>NC_041385.1:254815174-255180048 GCF_002162155.2 Triticum dicoccoides
GGCATTGCCTCTGGATGAACAGGACTCCGTGGTGTTGAGGGCTGGATGAACAGTAGATGGTGGAGGGGTGGCCGTGGAGGGGTGGTTGAACAGGACCCCAGGGTGTGGAGGGCTGGATGAACAATAGACGATGGAGGGGTGCCCGTGGAGGGGTGGTTGAACAGTAGACGGTGGAGTAGTGCGCGGTGGAGGCTGGATGAACAGGAGCCCGTGGAGGCTGGAGGAGGTCGACAGTAGCCCGTGGAGGCTGGAGGAGGTTGACGGTGGAGATGAACAGTATCCCGTGGAGTCCCGTTTTGCATTACGCCACACCCTCCCGATGAACAGGACCCCCGTTTCGACCGTAGGAGGTCTGTTTCGTCCGTTTTGCGGTACGCCACACCCCTCCCAATCAACATGACCCTGTTTCGACCGTAGGAGGTCCGTTTCGTCCGTTTTGCGGTACGCCACACCCCTCCCGATCAACAGGACCCCCGTTTCAACCATAGGAGGTCCATTTCCTCCGTTTTGCGGTACGCCAGGCCCCTCCCGGTCAACAGGATCCCGTTTCGAACGTGGCCGGTCAAACACAAGGCTGTTTCCTTTGTTGTGCGGTATGCCAGGCCTCGTTTCCATCGCCTGTTCGTCCAAGCCCTCCCGATGAACACGACCACGCATTCCGTTCCGACCCAGCCGGTTGGCTCCCCATGAACACGACAACGATGTTGTTTCTCTGTTCCGACCCAGCCATGTATGTATGCGCGAGTAGGCGTTCGAGACCCTGCCCGTATGTACGTACGTGGCCGTATTTTCTTTCTTGCACCATCGCCGCTATACGTACGTGTACATGCTACATGCGCGCCTCTACTACGACACGTGCGCGCCTCTACTACGACACGTGCACGCCTCTACATCGACCAGTATGTACGTACACATTCGCGACCAGAATGACAACGCTACGTATGCTTCGACCAGGTGGGTCCCGACTGTCACGCACGTCCTTGCCTGCGAAGATGTAGCTGGTGGGTCCCAGCAGTCAGGGGGGCGAATCGTTTTGTTTTTTTTGCCCGGACGCACTTCCTTGCATGCGAAGATGTAGCTGGTGAGTCCCAGCAGTTAGGGGGGTGAATCTTTTTTTTGCTCGGACGCACTTCCTTGCGTGCGAAGATGTAGCTGGTGGGTCCCAGCAGTCAGGGGGCGAATCGTTTTTTTCGGATGCACTTCCTTGCGTGCGAAGATGTAGCTGGTGGGTCCCAGCAGACAGGGGGAAACGTTTTTTTCGCGAAATTCGGTGGCCCGTCCGGTGGGTCCCCGCTGTCAGGTGGAGGAATAATTATTTTGCGCGTAAGAAGGAGGCACTTCCTTGCTGTGGCCGTGGACCCAGCTGTCAGCCTCTCCACGTACAGTCCACGTCCGATGGAAGCCATTCCTTGACCATGTTGACCATGCCATGCCGAGAGCACCAGGGCGATGGACGACGGCGAGGCCTAGGAAGGGGACGACGCGGAGCCGGGGAAGACGCGTTAGTGGATGCCCACGCGTAGAGGAGTATGAGGGTTCACTCGTTCGGCTGCTGTGTGAGGCTGCCATCGCCGCAGAATAACACAGGGTGTGGGTGCGTAGAGGGATGGCCTGGCTAGCGGTGGGAGTAGTAGGGGGCGGTGAGGCCTCCGCGGCATCACAGCCGGCCACGGGCGGCAGGAGCAGGCGGCACGACTGGCGCTTCTTTGGGCGGCTGGAGCAAGAAGACCAGAGGTTGAAGAAGCACTACTGTCGTTGGATGGACATCGTACGGTCACTGGAGCTAGAATCATTCATATATTGACTAAAGTTGACAAAGGCCTCCGTCCCAGTTAACTTAGTAGGCCCACAAGTCAGCCTCCCACCAAGGTTGGTCCCAGCTAGCAGGGAGTATTCATTTTTTTGTGCGTAAGAAGGAGGCACTTCCGGTGGGTCCGAGCTGACAGCGGGGGGAACGTTTTTTCATGAAATACGGTGGTCCATCCTGTGGGTCCCAGCAGTCAGGGGGAAACATTTTTTTCGCGAAATACTGGTGGCCTGTCCGGTGGGTCCCTGCTGTCAGGTGGAGGAATAATTATTTTCCGTGTAATAAGGAGGCACTTCCTTGCGGCTGCCGTGGACCCAGCTGTCAGCCTCTCCACGTACTGTACTCTTCCGATGGAAGTCGGTCATTGACCACATTGACCACGCCGCGCCGAGAGCACCACGACGGTGGACGACGGCGAGGCCTAGGAAGGGGACGACGCGGAGCCGGGGAAGGCGCGACAGTGGAAGCCCGCGCGGAGAGGAGTATGAGGGTTCACCAGTTCGGCTGCGGTGTGAGGCTGTCGTCGCCGCAGAATAACAGGGGGTGTGGGTGAGTAGAGGGATGCCCTGGCCAGCGGTGGGAGTAGTAGGGGGCGCTGAGGCCTGCGCAGCAGCACAGCCGACCATGGGAGGCGGGAGCAGGCGGTCCCGCCGGCGCTGCTTTGGCGGCTAGAGCAAGAAGATCAGAGATTGAAGAAACACGTCGGCCGTTGGATTGACATCCAACGGTTACGTCTGCTATAATCGTTTGTTGATGTAGTATATAATAACTAAAAAAATCTTGCATATGCATCAACTAAACAGGCCCACAAGTCAGACCACTCCCTCTTTTTTTTAATAATTTGTATATAGCTCATGGCAACTTCTTATACAATTTATTGCAGTCGTTTTTTTTGGTTGGCCAGGGCCAATTTCGCATATTTCTATGGGTTCCAAACTATTTTTAATACCGAAAAGTCGAGCCAGATTTAAAATACTTTTAAGATATATTTAAATTAGGTTAATGCCCAGTGAAATAGGAATATGAAAATGTGATAAAAATCAGAAATTATAAAGTAATTGCCAATTTGTCACATGTTTTTATATTTACAACCCATTTCATATTACTTTCAAGATTTGCAGGCGTCTTGAAAGAGTTGCAGCCCATCAGGGCGTAGAAAAATAAGTAGGCCTGGATTGGGTATTCTTCAGAAAAAATAAACTGGGCTCATTTTCACAAAGAAAAAATAGCCGGGCTGGTCACATGGTGAACATAAAATATAAGCCTGGGCTAGACGGGCCACAGCCCAGTTCAAACCCTGCTCCGTCTCAACAATACCAAACAGAAAATACTGCTTGAGTAGCTACGTCCCAGGTGTCAGCCGATCTTGTGTTGTTCTCTTGTTTATTGACTATATACGCTCACAATGTCGTGGGTCCCAGATGTCAGGAAAACACTAGGAGGAAGCATTTTATTTTTCCATTCGCTGACGTGGTGGGCCCCTACTGTCATCCTCTCCACATACTTCTGCCGATTCCTGTTGTTTGTTGACCATGTTGACAATGCGAGAGGGGGGCACCGCGGCGAGCGCACTAAAGCGCGCGGAGGACGTTGGCGTTAACGATTTAGGAGACGGTGGGGCGGCGATGCGTGCATTGAGGCACAGCCAGCCGTGGGAGGCGGAAGCAGGCGGCCCCGCCGGCGCTGGTTTGGTTTTGGCGGCTGAAGGAAGACAAGACTGAAGAAACACGATAGACTGTAAAAGTAGCAGGAGTACTTAACAACCTTAACTGAAACCAGGAGGGGCACTTAACAACCAAAGCTGAAAGCAGTATGAGTACTTATACAGGTTCAACCGTACAAAGCACGCCTCGAACAGTGCTACTTTGCCTACAGTTGACCAAGGGTGAGGCCGCCAAGCCCCAGGACAAGTCCCAGGCGCCACCCCACGCATCCACAACCTTCTGAAAGCGGCTTCATCTCGCAACGTGGTCAATAAACATGATATTCGCTTTAGAGCCATGGAAAAGCATGAACATAATCTTCTGTCCTATTCTCCAAGATGGACGAGCCTTCATTATTTGAGACCACCCATGAATAAGTATCTTTTCACCTCCAAGGGGAATTGAGTAGGTCGACATAACCATCATGTTGTGACCAAGCGCAAGTCTCACCCGACCATGGTCAGGCATCTGTATAGGAATGATAGAACTTGGCAGTTCCTGTTTCAAGAAGATCACAGCTGTAAAACTGTGTATAAGCAATAGTTTATGAACAACATATATAACAGAAAACAGCTCGTACCATAAGTTTCTCAACACAGTTGGACATGTTCAACGAGTGCAGCAGTGGCACACATATCCCACGTGGCCTTCCTGTCACATCCCTAGCTTCTGGTATTGCACTAGGCTAGCTTCATGTGTGCATCATATTTAAATTTCGCTTAATTTTGAAATGGGGATGTTCAAACCCTAGCACCACTTGAATCAACTAGGTTCAACTAAAATTTGCATTCAATGAAACCAAAATGATCCTTATTGATATTTGGTATTTTTGGCAAGGGCTTTGTTCCAAACCAAAAATAATGAACATTTTTAAGGAATTATTTTGGGCATTGAATTTAAATCAATATTGTATTTGGATTTGGTTTTATATTCTTAATATGTGGAATATAATTTCAAATAACTCTGAAATAATTTATGTGCCTTTGGATAGTCCCATTGTGCAATATAAAATATTCAGAGGAATGTTGTCACTGTTTTCAATTTGTTTGGAGTTCAAAATAGTGGCAAAATGAATTAATAAAGGAAAACAGAACAGACATAAAACAGAGCAGGGAAACCTACCTGGCCCAAACCTACCTGGCGGCCACTTACCTGGCCCAGCCCACCAGAGCCGCCACCGTCTCCCAACTCGCGCCAGAAGGACGCGAGGCGTGTGGCCACCGCGCGCCGGCACGCGCCCGAGCCACCTCCTGCTTCCGCCGCTTCTGGAACCAGCCCTGAGCGCCACACGGTCTCCTGCTTCCCTTGCACCTCTCCCCACTCTCCCCGTGCTCTATCCCCTCCCCTGTCTCCCCCCCCTCGTGCGTAGTCCAAGAGCTGCCGCCGCCACCGACGAGCACCACCGCAGCCAACGTCTCTCGCTCGTCCTCCCGAGCAGCCCAGAAGCTCCGCCACTTCGTCCTCGACCCCCTCACCGAGCCACGCCCCGCCAGAAGCCCCCGAACGTCCTCACTGGGCTCGTCTTCAACCTCCCGACGGCGAGATCGACTTCGCCGCCCCGCTAACTCCAATCCTTCACTGAGCCCGTTTCGACGCCCTCTGCACTCGACGTGAGCTCCTGCTCCTTCTCCCCCTCCCCATTTGCTCTGCTGCACGCCGTAGCCGCCACATCGCGCTCGCCCGCACGCGCCGCCGCCTGAGCTCCTCGCTGCCGAGGCCACTTCCAGTCGAACTCGAAACCGAGCGCATCACCACGCTCAGCGCGTCACCACGGGGCCATAGCAGCCATATGTTGCTCCTGTTGTGCCCTACGGCGTCGAATCCATCGATGTCCGAACTCCGGCACCGCTCTGTTGGTCGGTGCCGTCGACTCCGGCCACCCCGCGCCTCCCACGTGCCTCCCCTGGATGCGTGCGGGAAAAGGGAACCCTCTGGTGCCCTTGGCTTTGCCCAACACCGCCCGTAGCACCACTCCGCCGAGCTCCTGCCGCGGTTGTGGTCGTCGCCGGCGACAATCCGGCGTGCTGACGTGGCGCCGCCATTAGGGCCTAATCACCCTGCTAACCGACCCCCTAAGGCACTGACACATGGACCCCACTCCCTAATTAACTCCAGCTTTATTTCCTGTTTAGATTAGTGTTAATCTTGCGGACCCCACATGTCAGTTTGACTTTGGCCAAGTCAGCGTTGACTGGTCCCACATGTCAGTGACCTAAACAGCCCTGTGACACTGACGTATGGGTCCCACAGGTCAGGTTTGACCTGGCCGACCCAGTTGACCTGCTGACGTCATACCTATGTCATGCTGACGCAGTAACTTATTTTCTGGATTTATTCTTATATAGAAAATTCCAGAAAATGTTGCAAACTTCAAAAATTCATAGTAATTCAACCGTAACTCCAAATTAAACAAGTTATATATGAAAAATTATCAGAAAAATCCAATCTATCCATCTGTACTAGTTTCATGCATGTTTAAGCAAGTTAACCTGCTGTTTAGTGCAGAACAAGATAAAGCACTAATAATGACCATGCATGAGCTTGAAACTTGAATCTTTGATTCAAAATGGTTCAAACCCATCTAGTTGTAGTTGCATCAGGCCAACACACTCATATTGCCATGTCATAGCATGCATCATATTGTGCATTGCATTGATCGTGTTTCTTCTCTGTTTGCCGTTGTTGTTCCCCCTCGGTAGACGTTGTACCGACGTTGTGATCGTTGACACTGATGAAGACTCAATGCTATCTTCAGAAGTGCCAGGCAAGCAAACCCCCCTTGTTCATTCCGATACAATCCTACTCTCTCGCTCCTGCTCTCTTTTACTGCATTAGGACAACAATGATTCATCTGTTACTTGCTGCGGTAGCTGAACCCCTTTATCCTCTGCATGACCTGTCATTGCCACAGTAAATAGATGAAACCCACTAGCATGAGTAGGAGTTGTTTGAGCCCTGTTGTGCCTACTCATTCATGCTTGTTTGTCATGCTTGCTACTGCTTAGAGTTGAGTCAGGTCTGATTCATCGGGAATGAATTAGAGGTGTGTGAACATGTCCTATTGTGTGTGAGCTAAGTGTGTGAACACGATTTGGTAAAGGTAGCGGTGAGAGGCCATGTAGGAGTACATGGTGGGTTGTCTCATTGAAACCATCCTCAGGAACTGAGTTCTGTGTTTGTGATCCATGAACAGCTACTACCACACATTGGGTTCCGGTAACTCGGCCCCTCTCGGCTTATTAATCAACTTGATCTCTGTCCAGGAGTCGCAACTAGTTTCTGGTGTTTGTAGGTAGTGTTAGTAGTCTACCAAGTGGCACCCGGTACAGGTGGGCTTGGGACAGACTAGGCACAGTGGCCTGGTGTACCAAGTGGCACCCGGATGGTGGGCTTGGGAACCCTGCACACATCGTTTGGGGCCGTGAGCGACACCCCGGCCGAATCTCCTTGCGGATGGAACCCGAATAGGCAATAAACCTGGACGAGAGACTTGTGTGGTTAGTCAGGTCGTGGCCGACTCCCTCGCCAGGCTTCCGCTTGAAGGTTGCCGAGATACACGAGGTGTACGTGGCGGTAAGTGGCGAGAGCGTGTGTGAAGAAGTACACCCCTGCAGGGTTAATATGATCTATTCGAATAGCCGTGTCCGCGGTAAAGGACTTCTGGGTTGCCTGTACAGTTCATAGACAAGTGAAAGTGGATACTCTAAAATGCGCAAGATAAGCGTGAGTGCTATGGATGACATCCTCGTAGGGAGACGGGAGCGGATCCATAGTGGTGTATTGATATGGTGAATATGTGGACTCGTGTGCGCCACCTCAAAGAGTTACTTGCAGTCGTAGTTTAGGATAGCCACCGAGTCAAAGCTGGCTTGCTGAAGTTAAACCCCAGCATCCCCTTGTTGATAATGATGCATATGTAGTTAGTTCTGATGTAAGTCTTGCTGGGTACATTTGTACTCACGTTTGCCTATTTTATGTTTTTGCAGAGAGACTTCAGTCTCGCTAGTAGTTCCGTCTGGACTTCGACATTTAGCTTGTTACCTCAGCTACGATCTTGTGCCCTCGGCAGGATCGAGTAGATAGTCAGGCTTCTCAGCCTTTTTCATTTGTAGATGTCTGTACTCAGACATGTTGAGCTTCCGCTTGTGCTTTGACTTGTATGCTCTGAATGCCTATTGAATAAAATACTTGAGTTGTAGAGTCATGTTGTGATGCCATGTTGTATTTGCACATATCGAGCATATTGTGTGTATGTTATTGAAATGCTTGGTATGTGTGGGATCTGACTATCTAGTTGTTTATCCTTAGTAGCCTCTCTTACCGGAAAATGTCTCCTAGTGCTTCTACTGAGCCATGGTAGCTTGCTACTGCTCCGGAACACTTAGGCCGGCCGACATGTGTCCTTCTTCGTTCTTGTGTCTGTCCCTTCAGGGAAATGTCATGCGATGAATACCGGAGTCCTGTTAGCCCGCTACAGCCCGGTTCACCGGAGTCCTGCTAGCCAGTGCTACAGCCTGGATTCACTCGCTGATGACCGACACGTTCGATGCTGGGTCATGGATGCCTGTCCCTATAAGTTTGTGCCACTTTGGGTTTACGACTAGCCATGTCAGCCCGGGCTCCTTATCATATGGATGCTAGCGACACTATCATATACGTGTGCCAAAAGGCGCAAACGGTCCCGGGCAAAGGTAAGGCGACACCCGTGGGAATACCGTGCGTGAGGCTGCAAAGTGATATTATGTGTTACATGCTAGATCGATGTGGCATTGAGTCAGGGTCCTGACAGCTTTGGTATCAGAGCTTGACTACCTGTAGGATTACCAAGCCAAACTGGTCGAAGTTGAGTCTAGAAATGCTTTAGTTATATGTAGGGGAATTGATTGTGGGATGGAACGTAAGGCTCTTTTTACTCCTTATACCTCATGCCCTCTGATCTGAGTCATCTTATCTTTCCTACGGGGTTAAGGAACTAGGCTATCTCTTCTTTCTATTAGGATCACGTGTTTCTAATCCGTAGACTTATAGAATTGTTGGACTTAAGCCTCGGTTCAATTCCTACTACTTCCGTATGTTCATAGCTAGTCTCAGAACCTTGATATGGTGATGTTGAGTGGTTATGCCACCATTTGCAGGATGTCTCAAATCTTTTCGAGCATTTATAGCTGTTATGTTGTCCGAGTCATCCCAGGTTTCTAAATAGTCTGATGCATTTGCAAATCCCTTCTTTTCATTCCGATGTCTTTTAGGCCAGGTTAACCACACTAAATTGCAGAGTTGAGGTACTATGTTGCCTCGACATATATGTTCGAGCTAGTATTATGACCCTAGGTGTCTTAGAGGATCACCAGGTAATCTAGCCATGTTTTGTGTTCCCAGTGTGATGATTCTGGCCATCATTCTCAAAAGCATCCCGTGATGCCACTTAGTTAGTAGGCATTCTATTCCGGGCTTCTTGACCCAAGATTCACTCTACTTACCTCGTGTTGATAGTGTTGCTCGTACCTTTAGGATATTAGTAACCTTTGCAATAGTCCTCAAGGTCCGTGGTATTTCCTTCTTCCAAATACCATGAACCATTAAGGCAGAAGTTCTTTGAACCAAAAGCTCACAATCAGAGTACTCTTGAGGAGTTCTCCATTCATAATTGTGACTCTGTTAGTTCTACCTTTCTGCATGGGTTATCCGGAAGAAATATGTTGAACTCGTTCGACATGCTAGTCTATGCATCCACAACTCAGAAAATCGTATGTTCCTTTAAGTTGTCCCTCTTTAGTTGTTTTCTGGCCCTCGTCTATCAATTGATAGTAAGGAGTAGTTGGAAATCGTGTTCATCGATACTTATTATTCTTGTGGTCCGTCAAGCCATTCTATTTTAGAATGACTAGGAGAAACATACTCCAGTACCTCATCCATATCTAGGATTGGGTCAAAGTAGTTGTATTTCGCAGATCAAAATGCCAATCCATCTTTTGATTCTGTTCTACCCTGAAGTTTTACCATCTTATGTCAAGAATGTCATGGGAATTGCACACCATCTTATGAATTCTTGATACAATGATACCTCTCGCCATCGTTGTTCATTCCTCAGTTCCCGTGTTGCTGTGACCGGAATACCGACAAGTGAATCATGATGTGCGAAATCCTAGCAACTCCATTGCTTGGTAGTTAATGGACAATACTCTCATTCTTAGCGTGCTGGTTATTGAATTATCATTCTAAGACTGATCGTGCTACCTAGTCCATTTTTCCTGGTGCACCCTTCGATCAAGAGTTAGGATTGCATCAATCCCTCTCTTGTTTGGTCACATCGTCTTGCCCTGAAAAGCAAGATTGTTCTCGAGCTTAGTAACATATCGGTGGTTCGTGATGTTCCGAATATCTTCTCGGAAGTATGACCAGGTTTCACCTGACCGCTATGTTGAGTTCATGATCATGTTGGTTTTCCTCCAAGCCACCCAGTCTCCAAGAATCTGTGTTGGATACCCCTGAGCTAGTTGGTTGAGCTAGACAACAACTTGGAGAGTTGGAAGATGAAAGCTTGTCACGCTTAGTTCATTTCCAAAGGGATATCCTTGCGTTTGTGTGTTTGTTGAAGAAAGATGATATCTTCATCGATTGATCCTCGTGATCAGTTGTCGGTGCTATATCTTATCCAATCCTTAATTTGATTATGGGCTATCGTCAAATCAAATCAGAACCAACGATATTCGTAATGTTGTCTTACTCGTGGTTGATCCCTCAAGCATACACCATTACATCTTTTGGTCTGACCAACACTATCACCGTGTTCACATGATGGCGGAAGTCCAGTGATATGGAAATTCCGATGAGTTGCTGTTGAGCCCATCAGCAACATTTTGTCTCCCCCATGACACATGTTGAACATCAAGTTAGTGTTGGAAACTTTTGTAAGCAATGCCTTCGTGTTCCGTTCATGAAGCTTATGCTTGGATGAAAGAAGTGACTTCCTCTAATTCATGTGCATTTGATGCAAGTTGCTGCCGTGAATTCGAGAAAGTATATTTTTACCTCCTCTGGAATCATCCCAAGTCAGTTATGCTCGTGCGAAGTATTCTGTGGTCTATTAGACTGATCATCTTCATTCCATATGAATTCCGTAGCACACCAAGCCACTGACTGATTTGTTCAAGGAAAAGGAGTTGATGTGCAAATACTAGTTCATGCACAAGATTTCGATATCCTAAATGATGGTTCCCTACCAGAACTCGGACGTGTTTTATTGTAAGACTACCATGTGATCATGTTTGTCTGGGACAGCGTGTTCACATGTGTGTAGCAGAACCCGCTCATGTTTTGGAGCTTACTACCATAGTCCATTAGCTGAGAATCTCGCAACTCCATCTCGTCGATTTGTGTTGCAAACTTTCATTTTTTCCTTCTAGACTTGATGAGTCTGGAATATTCTGACACCAACCAGATCTGAATCTTAGGAAGATATGATGGTTGGAACATTCCCAAAAATTGCATTTTGTTCCCAGCTTGCACCGCCATTGTGCTAATTTCCCATGGGCTGCCCTTCTCAGCGGTTGCTGTCCAAGATCATCTTTAAAAGTGGACTTGTCATGGGTCCCATCCATTTCCGGTGATAAGTAAAAGTCATCCATTGTGTTGTCTTCAACAAGGTAGTCCACATCATCCATCCTAGTCCGAGTATGCCATTCCTTCGAGCTCTTTCAAATTATCAATTGTAAATTGCCTTAGGCTGGTGAGAAGAGTTTCGATGATCTCTGAATCAAAGGTAATTCTTTTTGCCACTTAAGGGATATTCCTATGAGTCACCTTCCCTAAGGTGCCCCGTTATGCTATCATGGCAATTCAACTCCTCGCTACGTTGACAACCGATCACCACATTCTTAAGTCTGGAACTGTTGTCTACCTAGCGAGCCTTCGTCATCTGTCTCACTCCATTTCTTCAGATGTATGCTTCGTGTCTCAGCTCGAGAGATGTGTCAATGTCTCATCCCATGAGTTGATCCTGAGTTGTTCGGTCTTCGAGAAGATCGATTCTTCTAGAGTTTTCCTTTCCTCTTCTTGTCATGTTAGTTGGAGTTCTCAGAGGAAGACATCGTGTCAAAGATGGTGATCGATTCAAACGTTCTGATGAAGTGCCACTTGGATCATGAAGATTATGTTAGTTTGCGTTCCCCCTTCATCCTACCCTACGCTTGAATCTCGGGAGGAGATTCTTGTTTAGTGGGGGCGAGTTGTCACATCCCTAGCTTCTGGTATTGCACTAGGCTAGCTTCATGTGTGCATCATATTTAAATTTTGCTTAATTTTGAAATGGGGATGTTCAAACCCTAGCACCACTTGAATCAACTAGGTTCAACTAAAATTTGCATTCAATGAAACCAAAATGATCCTTATTGATATTTGGTATTTTTGGCAAGGGCTTTGTTCCAAACCAAAAATAATGAACATTTTTAAGGAATTATTTTGGGCATTGAATTTAAATCAATATTGTATTTGGATTTCGTTTTATATTCTTAATATGTGGAATATAATTTCAGATAACTCTGAAATAATTTATGTGCCTTTGGATAGTCCCATTGTGCAATATAAAATATTCAGAGGAATGTTGTCACTGTTTTCAATTTGTTTGGAGTTCAAAACAGTGGCAAAACGAACTAATAAAGGAAAACAGAACAGAAATAAAATAGAGCAGGGAAACCTACCTGGCCCAAACCTACCTGGCGGCCACTTACCTGGCCCATCCCACCAGAGCCGCCACCGTCTCCCACCTCGCGCCAGAAGGACGCGAGGCATGTGGCCACCGCGCGCCGGCACGCGCCCGAGCCACCTCCTGCTTCCGCCGCTTCTGGAACCAGCCCCGAGTGCCACACGGTCTCCTGCTTCCCTTGCACCTCTCCCCACTCTCCCCGTGCTCTATCCCCTCCCCCGTCTCTCCCCCTCGCGCGCAGTCCGAGCGCTGCCGCCGCCGCCGACGAGCACCACCGCAGCCAACGCCTCTCCCTCGTCCTTCCGAGCAGCCCATAAGCGCCGCCACTTCGTCCTCGACCCCCTCACCGAGCCACGCCCCGCCAGAAGCCCCCGAACGTCCTCACCGGGCTCGTCTTCAACCTCCCGACGGCGAGATCGACTTCGCCGCCCCGCCAACTCCAATCCTTCACCGAGCCCGTTTCGACGCCCTCTGCACTCGACGTGAGCTCCTGCTCCTTCTCCCCCTCCCCATTTGCTTTGCCGCACGCCGTAGCCGCCACACCGCGCTCGCCCGCACGCGCCGCCGCCTGAGCTCCTCGCTGCCGAGGCCACTTCCACTCGAACTCGAAACCGAGCGCATCACCGCGCTCAGCGCGTCACACGGGGCCATAGCAGCCATATGTTGCTCCTATTGTGCCCTGCGGCGCCGAATCCATCGACGTCCGAACTCTGGCACCGCTCTATTGGTCGGTGCCGTCAACTCCGGCCACCCCGCGCCTCCCGCGTGCCTCCCCTGGATGCGCGCGGGCAAGGGAAACCCTCTGGTGCCCTTGGCTTTGCCCAACACCGCCCGTAGCACCACTCCGGCGAGCTCCTGCCGCGGTTGTGGTCGTCGCCGGCGACAATCTAGCGTGCTGACGTGGCGCCGCCATTAGGGCCTAATCACCCTGCTAACCAACCCCCTAAGGCACTGACACATGGACCCCACTCCCTAATTAACTCCAGCTTTATTTCCTGTTTAGATTAGTGTTAATCTTGCGGACCCCACGTGTCAGTTTGACTTTGGCCAAGTCAGCGTTGACTGGTCCCACATGTCAGCGACCTAAACAGCCCTGTGACACTGACGTATGGGTCCCACAGGTCAGGTTTGACCTGGCCGACCCAGTTGACCTGCTGACGTCATACCTATGTCATGCTGACGCGGTAACTTATTTTCTGGATTTATTCTTATATAGAAAATTCCAGAAAATGTTGCAAACTTCAAAAATTCATAGTAATTCAACCGTAACTCCAAATTAAACAAGTTATATATGAAAAATTATCAGAAAAATCCAATCTATCCATCTGTACTAGTTTCATGCATATTCAAGCAAGTTAACCTGATGGTTAGTGCAGAACAAGATAAAGCACTAATAATGACCATGCATGAGCTTGAAACTTGAATCTTTGATTCAAAATGGTTCAAACCCATCTGGTTGTAGTTGCATCAGGCCAACACACTCATATTGCCATGTCATAGCATGCATCATATTGTGCATTGCATTGATCGTGTTTCTTCTCTGTTTGCCGGTGTTGTTCCCCCTCGGTAGACGTTGTACCGACGTTGTGATCGTTGACACTGATGAAGACTCAATGCTATCTTCAGAAGTGCCAGGCAAGCAAACCCCCCTTGTTCATTCCCATACAATCCTACTCTCTCGCTCCTGCTCTCTTTTACTGCATTAGGACAACAACGATTCGTCTGTTACTTGCTGCGGTAGCTGAACCCCTTTATCCTCTGCATGACCTGTCATTGCCACAATAAATAGATGAAACCCACTAGCATGAGTAGGAGTTGTTTGAGCCCTGTTGTGCCTACTCATTCATGCTTGTTTGTCATTCCTGCTACTGCTTAGAGTTGAGTCAGGTCTGATTCATCGGGAATGAATTAGAGGTGTGTGAACATGTCCTATTGTGTGTGAGCTAAGTGTGTGAACACGATTTGGTAAAGGTAGCGGTGAGAGGCCATGTAGGAGTACATGGTGGGTTGTCTCATTGAAACCGTCCTCAGGAACTGAGTTCTGTGTTTGTGATCCATGAACAGCTACTACCACACATTGGGTTTCGGTAACTCGGCCCCTCTCGGCTTATTAATCAACTTGATCTCTGTCCAGGAGTCGCAACTAGTTTCTGGTGTTTGTAGGTAGTGTTAGTAGTCTACCAAGTGGCACCCGGTACAGGTGGGCTTGGGACAGACTAGGCACAGTGGCCCGGTGTACCAAGTGGCACCCGGATGGTGGGCTTGGGAACCCTGCACACATCGTTTGGGGCCGTGAGCGACACCCCGGCCGGATCTCCTTGCGGATGGAACCCGAATAGGTGATAAACCTGGACGAGAGACTTGTGTGGTTAGTCAGGTCGTGGCCGACTCCCTCGCCAGGCCTCCGCTTGAAGGTTGCCGAGATACACGAGGTGTACGTGGCGGTAAGTGGCGAGAGCGTGTGTGAAGAAGTACACCCCTGCAGGGTTAATATGATCTATTCGAATAGCCGTGTCCGCGGTAAAGGACTTCTGGGTTGCCTGTACAGTTCATAGACAAGTGAAAGTGGATACTCTAAAATGCGCAAGATAAGCGTGAGTGCTATGGATGGCATCCTCGTAGGGAGACGGGAGCGGATCCATAGTGGTGTATTGATATGGTGAATATGTGGACTCGTGTGCGCCACCTCAAAGAGTTACTTGCAGTCGTAGTTTAGGATAGCCACCGAGTCAAAGCTGGCTTGCTGCAGTTAAACCCCACCATCCCCTTGTTGATAATGATGCATATGTAGTTAGTTCTGATGTAAGTCTTGCTGGGTAAATTTGTACTCACGTTTGCCTATTTTATGTTTTTGCAGAGAGACTTCAGTCTCGCTAGTAGTTCCGCCTGGACTTCGACGTTTAGCTTGTTACCTCAGCTACGATCTTGTGCCCTCGGCAGGATCTAGTAGATAGTCAGGCTTCTCAGCCTTTTTCATTTGTAGATGTCTGTACTCAGACATGTTGAGCTTCCGCTTGTGCTTTGACTTGTATGCTCTGAATGCTAGGTCATGAGACCCATGTTTGTAATATCTCGCTCCTCGGAGCCTATTGAATAAAATACTTGAGTTGTAGAGTCATGTTGTGATGCCATGTTGTATTTGCACATATCGAGCATATTGTGTGTATGTTATTGAAATGCTTGGTATGTGTGGGATCTGACTATCTAGTTGTTTATCCTTAGTAGCCTCTCTTACCGGGAAATGTCTCCTAGTGCTTCCACTGAGCCATGGTAGCTTGCTACTGCTCCGGAACACTTAGGCTGGCCGGCATGTGTCTTTCTTCGTTCATGTGTCTGTCCCTTCGGGGAAATGTCACGCGATGAATACCGGAGTCCTGTTAGCCCGCTACAGCCCGGTTCACCGGAGTCCTGCTAGCTAGTGCTACAGCCTGGATTCACTCGCTGATGACCGACACGTTCGATGCTGGGTCATGGATGCCTGTCCCTGTAAGTTTGTGCCACTTTGGGTTTACGACTAGCCATGTCAGCCCGGGCTCCTTATCATGTGGATGCTAGCAACACTATCATATACATGTGCCAAAAGGCGCAAACGGTCCCGGGCAAAGGTAAGGCGACACCCGTGGGAATACCGTGCGTGAGGACGCAAAGTGATATCAGGTGTTACATGCTAGATCGATGTGGCATTGAGTCAGGGTCTTGACACTTCCACCATTGAAACGCCCCACAAGGACCTCAAGACGATCAATAAAGTGTAGGAACTTGTGGATGTCGATCCAGTCAACTTCGGTGCCATTAGTAATAGCCGAGTTATGACAGAGTAACAAACGAGCAGACTGCTTAACTCTGAAAAAACCTAAACATGACACCAATTATAGGAAAATATTAGTTAGAAGTAGCATCTTCGTGAGAGATTCGTTGCTACTTCTAAAGTTAAATTATGATTAGTTAGACAGAATAGGTGGATTAAGAAGTAATCGAGGCAACAAGCAAGAACCAGATACAAAACTAACATGGATGAACAATTGGAACGACGTCGGGGTGGAAGATCGCAGTGAAGATGAGACCAGGTTCTGCTATTTCCATCAACATTCCTGCGCCAACTTTCAGTCTGTAACACTTGAGAAAGTTTATCCAAGTTTGGCCATAAAAAAGGCAGCGATCTTCTTGGTTCATGAACCCAACTCAGAAGTAATATCCATGGTTTGTCTTCACTGTGACCATTAAACTAGTGTATTCAGTTATGGCAAGGCCGAGCATCTTGAGTACATGTGTTCTGGCAGAGCAAATAATACACTGCAGGAAAAATAATATGAGAACACAGCATGTTCAAAAAAACCCCACCCTCCCGGATAGAGAAGAGGATTCTAGGAACATACTATGCGCATTTTAAAATGCTGTGTTAAGATGAGAAGGAACAAGTGTGGCGTCTCGCCGAGGGCGTAGAAATCTGTAGGGTACTCGCACTTTGGGCACTGCAACTGAAACACACTAGATTCAGTACGAACAAAAATGCATCAATGGTGCGGCTGCCATCCTAGGATTACCTGCGACCAAGGGACCTGGATTTATCGGGGATGGATGAAGAATTCGTACCTGGTTCTCCATGAGAAAAACCTATGCAATCGTCGAGCGGGGTTTTCTCTGAACAAGCAGACGAGGGAGAAGGGGATTTAGGCCCAGTGAAATATTGCCGCTTCGTCCGTCCAGCTTACTTCTAAAGCTGGAAATGGGGGTTGTGATTTGACGGCTCATTGGGCATTACTGGGGCGCTACGACCGGGGTGTGTCTACCGTGAAGTTGTGCACTCTAATTTATGCATATGGCACGTGGACCCCATTGCCGGTTGCCCCACATATCAACGAAAGGAAGTAGAAAGACAGGAGTAACTAGTTACACATAAATGTATTTTTTGACAGGGAGATACTCCCTTTGTAAAGAAATATACAAATCTTTTATATCACAGGCTCACCTTGCCGAGAAATATACTCCCTCTCCAACGCACGGGCATTATAGGGGTTCAACTCTTTTTATGGGGGTTCAGCTGAGAATATAATACTCAGATAGGCTCACGGTTCTGGACTTTGGGCCGCAGGCCGACCCTGCATGTTTGGGGGGCCTTGTGTTCTACCTCAGCGCTTTTCATATTGCAAGCGATCGGTACTGCGCTGGTTTTAGATGTTGTCGCAAGGCGAATACACAAAATTGAATAAAGCACGGCAGTTGATGGAATGAAATCGAACGACAGTTCCTAACCAGCAATCAGAGTTGCAATTCTATCAATGATATACCATGTGATAAACAATACTGTCATACTACTTATACACACAGGACACTTGTTTCACCATGCCAGATTATTACATCAAAATCTCTCGGAGGATAGATCAGTTCAGCAGTTGCGTGCTGCTACTGAAGAATTTCAAAGTTGATTTGGACCAGCTCTCCTTGCCGAGAAAGTTTGATTTTGACATCATCCCGTACCGCAAGATATGATTTAGATTTGAACCTTGACCATCCTTTAGCATCAATCATCATGCGACCATCCTTTTTACTTATGGTATATTGAGCAGGTTCATTCACACCAAGGCTGCGCATGGTAAGAGAAACTTGGCCGCGGTCGCCCGGTTTATTGAACGACTCCCTTGTTGCTCTAGGAATTCTTTGTTTGCAAACAAGAAGACATACCCAAACAGTTAGATCAACACAGTGAATCATGTGAAACAACATGGAAAGAAAAAAGAACGCAGCACTTGGGCGGCCAATGCTTACCAAGAGGGTGGACATGTCGGTTTTTGTAAGGACTTTGGTATATGAAGTGCGGACTGCAGCCCAGTCTGTTGCCGGTGCAACTGCACGGGCCGGACCAGATGCAAGTGCAAGTGTTCGTGCAGGTGCCGAAGCCGCTGCTGCTGCCGGAGATGGTGCTCCTTGTAGAGCTGGTGCCGGTGTCGATGCCCGATCCTCCGGTAGATCAGACTGATCCGCTGACGTGGTCGGTGCCCAATCCTCATCTGGATCAGACTGAGCTACTGCCGCTGTCAGTGCTAGAGCAACTGCCGGTGCTCGATCTGTGCGAGACAGCGGTGATCATGTCTGGTCTGCTATGATCAGCTTTCTAACTTGACTAGGATTCGTGACCGTGATCCAGTTTTTTTCTTCATTTCTTTTAAATGCGAGAAGGACTAATTGTGGCATTTTTATTAAACCAAACTATAGTTCATCATAGGGATTCTCTTGTACTCAGACAACAGACTGGTCCAATTTTTTCCAGTAATATAAGTGATGGACAGTGCCTTTGTTACTGACACGACATAAGAAGTGAAACCTGCAAAAATAGCCATCATAGAGCAAACCAAACGGTTTATTCTGTGATGAATGTCACATGGCAAAACCTGCATCGTAAAATTGCAGGAAAAGAAAGAAAACATGACATTAAATCAATAAGATTTAGACAGTAAATCAATAAGATTTACTTGATGTGACATGAGTGAATCCTTACCAGGAAATCACTATGTTGAAGTACTAAACAGAAGATTGATCGTCCAGCTACTTGTGGCATGCAGGGGCCCCGCCTACTCCCACAAGCAGGACAGTCCAAAGGTCGTGACAAATCGTATGGACCGAACATCCATGGGACTGGAAATCCTGGTGGGTGCGATAAACCCTGCAATGCATACAGATATTGGAGTGTAACCATAACTGATAAACCATCCTCACAAAAAATATGATCTGGATACTTCGAAATGTACAGATTGAATTGAGTGGACAGACATTAACATAGACTATTCTCAGGACTGACCACACACCAAAAGCAGCAGTACTAATAAACAATACAGGGTTCACAAACACAAATCAAGTACTGAACAATAGTACTTACTACAGACAAGCAAAGTTGCACTAACTAAACTCTGCAGACTATTTCTTGCCACCGACCTACGGGATGAACCCCGCATAAATGACTAGGCCATGGACTTTGTGTGAGATGTCTACATGCACCATCACCATCTTGTCAACCTTGGAGAACCTAACAGAGTGGTCTTTCCACTCATAAACATGATGATGAAGACAAGCCGCATCAGATTCGTTGGGAATCTTTACAAGAACCACACCCTTCGTAATCGAAGGCACGGCCAGGAAATTGTTGTGGTCAAGTACAGCCTCGAGAACACGCCTGACAACAATGCTACAGGAAAACACTAGTTCAGGACACGTGGCGACAAGGACACAACAGATGGATAGTTCAGCAGTAGAACTCATCATCAGGTCTTCCAGTTCAGACGGCATGACTTTGAGAACTTCATCTCCACCACAGACCTGGTTCTAATTCAAATAGAAACCATATTTTATTACTACCTCCGTTCAGAAATATAAGATGATTTTCGATATTATACTCCATATATGACTACATATACGCACAGAAATGAGTGAACAAAGATAGTAGAACATGTCTTCAAAGGCATGAGAGCAGAGGGATTACATGCAATATCCATAACACAAGTTACTGAGGCAAATATACCCTCTTAAAAGGTAGCATTGATGTTCATAAAGTACTCCCTCCATCCCAAAATTCTTGTCTTAGATTTGTCTAGATACGGATGTATCAAGTCACATTTTAGTATTAGATACATCCGTAGCTAGACAAATCTAAGACAAGAAATTTGGGACAGAGGGAGTAGTTGAAAGTAATCTATAAGAAATCAGTGTCAACCTCTCGCATGTTTTGGTCAAAAGAGGAATTTAGAACCGTCATTTGGCACACTAAAATCACATGCAAGATCACCCAGAAAGTTGTACTACCAGTACTAGTACTGCGTGTTAGATGAAAAAACACGATCAAGATCTAGAAAAAGATCGTCAACAAGAGACATTACCTGGACTTGCTTAATGAGGGATTCCGGAGAGGGGGGCTTGCACAGGGCGATGGCTTTGAGCTTGTCTGTGGTAGTCTCGGCGGGGTGCTTGCGCTTCTTCGTACCATGAGCCTCGACGGTTTTGGCCAGAGCCATAGACATCACGTCGGCCGGTGCTCCGGCGTCCATCCAAGAGAGGAAGCTGAGAGAGAAGAGTGAAAGGAGGAACGAGATGAGGGAGAAGCGAAGCGAGTGGGGGTTTTCTTCAAGAGAGGAAGCTGAGAGAGAAGAGTGAAATGATGGTTGGTTCGTCCGTCCAACTTACTGCTGGAAAGGAGGGGGTTTTGTGATTTGACGGCTCACTGGGCATTACTGCGGTGGTTCGATCGGGGTAGTCTACCATCACTCTACTACAGAGTAATTTAGTGCATGGCTGGTGAACCCAGGTGCTGGCTGCCCCGCACGTCGGCGAAAGTGAGTAATGTAGTGCATGCCTAGAGGAGGATCCACACGGTAGAGCGTGTCCACTGTTTTTCATTCTGAAGAAAAAAATGATTACAGCAAGCGTTTCCACTCTTACGACGGAGGAGTGCGAAACACGGCAGCCACTTGAACATACACAGTGCTCCTACTACTAGGCATGTGCAGTGGTTGAAACGTCAGTACTACACAATCTTGTTGCTAGTGTAGTAAGATATGACGATAACAAATGATGTTGTGCGCATGTCAACTACTCCTATATGTAACATAGTACCACTTTTTCGACTGTCCGGTCGAGAATGAACGGTGAGATCAATGTTAACAGAACTAGGTCCACAGCGCAAGGAGAGTACGGTGCTACAGTACTCCACGAAACATGAACCATGTGAAGCACATCCTATAGTGTTAGATAGGGTGTATGAAGGGTGCATGGGATAGGAGCAAAAGTTCCCTTCTCGACCCACTTTTGGGTGTTTGGCAGAGTGCATGAAGGGTGCATGAGTCCACACTAGTAGGTTGACAAAAATACACGAAGAGGAAACAACCATATTGAGATGAGAATGCAAGCAAACACACCCACACGCTTTGTGCTACAGTGACTGATCTGCACCGTCTGAGTTTGATCCAACGGTCATGTTGCGCCGAGACATGGACATGCCCATGTAGAGGGCGCCTAAACACCACCGAAGTCCCTCTGCTTCTCGAGGTGCATGACATTGGTGATGCAGGATGCAACCGCCCGCAGAGCCCGCTCCCGGTCGACGGGAGCCAGCTCGTCAAAGACGGCGTCCAATGGCACGAATGGATACCGGTAACGGAGCCCTGAAAGGATTCGCCCGGCAACGGCGACGGCAGCCCGCAACCCCTCCTTGTCCAGCTGAGACCCCACCATCGCGCGGAGACGGCTCAGCTCCTCGGATATATAGGTGAAGAAGGAGACCAGGCCAGGAAGCCGCAGCTCGTTGAAGTCAACCGGGTGGTCAAACGGGTTTAGCCCGATGGCTGGCATCGTCGCGCTGGCACGACGGTAGGCATCGCGCAGACGCAACACGTGCATGGCAACTTGGTTCACCAAGTGGCTGAGGCGAGCCTGGACCTTGTCACGATCGCCCGCTCACGCTCCAGCCGGCTCCCCTGACGGCCTATCGTATCTCCCGCTTTCTGCAACAACGCCACCGACGCCTCGAGCATCTTTGTGGTGGACGCTTGCCGCTTTTGAAGCTCCGTGAACTCCCACACATAACGGAGGAGCATGGCACTCCTCTCCTCCTTGAGCTCACGGAGCTCCACATCCTTGGCCCTGAGCTCCGCATCCTTGGCATGGAGCTCCTGTGTCAGGCGCCTCACCTCGGACTCCGTGATCTGTTGTGCCGCCATGGCGCCAAGTAGAAGCAATGGGGAGAGGAAGCAAAGGGGGCAAAACGGCTGAAAGGCAATGCAATCTACGAGAAGGCGGAGGGAGCCAGCCGAGGAGCGGGGAATCTTTTGGTTTTCACCACGGTAAACACCAGTCGACAACTTCTCACATCAGGGAGCAGTGGGTTTTTACAGGCGGAGTCATCATGACTAATTGCTGCCGCACCTGCTCCCGTCAATCAAAATTAAAAATCCTACCGCGCCTGCTCCTGTCAATCAAAAAATTAAAAATCCTGCCGCACCCAAACACCAGAGCAACGCCGTGGTGGATATTTAAATTTACCTGCCGGCAAGTAGATAAAAAAGGGGTGAAAAACAAATGTGGCGGCGGCCTAGCTAATCGGTCGAACTAGCCCAACTAGCTAGCCACCGTGCTTCACTGATGTACTCGGCGGGAAAGGTGGTCTTTCATGATTTGACGACTCATTTACTTGCTTCGGCGCTACGACCGAGGAGGACCCAGAAAACGCGCGGTAGGGCGTCCCACGTCAGGAAGAATATATGCATGCACCACCCGGGAGGACCCCGAAACCGCGCGGTAGGGTGTGCCACGTCTCGGCACGGAGGAAAAATGTGCGTGTAAAAATATACTGTATCAGGCGTAGTACCTATGGTTCGACCTCGGGACCCAGCCAGTCGGTCGAAAACACCCCACTAGCCACACAGCTTCATCATGCAAACGTGGCACGGTTAGCTCCGTCTCGACCAGCCACAACGTCTCTTGTTCTAGGTGATTCTTCTATTTTTCAAGCTTTTTTTTAGTTGTAATAACACCACGGCAAGCTAGCGCCGCTCTTCGTGTGTGCCCATGCAAAGGTTAGACGATGGAGAGAAGAGAGATTGAGATCGCAGACCTGGGACCCACCAGTAAGTGAGACAACGGTCATGCATGTGTTGACGAGGCACTCCCTCTACTCTACTCAACTCAAGTACTGTATAAAATCAAGTTATGGGACAAAGCCAACAACCGTTCGTTTTTTCAGGCTATCGACTTACGCTTTGTAGTCCAGGTTGCCAGTTCGAATCTCGTCTTTGAGATTTGTTAGTTTTAGGTCCAAATTTGATTAATGACAAGTGGGACCCCCGTGTGTTGTTCCGATATTTCAGTGTAGGATGGTTTTTTTGAACAAACACTTTGCGCGGTTAGACAAGTAACGGCACGAGTTACACGTATTTTGCAAGTTTACAAACAAAAATGACAGCGGCATAGAATATCACATCCACCCCGCAGCTTTGATACTATGGTTATACGAGTTTTTACACCGTTGGAAGTGAGATCCAATGCCTTGGGAGTAGTCTTTGTAATTATGCGCAATTTCCAAACTCTCCAAAGGTTTTTTTTGCAAATAAAACATTCAGGCCTCGTGTGTGCCGCTGCATCTTCGATCCAACGGCTCCCCGGTGCTCATATTAGGTGCTCCCCATAGCTTAATTACCCGCTACGGTGATATGAGCATCTAGGTCATATTATCAGTGATCAGATGGCACAAGCGTAGTACTTGTACTTTCTGCGCATTTCTCAAACTCTATCAGCCGTATATGAAAAAACGTTCAATCCTCCTACTGTGGTCCATTAGATCTCAGTGAACTCGTATCACCATAGAATCTACGGTGCGGGAGCACCTCATACTCTCCCGTGCGAGAAAACATAAGGTGCTATCGCAACTTGGATGCTACGGTGATACGAGCTTGGAGGTCGTTTGATCTGAGATCCAATGGCATCTGAGCAGTCTTTGTGCTTGTAAGTAGTGGCCAAACTCTTTTGGGGCTTTTCTGCAAAAAACCATTCGAACCACCGAGCAGGTGTTGGGTCACAAATCCAACGCCTCCGAAGAGCTTGTATCACCAAAGCACCTAAGGTGTGTTAGCACATGATATTCTTACATACAAGAGAATATGATGTCCTCCTTCATCTTAGATGCTACGGTGATACGAGCTTCGAGGTCGTTGGATATGGGATCAAAGGGCATCTAAGTAGTTTTTGTACAAATTGTGTGCAATTCTCAAACTCATCAAGGTTTCCTGCAAAAAAATTAAGACACATCATGTGAGTTGCTATATCTCAGATCTACAAGCTCCAAGCAACTCGTATCGGCATATAGCATCTAAGGTATGGGGGCACATGATACTCTCGGGGAGGAGGGGTGGGGGGTGCACAACCAATCGGTGGTTGGGAGGGTGGGGACAAATATAATCTAAACAACCCTAAACAGAGCTCCACAATTTTATCTAAGGTCGAGGGGTTGACCCCCGACAATCATAGCTCCGCCTAAACACAACATTTGCATGTACTATAGTACTAGACTTAATATTCATGTTTCAGTTTCATGTTCATTTTAAATATTGAACTGAGGACCATGGATGTCTTACATTTTACTCCCTTCGTTCCTAAATATTAGTCTTTTTAGAGGCTTCAAATGGACTGGCACATACGGATGTATATAGACATATTTTAGAGTCTAGATTCACTCATTTTGCTCCGTATGTAGTCACTTGTTGAACTCTCTAAAAGACTAATATTTAGGAATAGAAGGAGTATTTTTGAATTCGTGTCATACATGCATGGTTTGGAAAAATAGATGCACTATACTTATTGGACTGTTGTTGTGTTCGTGCGTGTGTGTCTCTCTTTGTGTGTGTGGGTGTGGTCATATGCTTGATACATACAAAGTTTTCTCACCTCCTTATTGTTCATCTTTTAAATTTGAATTTGCATTGGAAAACTTACTAGGGATACCATGAAATGTGAAATCCACGTTGAAATCACTATATCACAAACTCACTCTAATTCAACAACTCATCATAAATCAATTACCAAGTTGAGATTTGTATTTGCAAGAAAATACGAGTATTGTAATAAACATAGATTCGTTCGGCAATTTAAGAGGTTCCTTTCGTATTCTCGAATGGTAGGACCCAATGGTGTACCATCCAGACCTTGGCTCGTGTTAATCCTAAAAAAGGGCTCGTGTCCTTCGGTGGTGTGCGTGGTACGCACATTAGGCAACCCCAACCAGTCGAGCCTCAGCGTTTCAAGTCGAAATATCTGGTGGCCAAAATTCCAGCCCTAGGAAATTCCCCTCATGTCCACGGTCCATAATGACTACCAATGAACAACGGAGGGATGCCTTAGTAACTAGACAACGTTACCTACCGTGCCGAGCACGGTTCAATTCCCTCGGTCGCCGCTTATCAAGGTCACCCATCAACTGCATTGCCTAGTACTACTACTACTACACCAGGATGAGCACAAAATTGAGCCCGTTTGTTCGTGCCCAGTACTTGAGTTAATATATCAAGCAATGCACTGGTACAGAGGGATTATCCTTTTACTCCATCCTTTCCGGTTTATAGGGCTTATCTCAAAATTTTAGTTTTCCCATTTTATAAGTCTCAATTTGGTTGTTCCCCGTCACATGTTCAGATTTCAAGGTGCAATAAATCATTACATGCAAGTATTAAGAGAAAATTGACCAAATGCATGTACTTTCTGCATGCATGCATTGCAATTAATTAATGCATTCGTAAACACATTTTTTGAGGAAAACAAGCGCATTAATTGAGTGGTTTTGCAAACTACAACAATTGTTCCACCACTCACCATCTACCTTGGTTGGTGAGATTTTTGAAATGAGCCCTATAAACCGGAAAGGAGGTTTAAGTAAGCAAAATGTTTGACCAAATCCTTTCTTAAGAAATACAACAGGACAGATGTACGGCTTGAAAATTTATTCCATGATGCAGGTTATGATATTGTTTCGAATCCTGGATCTTAAATTTCAGAAAATCCAAAAGTGAGCATAAATTCTTGAAGCTGAGCATGGTCACGTGATATGGCACAAATATTACTTCGTAAGTTTTTTCTTCAATTCGAGACAAGCTGCTTATGACAAGTTGCACAAATGAAGAGCCAAGGTATTTTGGAACAAAGACCTGTCACGTTAAGGTGAACGCTTTCACTATTGAAACCGTGGGCGTTTACGTGCCGCCACGAGTCCCCGCTTCTCATTGGCAGGTGCCGTCCCAGCAAGCGTGTGAGTCGACGGGAGGCGTGCGAGCAGACCGCTGCGCTGGCTGTCAGGGAGGTGTGCGAGCAGACCGCTGTGCAGACTCACCGGGAGGCGAGCCCTTTGACTAGGCTCTGCCGCCCACCGTCGTCCCAACTGCTCCCACTTTTAATATCGTCGGTGCCGCAGTTTAAAATCAACCCTGCACTACCTGGTATCGCTACAATCCTCTCTCTTCCTCTCCGATTCTCCTGTCGTCTACCTCCAACTAGCCTGACCTAAACGTACGCCATGCCGCATCACGATGGTCTGCCCTTAGTGTTCCAGTTTCATGAGGAAGACACCCAGCCGGAGTCTCAAGAACATAAGGCGCTTTGGGACGAGCTTGAACTAGCCTTGCGGGAAGACGCCACGCCTGTCCCCGCTCCCGTTCCGGCTCCCGTCGCCCCGACTGCGCCAGCGCCCATCGCCGTGGCATTGATGGGCTGGGAGCCGCACATTGTCGCCGAGCTTGATGCCACGGGGTTCCACAGGGTCCCCGCCGACTTTCACGCGCCCGTGCACCTGCCAGCGCATGCGCTTGAGCGTGCACTGACGCGCACGCCCGTGCCAGTGCCCGTGCACCTGCCAGCGCATGCGCCTGTGCGTGCACTGACGTGCGCGCCCGTGCCGGTGCCTGTGCACACGAATGTATCCGCCGTGCCATTGACAGCGCCTGTCCCCGCGCGGGTGCCAGTGCCCCCCTCAGCGGCATGGATGGCCGCCGTCGACCACTTCCTTGCACAAACGCCAGTCGCCTCCTCCCGCCAGTTGACTCGCTTCGTAGTCCAGAACATTTTGGCCTTCCTTGAAGCTAGGCCAACGTCCAGGAGTACGCCAACAACGGCGCAAGACGCCGCCGTCGCCGTCGGTTAGTGGCCCGACGACACACAGAGCACGACAGAGGAGCCGCTTCCCACCGCGAGACGCCCCCGCCGCCGCCGCGTAATCTAAATTTGCCATTAAAAACGTTCGGATTGCCATGCTTAAAATCCAAACGTTTATCATTTCAGTTTATTTTATATCAATCGTCGTATAATTTAAAGTCGGGGTCAAACTGAACGAAATGTATGGTTTGATCGATTGAATGTTCTGCTAGAGCCGTATCAAATTAAATATAAAACGTCATCAAGCCACATGTATTCCTTGTCATCCAACGACCTAGGCTGCTTCAATGTCGAGCGCTCAACACATTTAGCGTGCAGTTAATTTCATGCCAAAAATAGTGCTAATCACATGACAACACGCAAATAATATCCTAGTAGTTAATATCCGCATGCACTTAATATACTTCCAAATTAAGGTGCATTGCATGTACACACTGACTAGTGCTGCTAGTACGTGAAACTAGTGTCGTGACTTGTGAATGCGTCCAGATATGGTCAACGGCAACATCGCCCGCGAGTTCTTCCTGTTTGCCCGTGCGTCTAAACGCAGAAGGGGAGGAGAGAGAGAGAACACATGGAACCCACCAGTAAGTGAAGGCGAATAGTACTAAAAATAATATTACATGTTATCCATTAATTAGGCTGTGGTAATATAAAAACATTATGTGAACAAAGGGGTACAACAAACATTGCTATTCTACGTATATGTTGCCGCCCGGTCGCATGTTCGATCCTCGTCCTTTATTTTTTAATTTGTATATGGGTCCAAATTTGTTTCATGACATGTGGGCCCCTCGGTGTGTAGTTTGTAGCAGTTTAATTTGTGGGTCGAAATTTGTTCCATTCCAAGTGGACTATCGGTGTGTAATTTTGTAGCTTATTTATAATAATTAAAGAGAACAACACAGTTTTTTAATAATACCATGGTGCGATGTCGAAGGCGAGAAAGGACGTGCGAGAGAGCGATGACCGAGCCAGAGGGAAATCAACTAGGGGAGTTGCGTGGGTTGCAACGGTGTTTGGAGTAGTTGTGGGCCGAATGCTACGAAAATATAATCTAAACCGACCGGAATAAATGCCTACACAAATTAATCCAAGGTTGGAGTGCCCCTCGCAATGTAAATAGCTCCCGCTTTGCGAGGGATGGAGAGGTAGTAGCTTCAACGCGTGGAAGATACGGTGTGAGAAAGCGAGGTCAATCGAGAGACATATAGATAGAGAGACAAAGTGAGTGTGGTCCGACATTCATTGAACAAATATATATGCTCTGGAGAGATATTGTCCGATTGAGCTTTTGGCAAGGGTGAGGGCTGTAAGATAGAGCTTGAGAGATGATCCAGTCATAGACGTGTAGATATATTTTGTGCGTGGGAGGAAGCAAAGTCAGCCGATCACATAGGGTCGCCGTGCGATCGAAAGAGTGAGACGGGTTGGAGAGATTGACCTAGATAGATGATGTGCGTGAGAGAGTATACAATGTGAATAGGTCGAATTGGGCTCAAACATGGTGATATATCGTTTTTGTCTGAGAAAGAGCGAGGCCAATCGAGACATACAGAGAGAGAGAGAGATAGATAGATAGATAGATAGATAGATAGATAGATAGATAGATAGATAGACAGAGAGGGAGAGAGAGAGAGCGATATTGAGTGAGCGTGGCCCACCATGAGGTCGAAAGAGTGGCGGCGGCTTGGATGGACTGACCTAGATAGACAGTCTGCGTGAGAGAGTATAGAGTGTGTTGATCGAGGCCCGAACAGGGAGATATATCATTTGTGTGTGAAAGAAAACGAGGTTAAACGAGACTCAGATAAAGAGAGCGAGATTGAGAGAGTGTGGCCCGCCGTGCGGAAGAAAGAGTGAGACAGTCTCAAGGAAGTGACCTAGATATACAACGTGCGTGCGTGCGCAAGAGAGGTTGGGGGCTAGATAGGCAATGCATATATTTAGCGCGAGAGAGTGAGAGGGAGAGGGGGGAGAGAGAGAGCTCGGCATGGGGTGCAATGGAGGGTGTGTGAGGTAAATACATTTGGTAACAGGAGTGGAAAAAGGGGTTGTGTAGTTGAGAGACTTAGAGATCGAAACATGGAGAGAAAGAATGAACGTGTGTTGGAAACCGATAGCTTCCTAAGGTGGTTAGGAGAGGAATATTGACCGATACAGGAAGTATGTAGCATTTGTGCTGGGGGGGCTAAAAACAACATTTGAATGTATATAGTATGAGACTTAATATCGATGTTTCAATTCGGTGTACATTGTAAGATTTGAAACGAGGACCAGGCATACGGGTAATTATTTCGAATTCGTGCCATACTAAGTTTCGAAAAGTTGACATTGACTCAATTTGTTGTGCTATTTTGTAGGTCATATGTTTGAATCCATCCAAAAGTTTTCTCACTACCATGGTGTTCATCATATACATATGAATTTCTATTAAAAAAAGTAGCATGGATACAGTGAAATGCGAAATCCATGTTAGAATTGGAGATCGACACGTGACACACACTCTAATTCAAATAACTAACTATGTGACACACACTCTAATTCAAATAACTAATTATATGACACACTCTAATCCACGTTAGCGTGGGTACCATTTTGATTTTTTTTCAAATAACTCCTCATTAATTAATTTATAGTACTCCCTCTGTTCACTTTTATAAGACCTTGAAGACATTTCAGACAATGTGCAAAACAGTTCATTTTAAGTTGTCTGAAACGACTTACAAAAGTGAACGGATGGCGTATCTCGTTTCGAATGACTAATTATTGCAAGGAAAACATGGGCATGGTAATACATACAGATTCGTTTGCAAATGAAAGAAGATTCGTTTGCATTCTCAAATGTAGGCGCACCAGGCAGACCAGGGTCCTGTCGGGGTGGACCCTGCTTCGGTGCCTTAAAGGCAACTGCCCTTGGGTGACTGACATGTGGGCCAGCCACCTGTTGGGCCCACATGTCATGGACACAAAGGCAGGTGCCTTAAGGCACCGAAGCATAGTCCTGTCAGGGTGGTCGCGTGTGTCGGACGGACGCGTAGCACCCAGCCACCCACCCCCCTCCCCCCCCCCAAAAAAAGGACGACGACAATATAAGTTCGCGCTTCCAGGTTTCGGATTGAAATATCTGGCGGCCCCAATTCCAGCCCTGCAAAATCTCTCTTCTCCACCGTCCCCTTCCGTGCCCAGATTGCTCAAATCCCTAATTCGCCGCCATCCCTTGAATCGCCCCTCGTCTCATCTCTTTCCCCACCGTTCCCCACCTCTGTGCCGGACGACGATGATGAAGACAACGGTCGTGCTTCACCACCGCACCGGAGCTACCTCATCTATGCCCTCGTCCACCGCACCGAGTGGTCCACCAACAACGTCGGCCGCCGCAACCGACGTGCCTCACAGACACCGAGTTCCACCACATCAGGTGCGCTTCACCGACGTCGTCTCCCAGCTCACTGGGGCTACTTCACCGAGCACATCGTCGCACCTCCGCCCCCCGAGGCCGCTCGGGCTTCACCAACGGTCTCGTCCACCGCATCATAGCACTCCGCTGCCACTAAAGATCTGCATCCGTGCGCGGCCAGCCAACGCCAGTGCATCACCTTCAACGGCTCTGAAGTGACCCGCACTCTAGCTAGGAGAGCATGCCCAAACGCCAGCCGAACTAGGTATCCACACATCTTTCCCTTGTGCACTGTTCCGACGATGTTTGGATATCCTTTCACTGCTCTCTTAGCTTACACGCCTATGCAACTCTAACTTTAACTCTTATTTCTTCTGGAGATATCTTCTAAAACAAGCAAATCCATTTTTTAGCGAAGCATGACGGCGCTACGGGATCTGGTACACATCCTGCACACCCGTATAACCTTGTAAGTATCTGTCCTCCGGTACAACATCAAGGTCGATTCCTCTTATTTGATCAACCATTCGCCGTGTCAAAAATGCAGAGGGGGATGCAAGGAGCACAAGGCCTGCACATCCAAGCAAGTGGTAACATGGACTTGTACATGGAACATTCCAAGCGCAAGTCCCTGCATTTCATTTAATTCATACTGGCATTCGTGTATGAATTGTGTGTAGTGGCTGATCGATGGATTCAAGTTACCAGGGGCGAACATTTAACTTAAAAAATACGAAGGCACTTGCACTCCGGAAATCAACATAACTTGAGAAATGTGAAGCTACATGCACTTTGAAAACCAGCTAATGATCCAAAGTAGTTCAGATTATAAACACTAAATGATGCAAGCACCAAAAAACACAAAATGCAACATGGTGTACAAGGACTACAAACATGGTCTGTACCTGCTTGAATTATTTGTTCTCTGGCTGAAAATATCGAAGTGTAATTGCACGTATAACCAGTGCGCAAACTGCATATCAATATATCTATCCTGCACAAGTATGCCAATAGTTTCAAACAACAGATTAGAAAAGTATTTATGCTATGTTGTCATGATACGGAGACTTTCTGGTAGATGGCCTTGACGTTTCCTCAAGCTATGAAAATACACTATAATTTGCTTGTCATCAATGCCTGCAAATCTCTATCTCTCTCAACATAGTAGATCATCATTAGACACTAAATCCTTCAATGAGCTTGCAAAATGCTTGCATTAGATCCCTCATTAGACACTATATGTTCATCACCAGGAGCATGTAAAATGTTTGCATCAAATCCTTCATTAGCAGTCTGTTCATTAGACACTTCAGGCTCAAGAACAACATGAGCTTGTATGTTTGCACCGGAAACTTGATTAGATACATTAGATTCAGTCAGATCAGTATTGATTGGGGGAGTTATAAAATAAGTAGAAATTGGTTTCATTTTCTCATAGATTCCCTACATACAAGCAGTTTTACAACACCGTCAGGTTTAACTATTGGCTAGAAATTGAAAAGTTGAATTAGATATAATCAGGGATGTGATGTACCTGCTTGTTGCGCATGCTACTCTTGCAAGCTATGACTGTCCGTTTGCGCAAGCTCGATGCCATGTCTGTGCTGCCGCCGCTGCCTCCCACGCAGGCTACACCCAGGGTTGGATCTTCATCTTCTTGTCCTTCCGTTTGCTTGAAGCCCAGCGACCACCCTCCAACGAGGGTGCGAGGAAGTGCTGTGTCGGTCTGTCCAGCGACGGCTAGGTTAGGAGCGAACCAGACTGGAGACTGGAGCGAATGAATTGGGATTTTTCCTGCTGTCGATCGATATGGGAGGCGCTCGTTTGGGCTGCGAGCCTGCTATAGGGCCTGCCTTGCACTTATGTTATCGGCCCATCCAAATTGAAACATTTTTCTTCATTTTTTACATTGCCTGCTCGTGCGTTGGGACGAACAAAACTAGCATGGGCCAACCTGGATGACTCAAACTAGGTGCACACTTTCCAGCCACCTGAGGCGGCCGCCCATACCAGCCCCTATGGTGGCGTCGCCCCTTTTTGCGTGTATGATTGGATAGTGAAAAATATTCCAATGGCGCTTTTGATTTACCCACAGAATGGTTGAATTGCTTGTTTCTATGAACTAAGTTTGCCAATAATGTGAAGGATGCCAGTCATTTCATCCTATTGTAGATTGCTTCGATCTCGATATGCCAAAAGTAATCGCATGAAATATACAGTAAAAGCCAGTGTGATGTGTTTGGCTACAATTAGTCTGACTACATGTCCTCATATAACATATCAAGGACGCACCATCTTACCAGATTAACCATTCGACTTACCCATGCAGTGTGGGAAGAAAGAAGTATTGGGACTGCGTATCCAAGCAATTGATGTCATGGACTCCTTTGTACAACCTTGTAAGCGAAAAAGAAGTTGCAGTGTGCCTGTACAAAGAACTAGCGTAAGTTCAGTTACCTGCTTCTTGGAATTTTAGTTAGCCACTTATTGCAAAATTGTTCAATTACGTTGCTTGGCTTAATTTAGTTTGCTACTGATTACATAATGGCACAGCCTGTTAATCATATTGTAGACTGCGCATATCTATGTGTTTGATACTTGCTGTTAAGAATTACCTGTTTGCCTTAACTTAAATATCTACTTGTTTGTTTAACTGCTTTGCTGCTGCAACAGCAGGTTACAATGATGTTAATAACTACTTTTTAGCATCCAATTGAAACTCTTTAATTCCTTGTTTGTTTAACTGGTTTGCTGGTATAACTCCCAATTGAGATGTTTTGCTAACTTCAACTTTTCTGAATCCAATCCGAACTTTAATGGCAAAACAGGTTAGCCCAAGATCAAAGAGCGAGGTCCCCATGGATGTTGCATCATCCCACAGCAATGGCACCGGCCCAATCGTGCATTATGAATTGCCAACTGTTGATGCTCTAGAGGCTAAACTAGTGGTAGAAAGAGATTCTGCTTCTGCACTTAGAGATGAAGTTGACATGTTGAGGAAGCAAACAGCACAATCACAAGCAGTACTCAAGACAACCATTAAATATTTGGTGGATTTCAAAACGAAGCTAGCTGAGACTGACTAGATTGTTAAGGTCCTGAAGGAAAAAAGGAAATTAAATTCCTACTTGGTAAATCATAGGTGAAATGTTCTTTCAATAGTTGAATAACCTTTGTGTTGTCTGTTCATGTAATCAATCAAACCATTTGTTTTAGAGATCATGTAATGATTGTTTTTTTTTGTTTTTTGGTTTGTAATTTTATTTGAGCACAAGTCTGTATTAATTGATAAGACTCGGAGACATTTCATTTGGATTGTTGTGCCAGACCTACAAATATGCCAATCGGGCTGAATGTGCATTCAGCAATAGTAGTAGTATAGATGGACCACAAGTGGCATGCATCGGAAAGGGCCAAGATGCTGGCTAAAAAAAGGATGTTGTTGTAGCAAAAAAAAGTACAGCGGCCTAGCTTATGTGTGTTAATTTATATTATTGATCCATATACTCTATAAGTGTTTATATGTCTGTTAGTTCTTTACATTCTTGGTTGATTGACTCGGTATTTGAATCTTGATACATCGCTTGTGTACATATCTAAATGGGAGTACACATTATGTTGCGTGTGACATTTGAGTTGGACATGAAGTGTTCCAAATATTCGAATTCACCTTAAACTGGATTCTAGTTTCTGAGTTTGAGTATCGGCATTTGTAAATCATATTCATATATGACAGTGGTATACATCTTTGTCGTCCTTTTGAAGATATATAAAAACACATAGAATGATTTATAAAGATTCATATAGGAATACAAAATGGATACGAATTTAGTTGCCAGGCTAAACGTGGATGCTTATTGTCCCAAAATTCGAAAGAAGCAGCAAAATGTCCACTCCCACGTCGGCTGCCCGAAGCCAAGTGCTTGGGAGATGGAAATTACTGTCTACCCATTACACGGACAATCCATCGGCCCGATTTCCACTGCTCTAAATAGGGGTAGGTTAGTAACTTCAATTAGACGTGACACGACCGCCTCTGAGCCCATTCCGACACGGTGGGCGTCAAACATGGGCGGCAAAACACATTTGATTCAAGCTCGTCCGAAAGACTTCTGTTTCTCCATCCATTCCCCATTCATACACAGTGGGCGGCAAAACAAACTCGGCTCGGCCGAAATCGATGTAGGCAAATATTTTCAATAGGGGCAGGTTTGTAACTTCACTCAGACGTGACACAACCGCCCTACCTGTCAGCTCTATTCATACACCGTGGGCGCCAACCATGGGCGCCAACCACCCTCTCCTCGCCCGAAATCGCTCTAGGCAAATATTGGCGAGATGCGAGATTACTGTCCTATCCCCAACCGATGAGACGTCCAAATTTTAAATGGGGGCTAAGTTCGTAACTTTCCCATATTTCAGACAGGTGCATCCCAAAAACATGGTTCCCCGTACCTCTCCCTCCATTTTCCCATTCATACACCGTCCGCGCTATAACACCCCATCCCCACACCAGCCTCCGTCCGCCACCCCATCCATCGCCGCCGTCCTCCACCACATCCATCGCCACCGTCCTCCACCATGCCGGAGCGCCTACCAAGACCGCGTCGTCCACTGCTAGAGATGGACGTTTCTCATCCACCGCGACGGACCAATAGCCTTGCATCGCGTCCTCTTGCTTCATCGGCGCTGTCGTCCTCTTTGCCGGGGCCGCTCACACGACCTTCTCTTCCACCGCAACGGGACTTATCCCCCGATGCACCCGTCTACCGTCGCAGATCTGCTTCAACGTCACCGACAGCCATCGCACCCCCGATGCCTACACGGCGCCGCAAGAGAGGTGGTACTTCATATCTCCTCAACTTTTTGATCTCAACCAGAAAATAGATCTTTACTTGGTTACTCTACTTTCTTTTCAGCTCTTAGAATTTAGTTCTTAGTTCGAAGAAAACAATGGATGCTAAATATCATTTCTCCAGTTTGCAGCTTCAAATCTGCCAGGGCACAACCATAATACGATTTAATTGATCATGCTTAGGGTTTAATTGATCATGTTGGTTCCGTGGTGGTTTCTTTAATAGAAATCGGAGGGGAAACCCTCTTTTGCCAAAAAAATATGCTTAGAGTTTCCCCCTTTTATGATCACTATACGATCAGAATACGTGCTTCGTCTCATAATAACACTGCTCCACCCATCAAGCTAAACAAGCTTAGATGTTCAAATACGAATCTGATATTATTCAAACAGAGTTGTTTAATTGGTCAGCTAAATGTTCCTAAATTAGTTTCGAAAATGCATGTTCACCGCTCTGGTGTGTATCTCTACAGGGTGCCCACGGTGGGCCGGCCCACCCTGGGATTTTGGGTCGTCCCAGGCCCCGATTCCCCTCTGTTCTGCTGCGCGCTTTCGATCTCTACTCGCCCCCAGCCGCCTGCCTCGCCGGCGACTTGCCGTCCCCGTATGGCATGACTCTAGGAGGATACGCCGGACTAACAAGAGGCGAGGAGCCTCTCGCCCAACAACGTCATCGCTGCCCGGGCGCGCTACCGTGCCTACCTTCCCAGTCCGTTCAGGGCTCAGGCGTGCAGCACCCACCAAGCCAACCTGATTTATCCTGAGATACGTCCTCAACACTCAGCAGCCACTCCTCATCACCCATTTTGTAATTGATTCATTACTCATTAGGCAGGACTGTCATTAGGGTTTGTTGTGTGCTCAGTGCTACCTACACTTAATGGTTCAGATGTATTTCGGTAATCTTTAGTACCTCTAAAGTTCACAGGGTTTTCAAAATTCTGGCCCTCGGAACAGAAACTAGTCATTTTGGATTGTTGGTCGTAGTGACATTGACCCAGATTACTACTGCAAGCCAGGTTTGTTGACAATTTTACTTGTCTTTCTTACTCATTCGATATAATATCCAATTATTCACGTCGATTAGTTGCAAACAATAAGTTCTAGACAAACTTCTTCATTCAGATTTTGGACGGTCTCTTACTGGAGTTACAATTCTGCATACTTGTCCTAATAAGCTCACAAGTAAATGATTGATTCACTACATCTATGCTTGCCTTGTCATATTTGTTGTCAATATTCTTTAAGGGTGGACCACCCTGTTTCTAAATACTGGAACCGTAGACATGAGTGAATAGTATTTCTCTATGTGATCTCTTCCATCATGTGTGGGTAACGAACACTGCATTGTATAGAAAGAAAGTGTCATTTCCAGCTTTTACAAAGGTTTCGATCTTTTACATGGAATACAATCTGCCTACTTGCTTTGTGTCGCACTACCAACACTCCACCCTTGAAGCTAAACATTACGCCACCCATAATTGCTTAGTTTATTTGTTCAAATACGAATTTCATATGATTCTAATGTTCTACTTCAGTTTTGAAATGTGTGCCTGCCTGTTATAGAGACATAAGGGGTTTGTATTTCTGTGTGTGGTCTGGTCAGCACGGTTGGGGAGGTGAACTTTGCATATGCAGGGGTTTATAGGGAGACACTCTCCGAGTTGAATCCGCAATGCATTCCATAGATAATCTGACTACTTTTTATGTTTTCATGAATCTCAGATTCTGAACAGCATCATAATGATTATGAGCTTGCGCGCATGAAAAGAATAAAGCAGAACAATGCCATGGCTGTCAAACTTGGCATTAAGGGACTGAAATCAAGTCTGGATGCAATGCAATGCAAACGCTCTCCACCTACAGATTCATGCTCAGAATATGATCCTAACAGTGATTCTGAGCTAGAGGGAGACCTAAGTCAATGTAGCTCCCTAGTGGAGGAGTCAGAGGAAAATTCCCTATCTTATTCACCCATCAAGGTACTTGCTCTAACTTTCCAAGGTTACATTGCTCGCACCTATCTTGCAACTGATGCTTTGCATTGCTTCTACTTTGTTGAACTGCCATTAGCTTAGTTTACACATCGTGTATGTGAATACGCCCTGCCTATCCATTTTCAGTACATATTCCATCGGTCATCATACCATATTTATCCATTCAAATGTTGTTCTTGTGTATCAGACGTTCAAAAGGAATAGGGCGATTGCTGATCATGGATGAGCACAAGCAATGTATTTGGAAAAGGTAGTGGCACCTGATAAATCAAATAGCCCATTAGGTGTAGTTGCAATATCACCTGACCCACAAAATACCCCAACTCTAGCAGACTCTAGCCCTACTACACTGGTCATTTCTGATGCCCCAACTCAGCAGACCCCAACTGCAGCAAATAGTATGATTATGCCAGTTGACATAGCACCAGCTGTACGATGCAAAACCCCCATTCCAGCAAAGAGTACACCAAATCCAGTTGCCAAATCCCTTTTCGAACCAGAGAGAGCCCCAATTGCAGCAAATAGGACCCCTGTTCCAATTCTTCCCAGTTTAGAAGACGAAGCTTATGTTGTTGTCAGGAACTTTGTGCGCATCTTTCCTTCATGGAAAGATTATACCGCAGACACAGAACAATTTCCAGTCTTCCTCGGCAACTTACGCATAAGTAATGTACTAATGTTATTCATGGTCATTACTGCATATGTTTCTGCTGACAGAAGACACAAGATTTCATTCTTTTAAATAGGCGAGGAGCAAGCTGGATTGCGATGACGAGCAAGAGTTGGTTGCGCTTTTCAAGCACTCGTTGATGAAGTATCGTTCCTACCTGAGGCAAGAGCACTTCGATGGCAAGCCTCTAAACGAAATTTCTGTAAAGTCTCCGGTGCTACATTTATCCGATGGTGACTGGAATAATCTTGTTACACATTGGTCTCGGCTGTAGCATAAGGTACTGTCTATGATATCACATCACAATTTGAACTACATTTCTGCATTTGCCTTAATGTCTCACTTGTACGAAAAATGTTAGCAGAAGAACATTCATTCTCAAGGGACCACAGAATCTCGCAACTATACTGCACACTACATTGCTCTTGTGAGTACCTCTTGCCCTGTATGACCATACTTACTTTCATAGCTGTTTGATTATGTAGCATCACTGCACATGTTAGCCTCGTAATCGTCCATTTGGTGGACATTATAAGATCCGTATGGACTCTTACACAAATTTTGAATCAACCCAATGCTTTTGAAGAGGTTTAGCTCTGCAGTCCTCTTGTAAGGACTGAACGTGGTCTATCACTGTACTTGCATTAACGTTTTGTACAGTACACCAGTGTTCAAAACACTCTTGTATTATGGGAAGAGGGATCGGTTCATTTTGTAGCATTCTGCATCTTATCTCCCTCGCCCACCATTTACTAAAAAAATCAGATCTATATTTAATCTTACCAACAAGTAGAATACACAGACAATGCCAGTGCAGAAGTGTAGCCCATTGCTCTTGTCAGTACATTTTGTCCTGTAACGCTTGTACTTCCAGGGATTGGTAGTTGATTATGTAGCATCAATCTGCATCTTATCTTCATTATCCTCTAGCCCTTCCAGTATTATCATATCTATAATTACTCTCTACAAAATGTAGAGTACAGGCAATGCTTATGAAGAAGATTCTGTGCTAAAATTCTTGAGTTATCCTTCCCTTGACATGGAGAAGGGAATTATAAAGCCGGTGTTAACTGTTAATGTAAGTCAATCCTTCTAAAGCCTTTATCCTCGACTGCTGTTTAATTTTCTCATACTCCCTATCGTTTACTGTTGTTTAGTTTGCTGTTTCTACCAAAATGCATGTTCGTAAGAACCGTAAGTTCTAAGTTTTACTTGTAAAACCAAATTCCTTATTCATACCATGCACATTGCTTAATACTCCCTATATGTATGCTTGGTTTTGTGGATCTATAATCCAGTGTGTGGTGAAGCAGCCCACGTTTGCACCTTGTCATCTCCTGTTTTATATTACTGATATGGCTGATGATATGAACAACATGCCATGCACATCATCCAAAATAGATACAATGATTTTCTTTGCCCTTCATCTATGCTTGTTATGTTGACATGGTAATCCAGTAGTGTGGTGAAGCTCCTCGCATTATGAACAATGCCAAATTATGCTATTGATATTTTGAACTTACTCTTTATTTTCTAATTTGAAATTGGATAGAATTGACAGAACAACTATCATCTTTGTTTATACACGTGCTGTCGGATTTCGGGTTCCAGCAGACCCTTGAGGTTCGAACACTGGGGTGCACACGAAGATCTCTCCCCTACCAGCTCACGTCTCGAAGTCTCCCAAAGATCTAAGTAAGAAAGATGAACACACAAGGGACACAAGATTTATACTGGTTCAGGCCACCATTGTGGTGTAATACCCTACTCCAGTGTGTGGTGTGGTGGATTGCCTCAGGGGCTGATGATGAACAGTACAAAACAAGAACAGCCTCGCGAGGGGCTGTTCTTGAGCTGGTGCAATGAACTGCTTGAGTGTGTTCAGTCACTTTTCTCTCTCTCTCTCTCTCTCTCTCTCTCTCTCTCTCTCTCTCTCTCTCTCTCTCTGGTTGATCTCTCCATGATCTAGATCCCTTTTAGGTCTCTTTTCCCCACCCTATCATGTGGGTGGCTGGTCCTATTTATAGGCGGAGGCCCTGTGCCTCTCCCCAAATAATGAGCGGGAAGGGCGCCAACAATTGGCCATTTTCAAGGGGAACATCTTGTACACTTATCCTGACTAAAGTTGGTCTTCGTCTGCCAAAGGTTCTGACGGTGACGCCGCCCTGGGCTCCACGATGACCTCCATCCTGCCTGCTGCCTTGGCCTGTGCTTGCCCCCTTTGCACCAAAAGGGAAACAAGGACACTGCACAGGCCGGCGCCCGCCTGGCACCCGCCTGGTCCTCGATCGTCATGGCTTGCGTCACGGGCCCCTCTGGAGGTGCCCTGCCTTGATCTCTCCGTCTCCTCGCGAGCCTGCCTGAGGAGGCTGCTCCTGAGGAAGCTCCCTGTCGTCCGCCCCGCGAGGCTTGGCCCCTTGTGAGGGTCTTGAGCTTGAGCTGATGAAGCTGGGATGCATTGGGCCCCCACTTGAGCCACGCCGCAGGCAGGCAAGTCTGGGGACCCCCATTCCCAGAACGCCGACAGTAGCCCCCGGGCCCAAGGCGCGCCCGGTCTTGGCTTAGCAGAGAAGCGAAGGGGCAATTGCGAAGCACCGCGGGCCCCAACAACCTGTGGCCTTGGGCGCCGCGTGGCGGTTGATTGGACGTGGGCATCTCTGCTTCCCCATGATGCCTCAGCAACCGGACGACTTGACAAGTCCCTGCATGCAAAAACGGGTCATGATTACCTACGATCGTGGAGGCCGACGGTTGGCCTCCTCCGGCTATAAGTACGGAACGGCGTGAGCCATTCCAGTTCATCTTCCTCTGCTACTCCTCCTCTTCTTCATCTTCTCCATTGTTCCGTCTCACGCTGATGGCACCCATCTGCCGGTTCCCTGCCGAAGAGAAGGGAAATGCCCCCCAAGAGGGTCCTGACCCACTTCCGCCGAAGAAGCGGTTAGTCCTCTGCCGCCGAGACGAGGGTGCGCGGCTGGAGATATCGTGTCCCTGGTACGAGCGGCCACCGCCGGGGTTCCCTCTACCCTTGTATGCTCGGATCGAGGGCCCTGGAGAAGAAAGCGCTGAGCGACACCGGTGATGCCGCCATAGATGCCGGTGGGCCACGGTGGTGCGCATCGTTCCTCTTGGAGTCCATGCTGAGGGCTCCTCCCGCGAGCTTGTGCTCCACGCCGCCATGCCTCCACGATCTTGGATTCGCCTTCCTCCCTCCTTCTCCTTCGAGATCCCGCCGAGGGGGCCTATCGAGCTCTGGCTGCAGCACGCTGACTGCAGCACCCCTACGACTGTAGCGGAGGTCGAGGTCACCGCCTCCGGGCAAGGTCTACATGACCCGTGGCTGGGGCAAGATCGCCCGGGTCTGCAGGACAGGTGGCGCCCTCGTGATCCACCTCAGGTACGATGGCGCCTCCCTGATGTTCTTCAAGGTCTTCGGCGTGGAAGGACGCCGGCTGGAATGCTGCCCTGAGAAAGGCGGCCGGGGCGGCCGGAGCCCTGCCATAGCGAGGACTAGGCTCGCCCATCGCTTCCCCAGTAGCTCCTCAGGCGACAGCGGAGGTGCCAGAGGATCCAACGACTCCGCCGAGCTCCTCGCGACCCCAGAGACAAGCGACGACAGCTATGAGCCCCGAGCTCGCGTCGCGCTCGGAGCAGGGCGGGCTCGTCCGGCCGCCGACACCACTGATCTGTGTGGGGTTGGCGCTGGTGCCTGGCGGCCCACTATTGATGATGGCGTCTCTTGCGGAGGTGCGTGTAGTCAGCGCTCTTTAGGATTAGCTCCCTTTGTTCCCTGTGAGGAATCGAAGTACCACCTCGCGGGGGTATATAAGGCGCGGGCCATATCTTTTGTAAATATTGTATCCCTAGTATGAATCGATGCGAGGTGCTTGTCCTGTCCCGGCTCGGCTCCCCCTTTCTTTCCTCACGAGGGCTTGGTGCTCTATGTTGGCAGGTCTCTGTCCCCAGGAAGGCTTCAGCCGTCGCTGGTATGCCAGGTCGCGATGTCGTGGTCAAGGCCAGGAGGTGAGCGGCCCGAGGTCCAGTAAGAGCCCCTGAGTCGCGATGCTCAGGAGGTCCCCTTTAACGCTCAAGCAGTCTCCGATGGGCGAGAAAGGCAAGCAGAGTTGCCGTGACAGAGCTGCAGTAGGCGAGGGTTAAGCACTGAGTCGGATCAGTTTTCGCGTGACTTATCTCGTAGGCTTGGGGTAGCTTCCATTGAGGCATCGGGCTTGCACGACGGCAACTGAGGTGCTACTGGGTTAGGCGCTCGCGAGCTTCTTCCCTCTCCTCCATGCTTCCCTTAATGCTCTACGTCCTCAGGTCCCGGCCCCAAGCGAGCTCAGCCGCTGCTAGTATGACAGGTCGCGATGCCGTGGGTCAAGGCCAGGAAGTGAGTGCTGGAGAGCCAGTAAGAGCCCATGAGTCGCGATGCTCAGGCGCCCCCCTTTTAACATGCAAGCGGGTCGTGCCGAAGAGGAGAAGAAGTCTCGCGATGCCACCAGCATTACTCCTGGAGCGGGTCCTGCACACCAACCACGAGGGGAAACAAGGCCTCTTGTCTCGGTTATCAGCTAACCATCGGTCACTCCGAGGGAGTGATTGGGACACTAAGGGCCTGGTGAGGTGGCGCCTTGCGGGGTTGCCGCGACCAGAGCTCAGCCACTCAGATTTTTTGGTGTTGCAGGGACAGACCCATGCGCAAGTGTCGTGCCAGAGCGAGCGGCGCCAAAGGTAGGCGTTAATCGAGCAGACGATTAAGTATAGCATGTTAGGCGCGAAGGAGCAAATTCATTTAGATAGATGCGTGGAATTAAACGCCACTGGGTCTGGCCCGAGCGGCCTGGGGATAATGCAGCCCGAGGGGTGCCCCCAACAAAGCAGATGAAAAACATAAGCAAAACGGATACATGCCGCAGGGACGGACCCACGCGACCTGGGAATAATGCGGCCCTGCGGGCGCTCCCAGCTGAAGATAAAACTTGAAAAGATGTCACCTCATACCATTGCAGAGCGAGTGTCGGAGTAGCTGTCGACACGCGGTGAAGCAGCCAACCCTCACGAGCCCTCGAAGCCCTAAGCCTCGGGAGGCTCTGAGGGTCCAGGCGGATCCTCAAGGTCCATCTCCATCTCCTCCAGGAATGCATGGTGCCTAGCCAACTGAGCTTCCAGGATGATCCTCATCAGGCGCTGGTGGGCAGCAGCCGCGTTCGGCAGGCCAAAGGGCATGCGAACGTAGCTGTGAGGCAGACCCTCACAGCGCCCCACGCATGAAGGCCAGAGGCGCTCCTGAGACGCGGCTCGGTTGAGCCCCGGTATGTCGATGCAGACACGCAACCCACCATCCTCGCCGGGATGTGGGGCTGCAGTGGGTAGGCGGTGACTGCCACGCATGACTCTGGACTCCTGTAGCTCCTGAATGTTCCTCGCGATGAACTCCTGGGGGTTTTGCCTTCCTTGCCTTATACCTTCCTAAGGGAAACGTGCCTTGAAGCATGCCTCAAAGTGGTGCCCGAGCGCCTCCCTCGTGACCTTGGCGAGGTCGGTGGCCCTCCAAGAGAGAGCCCCCGAGCCTTGCCCGAGGAGGGTGCTGGGCGCGCCTTCCTATGCGACAGAGGGTGGCGCCCCTTGGTCGGGCGCGGATCCTGACGCAACGCCTCCGGACGGGCCTACCTCGTGAGTTTTTGGGCTAGGTGAAGCCTTCTTCTTCTTAGGAACTGCCTCGGGGAGCCTCCCGCTCCTGTGATCTAGGTCTTCGATTGTCGCGGCCTGGAAGGCACGCTCAAGAGAACACACTGCATCCCTTTCCTCACAAGGCACTGTGATGATTCCACCGCTTCCTGGCATCTTGAGGACATTGTAGCCATGGTGAGTCACTGCCATGAACTTGGCCAGAGCTGGGTACCTGAGGATGGCATTGTATGGCAAGCGGATGTGAGCGACGTCGAAGTCAATGAGCTCGGTGCGGTAATTGTTGCGCTTCCCAAAGGTGACGGGAAGACGAACTTGCCCTATTGGAACAGTGGAACCATTAGTGACTCCTGAGAAAGGCTTGGTTAGCTGAAGCTGATCGTATGGCACTTGGAGATTGTTGAACATCTTGACGGACAGGACGTTGAGCCCAGCCCCGCCATCAATGAGGGTCCTGGTGACTTGCACATTGCTGATGACTGGGGAACAAACCATCGGGAGGACCCCGGCCGTTGCCGCACACTTGAGCTAATCCGCTGAACTGAACGTGATAGCGCACGCGGACCACCTAAGTGGGCGTGTGGCCTCAAGCTTGGGGAGGACTCCATTCACCTCGCGAGCAAACTGCTTGAAGATGCGCTGAGAGGCTGGGGCCTGAGCGCCTCCCAGGATGCAAGCGATTGCGCGTGGCTCCTGGAAGCCCCCAGCCCCTCGTCCTAGTGATGGTCTTCATTCCTCCTTGGTGGTGGTGGCAGAGGAGGGAGGCCTGTGTTGCCTTGAGGGTGGTCCTCATGAGGCTGATCCCTCCAACCTCCCTCGCGAGGCTGGTCCTGCTAGCGGTCTTCGCGAGGCCGGTCATGCCACCCTTGGCGAGGGCCACGGTCTTCCCATTGTCCTCCACCTCTTCCTCCTCCTTGGCCATAGCCCTGGTCGTTGCGGTCGGGGCGTCGGCCGATACGTCCATCTCGCACGGCCCTAAGCTCCTGACATTCATTGGTGTTGTGGGTGTGGAGGTCGTGGTACACGCAGTACCGGCTGCCCTTAGATGACTCAGGCTGATCCCTTCCTCGCTTGGTATCTGGCTCTGCCGCGAGCACAGCATCCCCCTTGCGCTTCACGTCCTTGACCTTGGGCTTCTTCTCTTCTAGGTCGGCAGCCGGGAGCTCGAGAAGGGAGAGGCGCCCTTCCTCAGCCCTGGCGCACTTGGTAGCCAGGTTGAACAGCTCCAGCGGTGTGCACAGGTCTTCATGTATTGCTAGCTCCTCTGTCACGCACGCCGTCGGAGAAGGCTGAAATGATGGCCTCCTCAGTCACCTTGGGAATCTTGAGGCGGACGTTGTTGAAGCGCTGGATGTATTTCTGCAGGGTCTCTCCCGGCTATTGCTTGATGCGGCGCAGGTCACTCATGGCCGGGGGCCGGTCTCGAGTACCTTGGAAGTTGGCGATGAAGCGGGTGCGCATCTCGTCCCAGGAGGAGATCGTGCCCGGGGCCAGATTCAGGAACCAAGTGCGGGCGCCGTCCTTGAGTGCCATGGGAAACCAATTCGCCATGACCTTTTTGTCTCCGTTGGCAGCCTCGATGCCCAACTCGTAGAGCTGGAGGAACTCCGCGGGGTCCACAGTGCCGTCGTAGCACGGAGGCGGGTCTGGCTTGAACTTGCCAAGCCACGCGACGCTATGTAGCTCGGAGGTGAAAGTGCGGCAGCCTGAAGTGGCCACCGGAGCTCTCTGCTGAGGTGGGGCTTGCCCCTGGGGATTCCCGCGCGCCGCTGCCGGGAGCAACGCTGGGTCTTGACGTGGCGGTGTAGGGATGCGGTCATGGTGCACCGGTGCTGGGAGCACGCGAGCACCTTCTTGGGGCGAGGGATTTCTTGGCAGCTCCTTTCTTGTCACGTAGGCGCCGGACACGGCGGGCCTCGACCCGGGGCCGCGCGCCTTGGAGCCAGGACGCCTTCTTGGGGAGGAGGTGGTGGAGGCACCTCCTGCTCCTCGCCTCCTGCGTAGGATGGAGGGCGAGGCAGCAAGAGGGACGGCATGGGAGAGACCCCTGCGGCGCTGACGAGCTCGGTGATGCGGGCGAGCCAATCCTCGTAGAGGTCGTCGACGGGGCGCTAGTGAAGGAGCTCATGGGCCAGGAGCAGCATGGCATGCGCGTCCGTGGGGGCACGACGGGCATGGGACGACGAACCGGCTGGAGTCAGCTACGGGGTGGCGGTGCGGCCATCGCGCTGCACCGAAGGATGCAGGGACGAGGCCTGCTGCTTGTTCCCCGCCGGGCCGGTGGTGGCATTGGCGGCAGGCGACGGAGAACGACAGGGGCGTCCGCCGACGGGCGCCATCTGGGCGATGCGGGTGGCGAGAGCAGCCCGACGCTCGACGCGGGCTCGGCGAGTGTCAGCCATGGTCGCGGTGGGAGATCAGACACAACTAGCGGAAGAAAGATTCCGGCGCACCCCTACCTAGCGCGCCAAATGTCGGATTTCGGGTTCCGGCAGACCCTTGAGGTTCGAACACCGGGGTGCGCACGAAGATCTCTCCCCTACCAGCTCACGTCTCGAAGTCTCGCAAAGATCTAAGTAAGAAAGATGAACACACAAGGGACACAAGATTTATATTGGTTCAGGCCACCATTGTGGTGTAATACCCTGCTCCAGTGTGTGGTGTGGTGGATTGCCTCAGGGGCTGATGATGAACAGTACAAAGCAAGAATAGCCTCGCGAGGGGCTGTTCTTGAGCTGGTGCGATGAACTGGTTGAGTGCGTTCAGTCGCTTTTCTCTCTCTCTCTCTCTCTCTCTCTCTCTCTCTCTCTCTGGTTGATCTCTCCGTGCTCTAGATCCCTTTCATGTCTCTTTTCCCCGCCCTATCATGTGGGTGGCTAGTCCTATTTATAGGCGGAGGCCCTGGACCTCTCCCCAAATAATGAGCGGGAAGGGCGCCAATAAGGGGCCGTTTTGAAGGGGAACATCTGGTACACTTATCCTAACTAAAGTTGGTCTTCGGCTGCCAAAGGTTCTGACGGTGACGCCGCGCTGGGCTCCACGATGACCTCCATCCTGCTGTTCTGCTGGTCTTGGTCTTGTTGCACCAAAACGGTAACCTTTGCCTGCTGTCTTGGCCTGTGCTTGCCCCTTTGCACCAAAAGGGAAACAAGGACACTGCGCAGGCCGGCGCCCGCCTGGCGCCCGCCTGGTCCTTGATCGTCATGGCTTGCGTCACGGGCCCCTCGGGAGGTACCCTGCCTTGATCTCTCCGCCTCCTCGCGAGCCTGCCTGAGGAGGTTGCTCCTGAGGAAACTCCCTGTCGTCCGCTCCGCGAGGCTTGGCCCCTCGCGAGGGTCTTGAGCTTGAGCTGATGAAGCTGGGCTGCATTGGGCCCCCACTTGAGCCACGCTGCAAGCCGCAGGCAGGCAAGTCTGGGGACCCCCGTTCCCAGAACGCCGACACGTGCAAAACCTGTCATCTCTCTGCTTTGTTTCAGGGTGATATGCCTGATGGCATGCACAAGTCTGCTAAAGGCTGTGAGACAAACCCAACATATATTGCAGCAAAGAAGGCAAAACATCTTGAAGATAGCGAGACAACCCCAAAGTCTTGTCTTGATGAAGTGTTCAAGTTACTTGAGACTAACAGTCAGACAAGCTCACAGAATTCGTTGTCTGAATCAGTTCGACTTCTTCAGTCCCAAGTTCTAGCAGAAAGGCATTCTGCAACTCAACTTCGACTTGAAGTCCTATCTCTAAGAAAGATTGCGGAGAACACCAATGAGAACCTCATCGCTAAACAGCTACACCTGGAAGCTATGACCGACATGCTAGGCCAATCTCACAGCCTTGCTCAGCAGCTTGCACAGCAGTTCCCCCGCAAGGCTAACCTTTCTTGAACTGTCTTGGAAGTGGTCTCGGTTCAGTATTATTTTGTTATGCTGCAATGGTGCCCATTTTTTGTAATCCGCTTCTTCGTTGCGCTTTATGATCACTGGTGGCGAACTTCGATGCCCAATGGATGTAATATACCTTAAATCCTTTATTGTATAGTGTAGGTTTATTCTTAGTTACTATGCTGTAATTTCTTTATTGTATAGAGTAGGTTTGTTCTTAATTCCTACTAGTTACTGCCATCATTCGCTATCTGAAAAAAATCAGATGTAGTCGACCGGGTCGAAACATTCGACTCTAACAGGCCAGGTTTTTAGCGGGCCACAATTGGGCCGGCCTGCGTCTTTCTTGGGCCCGAATGATTGGGGCCTTCACACATTGCGCCAGGCCCAAACTTACACCGACCTATATTTTAGTTGGGCCTTTTATTGACCCAGCGCTTAGTTTGGCCCAGGTAGCGTTGGGCCATTAACAGGCTAAATATTGTACTGGCTTGTTACGGCCGAGATGAAACCACAGGCCTTTAGCAGGCCAAAATGCATGTTGGGCCTCAATTTTCACTAGTCGTCGACGGGCCTTCAGCAGGCCGAAATGTAGACCGGGCCGTTTTGGGCCCAGTTAGCTCACGGGCCGTTACCAGGCCGAAACATATCTCGGGCCTTAGTTGGCCCACTGATATCATGGGCATTTAAGAGGCCGAAAGCTTAGTACAGGCATCAACGGGCCAAATTACGCGACAGGCCTTTAACAGGCCCAAAGTCACGTTGGGCTTAACTGTTGCCACCTTTAGCACAGGCCATTAGTGGGCCCGATGTCCCGTTGGACCATATATGGCCCATGGGCAGCACGGGGCATTCCCAGGCCGAAAGTCACACCGGGCTAAAATGGGCCCATGTCTACATCAGGCCTCTAACAGGCCGAAAGTCACTGGGCTGTAGTTGGGCCCAAATATTCGGCGAACAATTAATGGGCCAGATCTGGCTTCGGGGCGCAAATGGGCCCAAATATTGGGCGAACAATTAACGGGCCAGATCTGGCTTCGGTCCGTAAACGGGCCCAAATATTGGGCGAACAATTAACGGGCCAGATCTGGCTTCGGGCCGTAAATGGGCCTTTATTAAGCAGGCTGTTATTGGGCTGGCCCACTAGTACCTGATTAAGTTCTACGGGCCTTTGACTGGGTCGGCCTTTTTAACCTATATGGGCCTCTGTTGGGCCCAGCCACGTGTCGACGTATCATAGGCATGTCTCCTCCAATGGACGGGCGACATCTGGCCCACTAACGAGCTGACAGGTGTTCCCTTCGGCCAATCAGAAGTTTACACGTGGAAATTTCCCATTGGTCGGGGCTGTTAACGGGTTATCGGATCCAAAATTCGACCCGATAGCTTAACGGCGTTCCGTTACGGTGGATGCCATGTGTCGGTCACCCTTGACGAAATCACTTCCGTGACGCGTGATTTATCGTCATGGAAGTGGACACTTCCATGATGATAATTTTGGTAATGTCATGAAACACTTCTACGACAGCACAGGTATGACTATCTTGATTCTGTCATAAATTTGTCATGGATGTACATGCATGACAAAAAACGCGACCTACTGTGACAAACACGTAATCACTGAAGTGTATTTTTTTGTAGTGTTGGTCCATCCACGTCTCTGGAGTCTGTCGTTGCACCAGAAACGATCTAAGTGCAGCAGATAGAGAAGGACTTTCATCTTGTCAGGGGCCCAAACCTTCCAGATGGTCGCTGTGAAGTCGAGTGTCGGGCGGTCTTCGAACTAGACGTCATAGGCGCAGCGTGTGGAGTACTTGCCGGAGTTTCCCAGGGTCCAAGCGATAGTGTCGGCCCTTCCAGCCTCTAGCGTGATGGCAGTGCTTCTGATCTCCCTGGCGAGCTGCAGCACCATGTGCATGATGCTGCCGTGGTCACCATGGTGTAGGTCAAGGACCCATCGGTCTTGATGCAGGGCTTCTTGGACAAATCTGTTCTTGCGGACGGAGTGAGCGAACACTGTTGGGTATGCCTGACATAGCTGTCTACCGTTGAGCTAGGAAGAGAGCCAGAAGGAAGTCGTTGAGCCGTCCCCAACGGTGACGTACGTGCAGGTAGTGAACAGAGTGCGATCGGCGTCGTCGCAGGGAGTGCCGGTGCCAACCCAAGGGCGGGAAGGCTGCGTCCATGCTAGCCATAGCCATCGTAGGCGAAGAGCCTGGGCAAACTTTGGCAGATCATGGATGCCCAGGCCCCCTGCACGCACTGGTGTGGTCACCGCCTACCATCGGACCTTGCACTTTCCACCAGTGGCCATTTCATTTTGCGCCCAGAGGAACTGTCTTCTTGCCTTGTCCACTTCCTTGTAGAACTTTTTGGGCGCCCGCAACACCATGATGGCGAAGGTGGGCATCGCTGAGAAAACACAGCAAACCAGGACGCGTCTGCCGGCGAAGGGCATCAGCCTCCTTTCCAGCCTGCAAGGCGTGTGCAGATCCTATCGAGGATGAATTGGAGGTGCACTAATCTGAGCCTACCCGTAGTGATTGGCAGGCCGAGGTATCTGATTGGCAAGGACGCGATCGCCCCCCAAAATTTTGCAGAACCGTGTGCAGGTCGATTTCATCGCACGCAATCGGAATGGCTGATGATTTTTCTAAGTTGACGCGCAGCCCGGTTGCCTCTCCAAAGAGATGAAGGATGTGCAGCAGCTCGTTGATCTCCTGGCGCACGGGGTTGATGAAGATGACTGCGTCATCAGCGTACAGGCTAGTGCGCATGCGCAATGTTCTTCCGGGGATTGGTTGGAGTAGGTCGTCTCTAGTTGCAGCTTCTAGAAGTCTATGCGGGGGTCGATGCAGAGGATGAACAGGAGAGGGGAGAGCGGGTCGCCCTGCCGCAGGCCGCGTCGATGCTCAATGGGGCAGCCTAGAACGCCATTGAGCAGACAAACTGATGACGAGGTTGAGAGGAGCAGGGCAACCCAGTCCCTCCAACGTGCCGGAAAACCCATTTTTCTAGCAGCTCTAAGATATATTCCCATGAAACACTGTCAAATGCCTTTGCTATATCTAATTTCAGCAGGAGGGTGGGTGTTTTGCGGCGATGGAGAGCACAAACACTATTCTGGAAGAAGAGAAAGCTGTCGTGGATGCATTTGGCCCTCTGGAATGCGGATTGCGCGGGGGAGATGATCGTGTCAATGACAGCAGCCAGCCTCATTGAGAGCACCTTGGCTATAAGCTTGGCGATGGAGTGGATGAGGCTTATGGGCATGAAATCCCCCATGCCCGCCGCGTCGTCTTTCTTTGGCAGCAAGGCGATCATGGCCAAGTTTAGGTCAGAGAAGTTTCCATCGGCCAGCCTGTAGAAGTGATCGAAGACTGCCATGACATCGTGCTTGATTGTGCTCCCGCAGGCTCTGAAGAAGGCACCCGAGAATCCTTCCGGCCCTGGTGCTTTGTCAACTGGAGAGGCGAGGATGGCAGCCCACACTTCAGGCTCAGTGAAGGGGTTATCCAACCCAGCATTTTGAACGCATGGAAGATCGATCGCCTCCCAGTTAATGGAGCAGCTCCTAGTTTCCTTGGTGCCTAGGAGGGAGGTGAAGTGCATGTATGCAACATCAGCTTTGTCGGCGTGCGAGGTGGCCGTGGAAGAACTGGTTTGCAGAGAATGAATGAAGTTCTTCCTTCTGTGGGAGTTGATCTTGGCTTGAAAGAATGCAGTTTTTGCATCCCCTGCCTTGAGCCAAGTGATCCTGGACGCATGTATTTTGTGCACACGCTCGATAGCTGCAAGGCCAACCACTCTTTGCTTCAGTTGCTTTCGGAGATGGAATTCAGCAGGCGTGAGGTGTCGCTTTTCCTGGGCAATATCTAGGCGAAGGATGATTTCCGCGGCCAGGTGTAACTGAACCTTGGCGTCGCTGAAGAGAGACCTGGCCCAGATTCTGAGGTCGAACATGTTGCGCTTGAGCTTGAGCTTGATCATGGCGATGGGGTAGGAGGTGGCCACTGCGCGCTGCCCAGCTCGTTCCACAGTCTCCTGAAAGAGCGGGAAACGCGTCCATAAAGATTTCAAACTAGAAAGAGGGCCCGCGTGCAGGAGGTACAGCGTTGGCGAGTAGCAGGGGGCAATGATCGGAGCAGGCCGTGGAAGCAACCATCAGCATGTGGTTTGGGAAGAGGGCGTCCCATTCAGAATTGCAGAAGATTTTGTCGATGCTGACAAGAGTCGGGCTCTCCCTCTCATTTAACCAGGTGAAACGCCTGTTCTTGCACTTTATTTCCTTTAGGCAAGCAGAGTCAATGGCTCTTCTGAATTGTCCCATAATTCTTCAGTTCAAGTTGAGGTTGCTTTTGTCTCTAGCTTCGTAGATGACGTTGAAATCACCAGTAATCAGCCACAGTTCTCCACTGGGCGGGGCGGCATTGATTAGCTTTGCCAAGAAAGCCTCCTTGCGGGCGTTGTCGGCTGGCCCGTAGACAGTCGTCAGCCAGAACGATGAACTGCACTGAACCGCTGAGACCTTTGTCGTGATTGAGAAACAGCCAACTGAATGTGTGGCAATGTCAACTAGCCGTGTGTTCCAAAAGATTGCCACGCCTCCCCTTGTGCCAGCAGCAGGTAGGACCGCGCACCCTTCCATGGCGGTGCCGCTGATCTCGCGAGCAGCTTCTACTGACCAGGTTTCAAGCTTCGTCTCCTGGAGACAGAGGATGGTAGGCCTGTGAGCTGCCGCAAGTTCGTGCACAGCAAAACGCCTGGCCGGTGAATTCAATCCCCTAACATTCCAGCTCAAAACAGATAAATTTGTGTTAATCATTGGGCACACAAAACTTCTCCGGCAACTGAAGATTTCTATTGATTGAAGGAAGAAACTGATACACATTCCGCATAACAGGGGGGCGCCAGAGACCACCAATAGGCCCCTGAATTCTCTGGCGCGCAGCGAGCAAGCTAAACCTATGACAGGAGCTACTGACAAACGACATTGATCCTAACTTGAATTGGCTTAAGGCCAATCGCTGCCGAAGACTAATACTAATAGATAGAGGACCTATCATAACTAAACTGGGTTGTCAGCAACAGCATCAGGGCCAGCCATGGCACCTGAGATGCGAAGCGCCTCCGGATTGAGGCGGGTGAGCTTGGCGATGATGGCGATGTCTTCATCAAAGAGGGGCTCGTCGAAGCGCTTGATGAGGGCCTCAGCAGCTTTTGCAGTCATGGCTTCCTTGGGGCCGAGTAGGCCGAGCTGCTTGACCATAAGCAGAGAGGCGCGCTGCGCCATAGGTGCCTTGTGGCCCGCAGCCGCCTGCCGTGCGCTCTGCCTGGTCGGTGTAGCGCTGGTGCGAGTCTTGGAAGGTGTCGGGGTGCGGCGGGACGGTAGAGCAGTGATGAGAGGCGCCGAAGGTTTGGAGAACAGGCTGCTGCTTGGCCCCGCGTGCCCGTCCCCGCTGCCAAGCTGGAGCTGCATGACCTGCTGTGTCATAGCGCCAACGTGAACAGCAGTGGAGACGGATGAGGGAGGTGCACGACAGGCTGCCACGACGGGCTCGGAGGAGAACTCCAGTGGGGCGGCGAGCGCATCAGCGATGACCTGATCGATCTCTTGCTGGTTGTTGCCGATGTCGATGGCGAGCGGTGGCGGCGGGGGGGGGGGGCGGAGTCCGCCGTGGCGAAGAAGGCAGACACAGGCGACATAGGGCCAGCGGGTAGCGGAGGGGCGACGATCCCCGTGCCAGTGCCGCCCAGCCCCGTAAGCAGTGAGAGCGGCGGCGTGGCCTTGAGGTTGCTGCCGTTGGAGCGATGCTCACGGTGCCCGCCCTTGTGCTGGCGCCTGCCAGCAGGTGTCCTGCTTCTCTGCCTGGTCGGGGCCGTGGAGTTGCTCCCTGCCTTGTGCTCCTTCCTGCTATGCGCACGCCACAGGAGGGCGTCCTTCCAAGAGCGACGGCCGTGCGCTCCGTCTTGGTCGTCGTGGTCACAGCGCGGCCCGAGCTGCAGGCCGCCGCAGCCTGCCAGCGAGACCACGGATGGGTGGCGCCTGGGCTGGCCTTGGACGTCTTCCACGTGCATCATCCATGTGCCAGTCCAGGTCGTCGGGCATGGGCGGTCGTCGTCGGAGCCGGAGGAAGGGAGACCACTCTGGCCGGAGTGGGAGGAGCGGGCCGACGCGGTGGACCAGTCTTCCACGCGGTCGACGTGGATGAGCAGCTGGTGCTGCCTGACGCGGGGTGGTTGTGCGACCTCGCGGCTTGGAGGAGAGGCGCCGAGCATGGTCTCAACGCGGCCTACGCCGCGCGTGGTTGATACGTCTCCAACGTATCTACTTTTCCAAACACTTTTGCCCTTGTTTTGTACTCTAACTTGCATGATTTGAATGAAACTAACCCGGACTGACGCTGTTTTCAGCAGAACTGCCATGATGTTGTTTTTATGTGTAGAAAAGAAAAGTTCTCGGAATGTCCTGAAAATCCACGGAGGCACTCTTTGGAAAATATAAAAAATATTGGTGAAAGAATCAAGACCAGGGGGCCGACACCTTGTCCACGAGACAGGGGGCGCGCCCCCTCCCCCTGGGCGCGCCCCCCCTATCTCGTGGTCCCCCTGGACCTCCACCGACCTCAACTCCAACTCCATATATTCACGTTCGGGGAGAAAGTTTCATCGCGCTTTACGACATGGAGCCGCCGCAAAGCCCTAATCTCTCTCGGGAGGGCTGATGTGGAGTTCGTTCGGGACTCCGGAGAGGGGGATTCGTCGCCGTCATCATCATCAACCATCCTCCATCACCAATTTCATGATGCTCACCGCCGTGCATGAGTAATTTCATCGTAGGCTTGTTGGACGGTGATGGGTTGGATGAGATTTACCATGTAATCAAGTTAGTTTTGTTAGGGTTTGATCCCTAGTATCCACTATGTTCTGAGATTGATGTTGCTATGACTTTGCTATGCTTAATGCTTGTCACTAGGGCCTGAGTGCCATGATTTCATATCTGAACCTATTATGTTTTCATGAATATATGTGTGTTCTTGATCCTATCTTGCAAGTCTATAGTCACCTATTATGTGTTATGATCCGACAACCCCAAAGTGACAATAATCGGGATACTTCTCGGTGATGACCATAGTTTGAGGAGTTCATGTATTCCTATGTGCTAATGCTTTGTTCTGGCTCTCTATTAAAAGGAGGCCTTAATATCCCTTAGTTTCCGCTAGGACCCCGCTGCCACGGGAGGGTAGGACAAAAGATGTCACGCAAGTTCTTTTCCATAAGTATGTATGACTATTTATGGAATACATGCCTACATTACATTGCTGAACTGGAGCTAGTCCTGTGTCACCCTATGTTATAGCTATTACATGAGGAATCGCATCCCGCATAATTATCCATCACTGATCCATTGCCTGCGAGCTTTTCACATATTGTTCTCCGCTTATTTACTTTTCTGTTGCTACTGTTACAACTACTACAAAAAAACCCAAAAACTATTATCTTTACTTTTGCCACCATTACCTTTATTATCATACTACTTTGCTACTAATTACTTTGCTGCAGATACTAAGTTATCCAGGTGCGGTTGAATTGACAACTCGACTGCTAATACTCAATAATATTCTTTGGCTCCCCTTGTGTCGAATCAATAAATTTGGGTTGAATACTTTACCCTCGAAAGCTGTTGCGATCCCCTACACTTGTGGGTTATCAGCGGTGTGGCACCCCAGCTCAGAGAAAACCGGAACGCCTCGTATTCCAGCCCAGAGATCGAGGAGAAGTCTTCTGGAATACGACACTGCTTAGCATAGAACAAACCAGCCTTCTATTATTACACGAATATGAATACAAGGTCTCCGATATTACAATGAATAACATCGGTACGGCGACACTACGCCATCCTCAGTTGCTCTATGCAAGCAGCAGAACAACTCGAAGCAGCGGAATAACTCTAGCAGCAGAACAACGACGACGGTGGTGAACTCCACTCCGCAGGGACTCTGGCTAGAACGCTTATCCTAGCTTGCACGAATGGAAACCACGACAAGCAAGCAATCAAATCCGGCATGACCTGCAAACTGGCATGACACGTCAGGTCAGTACATTGAATGTACTTGCAAGCTCAGAATAACCAGAAGCATTCAAGACAAACAACAGCATGGCAATTACAGGTTAAGCATAATTTAACATGATATCATCAGAATAATATAGCATGAACATGATACAGCTAACCCATCATGAACATATTAATCCAACAATACTAGCATGCAACGTGATAACACTATATGCACCACTTATTCTGCTCGGGTTACCTCGTAACCAATATAGGCATCACTTACCAACCTCGGACATCACACGATCATCCTAGATTCAAATCAAGCTTGGTATGAACAATACCGTAGCAATCATTAAATGACCACAAGGAGCTTGATCTTTACCCACGATTCTCGCACAACATCACGAATATACACAGCTCGGTATCCTCGATACCACCGTGATCCTTACGGCGATCACAACCCAACCAACACTTGTCCCGTGATCCTCACGGCGATCACAACCCAACCAACACTTGGCCCGTGATCCTTACGACAATCACAACCCGACCAACACTTGGCCCGTGATCCTTACGGTGATCACATCCCGACCAATAAATGGCCCGTGATCCTTACGGCGATCACAACCCGACCACTAAATGGCCCGTGATCCTTACAGCGATCACAACCAACTTATCTCATTGTTATTAAGCACATTATTCTTATTACTGTTGACTCACGGTGTGACCTACTTTCGACCTGGGCCCTTATCCGCCGGCGCGGCTATCGATAGATTTAATATACACTCTGTAGAGGTTAGTACACTGTACCCACACTACAGAACCCATGGCCTCGCAATCCCATTCGGGTGGACCAACGGCGTTCCTACCAAACCGTCCTACTGCCATGACACTCTCTCGGCCACTCCGACTCACTCCCCTCTGGGCTAAGCCATGGGTGGACCCGTGTCTACCTCAAGACACCTCAACGACCACCGTCGTGGCCCAAACATAAACGATCCCACACGGGGACCTGGATCCATAAACTCATCAACGGGCACACAAGGCTTATGTCCGCCTAATTGATCAGGGTAGCGCGCGCCCATAACCTTCCCTCGTTGGAGGCACCGGCGAGAGGCACGACAATAGACCCAGTTAGGACCGTCCCATACCGGTAAGCATGGTTGCACTGGTCAGCATCATTTTAGTGGCACCATGACTCAGCCAACAGTTGTTCAAGTTCAATTTAGTCCGTTTAACTTGAATGCAAATATGATGAGCCATGATAAAATGCATGAACATGATATCAACATAATCATAAGGGTATCACATGACTATCCACCATATCAATAATAAATCATATCCACCGAGCATGGCATACTGACTAGCATGACCATCACCAACATCAACATGTACTACTAGAAAGCATAAATATATGAAAGGAAATACTAGCAGGTAGGACATGATAACAGAGTACAAAACAACATACCACAAAAGTGAACATGCAAATCTAAACATCACCGGAACAACGATAACCATCTTTTCAACAAGCAAACATTTAATAAATATTTAAGTTGAAAACCATGGCTAATGCATGACTATCATGCAAGTGGGTATTGTGGCTTGCCTAGGTGGAAGAAATCACTGGGGAGAAGTGCGAGAAACTCGCGGAACAAATCGCCGGAAAATGTTCTCTCTCGGAGGGGGCTGAATAAGGGCAAGGGCATAATGGTCATTTTCACAGGATCAAACCATAGTGAAAGTAAAACCAACAGAACAGGCTTGACGAAACAAAGAAGTGGGCTTTGGAATCACCTCATTTGGAGTTACAGATAAAAAGTTGTGAGGGGTTGAAGTTCAGGGACTTTTTTGTAAAAATAACATCACAACCAAGTCCCTGAGTGGATAAGGCAGAAACGGGTTTGCAGAAATACAATTTCGGAAAGCAAAGACGTAATCTGTGGATTACGTCTCCACTTATCCTCATCAGCGTACCTGGGTCGACGCGGGGCCGGCGGGCTAGGAGGCTGACGGGCGGGTCCCACAAGCTGTGGGGCCCGTCACTTATCCACGTGGGAAGCCCGGGTCAACGCCCGCTCGCCGACGGGTGGGGCTGCGTGGAGATGGGGCACGCCTGGCCCGAGGTCGTCGTCCACCTCAAGCCTCCCCGCGAGGCAGAGGAGGACCGGCGTGCTCCGGCGATGAGCTCCGGCGCCACAGACCGCCTCCGGCGAGGCTACGGGCACCGAAGAGATCGGGGAGAGGCGCCGCATCCATCCCGCCTGGGCACGGACGCCGAGGAGGACCGGAGCAATGAGGGAGCGGACTCAAGCGGAGATGGCTTCGGGTGGGATTTGGCTACGGGGCTGCACGGCACACCAGCGAGGGGAAAGGAGTTGGGGCGAGTAGCTGGACTCCGGGGAGGCTAATGGTGGGGGCAGAGCGGAGGGGAAGGGCTCGGCTTGCCCGAATCGAAGAGGGGCAGAGGCGGCGTCCATGGAGGCAAGGGAGGGCTCAGGAGCTCTTGGAGCTCGAGCGAGTGGACGGGGAGGGAGCTGGGAGAGAGGCGAGGCCAGAGGTGAGCTCGGGAGGCTCGGGGGATGGCTATTTATAGCCACAAGGTGAGATGGCCGAACTGGCACCGCCGCGGACGTGTGGACGACGCCAGGGACGCGTGTGCTCGCACATGGGCTCGAGGGAAGGCGAGGCGATGGACAGGGAGGAACTCACGGGGTAGAAGAGGTCGAGGGATGTGATACGTCTCCGTCGTATCTACTTTTCCAAACACTTTTGCCCTTGTTTTGGACTCTAACTTGTATAATTTGAATGGAACTAACCCGGACTGACGCTGTTTTCAGCAGAATTGCCATGGTGTTGTTTTATGTGCAGAAAATAAAAGTTCTCGGAATGACCTGAAACTCCACGGAACACCTTAGAAAAAACAATAAAAAATCCTCGCAAAAGATGAAGACCAGGGGGCCCACACCCTGTCCACGACGGTGGGGGCGCGCCCCCCCTGGGCGCGCCCCCTACCTCATGGGCCCCCTGGTGGCCCTCCGACGCCAACTCCAACTCCATATATTGGCTTTCAGGGAGAAAAAAATCAGAGAGAAGAAATCATCGCGTTTTACGATACGGAGCCGCCGCCAAGCCCTAATATCTCTCGGGAGGGATGATCTAGAGTCCGTTCAAGGCTCCGGAGAGGGGGATTCGTCGCCGTCGTCATCATCAACCATCCTCCATCACCAATTTCATGATGATCACCGCCGTGCGTGAGTAATTGCATCGTAGGCTTGCTGGACGGTGATGGGTTGGATGAGATTTATCATGTAATCGAGTTACTTTTGTTAGGGTTTGATCCCTAGTATCCATTATGTTCTGAGATTGATGTTGCTATGACTTTGCTATGCTTAATGCTTTTCACTAGGGCCCGAGTGCCATGATTTCAGATCTGAACCTATTATGTTTTCATGAATATATGTGTGTTCTTGATCCTATCTTGCAAGTCTATAGTCACCTACTATGTGTTATGATCCGGCAACCCCGAAGTGACAATAATCGGGACCACTCCCGGTGATGACCATAGTTTGAGGAGTTCATGTATTCACTATGTGCTAATGCTTTGTTCCGGTTCTCTATTAAAAGGAGGCCTTAATATCCCTTAGTTTCCAATAGGACCCCGCTGCCACGGAAGGGTAGGACAGTGTCATGCAAGTTCTTTTCCATAAGCACGTATGACTATATAAGGAATACATGCCTACATTACATTGATGAACTGGAGCTAGTTCTGTGTCACCCTATGTTATGACTGTTACATGACGAACCGCACCCGGCATAATTATCCATCGCTAATTCGGTGCCTACGAGTTTTCCATATACTGGTTCTCGCTTATTTACTTTTTCGTAGCTACTGTTACAATCACTACAAAATACCAAAAACATTACTTTTGATGTCTTTACTTTTGTTACCGTTACCACTACTATCATATTACTTTGCTACTAAACACTTTGCTGCAGATACTAAGTTTCCAGGTGTGGTTAAATTGACAACTCAACTGCTAATACTTGAGAATATTCTTTGGCTCCCCTTGTGTCGAATCAATAAATTTGGGTTGAATACTATACCCTCAAAAAATGTTGCGATCCCCTATACTAGTGGGTTATCAGGACGCAGGGAGGAAGACGACAGCGACGAACTGAGCCAAAATGCCACTGTGCTCTCGTGGGCGTTCGGCGGCGAGCATCGGTGAGGAAGAGGACGGAGGGGGAGAGGGGTCCAGGGGAACGGCGATGATGAGAGGAAGCCAAGGGACATGCTCACGAGCGCGAAGACAGCGAGAGGGGGCGAGAGGGGGAGGGGGTCCAGCACAAACAGCCACTGGACGCAGCCACTGCACACAGAGCGCAAGCACAGGCACGCCATTGTCATGGTCACCACGTGCACTGGCATCAAGAGGGGCCAAATGGCTGGCAAATGTTGTTTAGTGGTAAGTCCGTCGAAGGTGGGTTTCAACTGAGGTGGTAGTTTGGTGAAAACGTCTGTGATTAAAAGGTTAGTGAGCTCTAAAATTTACTGCAGTAAACTTTATCAGCTCAATGTGATCAACAGGGATATGCTATGGGCCAAATAAGTTGTCTGGGGTGTTTAGCTATGGAGGGACTATGATCCTGGAGGTTTTGAGGGTAAATGGACCCATATTTACTGCAGTTGCTTCACAACTGACCAAAATGGTCCAGAAACTAGATCAACAAGATGCACTCACATGGAGTGTTCACTTGAGCTCAAATTGGGCAAGGCTTGATCATTTGGTCATATGAATATGCTCACCAAGTATCATACCATTTGGCAAAGCCAAAATGGTACTTGCTTCACAAACATCTCTGCTGACCAAAAACTTGAAATAATATTGGTGATCAAATGGCTCAATGAAATGATGCCAAATTGGGTTGAGAGAGGTTTTATGGGTATAGAATGATCTGGTAATTTATCAGGATTTTTGAAGCAATATAAAATATACTTGCTTCACAACCTGAAATATTGCCAGAAACAAAGATTTGCTCCTGTGCTCACATAGATAATTGGATGGGGCTGCAAATGGGTGGAAGGGGTTAAAATGAGCACATTAAGGAGTGTGCAAAAGTTCAGCTCATTTGGGTACCCCTAGCTAGTAATTCCTTCACAAAGCCTTCTGTTTGACAGAAACTTTGAAAATTCACAGAGGAAGATTGGCTAGGCAAATATATTTGAATTGTGCATGGGGCAACTATTTGGTCATATATACATGACCAAAAAGGTTGGGAGCCACTAGGAAAAATATAAATGACACTTCCTTCACAAAGTGCCATTTAGGGCAGAATAGAAAAAGGAATATTGGGGAATTATTTTTGAACATGGCAATGAATAGTTTTGCCATATTTGATCAAGATATGACCCAAACAATTTATGAGAATTATTTGGGAATTTTTGGAGTGATGGAAATATACGTTGCTTCACAACCTAGGGCAATTTGAGTTATTCCTTTAATAGAAAAGGAATATTCCCTATAAAAAGAATATTGGGATATGGGCTAGGATGAAAATGACAGGGTCTAGGGAAGGATTTGGGAATGACAAGCCACTCTAGAAGCAAAGAAGAGGTCATCTTCTTCAGTTTCCAGACCACAAAGCCACGAAAAAGAAAAACTCAGGCAAAAACCTCGGAAAAACAAAAGAAAAAGAAAGGGCCAAAAATCAGGTTGTCACAAACCTTACCCCCTTAAAGAAATCTCGCCCTCGAGATTTGGTTGCTCAGGGAACATGTATGAATATTCTAACTTAAGGAAACCGTTTCCAACACGGGTATCCTTTTTCCTTTATTGTTGTTCCCACTAAATTTTTATCCGACTGGCCCTGGGGTAGTTTTATTGACTGTATCCACATTCTGACAGATCTTACCTGGCCTGCTCATTCTTATATAGGCTCCAATTTCTTTTTAGATCTGCTGACTTGCTGAGTGTGATATAATTATCACAACTGAAATATATGTCTGTCTCACCAATCCAAAAGTGATTTCCGCTGGGTGTGTCATCCGGCACTGACAACCTTTCATGTAATGATGATCAGAATTTTCTGATGAAAACTCAAGCTCTGACTCATGCATTGGGTTTCTCCACTAGATGCAGGTCCTTTGGGTTCCAAACAGTGAGTTAAAACATAACCGTTTCCTGGTAGATTCTGACTCATCGTAGAAGTTTCTAAATTATTCTGACTGACTTCACTCTCTTGAGCCTCAGATTCGTTCCAAATATTTGATTGTCTCCTGTCGCGGCCAGCATAAAGGGTTTGGCATGTATGATAATATCTGCAGACTTGACTGACGGTGGTTCTGATGGAAAAAATTTGTTCACGACAGGCTATTCATGATGATTCATATAAGTGAGGACTCATGCTTCCAGACTGTTATTCCTCATGCCGATTACTCATGCTGTAGGCATATCCATGTGGATCAATGCTGACTTAGACTGTCCGGGGGATCTGCACCATGGGGGTCGTGTACAATTTTCATACCTGCATCACTGGTCTTGCTTCTTCATTATTGTTTTCTTGGTCGGGATCCTTGGCTGAAAGAGCTGGGCCATATTGTTTCTTTGTACGACCATAGGTACTGTCGGTGCAATTTTTCAGCAATTGTAGTCCTCATTTTTCTGACAGGATAACCATTAAATGGCAGGTTCAATACCTCTCAAGTTTTGATCATTGGGAAATGATCATCCGAAACCCTTGCAAGAAACCGGCAAATAAATCAGTAGCCACCAGAACGGTCTTTACAACTCAGATCTGGGACATTACTAAAATAACTCAACCATGGCTCAGGATGGCTGAAAAGCAGCTCAGAGCATGAGACCGGGTCGATAAGAATAAGGTGGCAGCTCCCTAAAATAGCCAAAAAGCAGCTATAGGGCTACTGTCACAAAAATAAATTCAACAGTTGTATGAGACGACCGAAAAGCAGCTCAGACTCGTGACATTCGTTGAAGAGAGAAATAAAAATTGGCATCCACCCCGGATAGTTAGAAACAGCTCAGATCACAGGCGTGGTGCCGTCATTGGATAAAAGGGGACAAGGGCTCATCAGGATCATTTTCCAGGTTCACGGGTACTTGTATTGAGCTCATTGATGTCGTCAATACTCATAATCCTTTGTCACACTGTGGTGTATACTGGCATTATTCTTGTAACCATCCTCACGTGGTTGTCAGATCCTCATCCGAGTGACTTGTAAGATCTTGGTGGTATGCTCACTTCATATATATGATGACCTGATTCCGAGACAGACGTGTATTCTGGCTGATTCTTGATTCTGACCTAAATGTTGTGGATCTGATTCTTGGGATTCACTGCCATATGCTATCAATTCACAGCGTACTACCTTGTACCAGTGTCTTATTGAGGAAGATTTGCTGGCTTGTGCTCGAAACTTTCATCGGACAGCTTGTTGAAGAAGACTGGGTATCGTGCTTCAGAAGCTTACCCCCTTAAAGACTTTGCTGGGGAAAGACTCAGTACCTTATGCCAGAATCTTTTGCGGTTGCTTACTGAAGAAGACAGGGTACCTTGCATGGGGAATCATCCACGTATCATACTAAGGAAGATAGATGAATCTTGCCTTGGAAGCCTCTCGGGTATCTTGTGAGGGAAGATTGGGTTGCTTACACCAGAAGCTTCTTATTGTGATAACCATCTGTATATTTTTGCTATTGATTTCTTGCATGAAACGGGGTTTTGCAGGACTATTCTCATTTCCGAGTACATGCCATATTTTTGCTTGCTTCCAGGTACATCGAGTTCCAAAATCATCCTCAACGAAAAATTAAACTTGTATCTGATCCATACCTTTGATAATATTCTGCCAACCTTGCACACAATTTATCTTCTTGCGGATTTAATCATTTTGTTGTGATGAGTGCACGCTAATGCAAACTTGATACTGACGGTTCATCCAGGATTTCTTTTGCATCTAGACAAGATATTCCCAATTTCACTACAGTCAACTGATAATTCCATTCTGTTTAGATGAGTTTCCAAATATATGCATTTCGTGCTGACTCTTCGGGTCCAGTGTCAGCTGACGAGCAACTTTAATAGGGGAAAAATTGTAACACCGAAGGCCAAAAAAAGGAACAACAGAAAGACTAAAACAAAAGCACACAAGCATTCTACTAATATAATTAATCAAGCAATCATCACATATTACTGCTACTCACACAATAATATGCATGCACACCTAAGCACACTAATCTTGCGGAAACTCCGGTATTGCGGTCTAATATGCTATGGCGGCGTGCACGAAAATTATATCCATGTGTGGAAGAATTGGTGTAAACAGCGCTACACCAAGTGCTAGCTTAGCCAGATAGCAACCTGGACTAGCTCGGAGGCGAGGACGCACTCGGTAATCATGAAGTGGGACACGAAAGTCGCAACCACATTATTATCAAGCGGACGGAAAAAGATCCGTACTCGTACAAGAAATAGGATTGCGGGGAAAAACTGAGGCTGCGGACATTGCCCTTTTCTTGATAACTAAGATCATTAAGGGTTGCCAACATGACAAAATGGAAGATCCGGGATAGAAACATGTCCATCACCGAAATGATAGACGGGACTGAAAGAAAGACATCGACGTGATACCTGAGCACCATTTTTGCAAACGGTGTCGGGATCTCTTCGCATCACTCTGTTGGGACAGAAATGACACCAATCACCGAAAGAAAAAGGAACGGGAGAAATGCAAAGGTTGAGCTGTAGTGGACCCGAACCAATGCCAGCTACACTCACCAGATAAACTGTTAGCGACTAAATAATAATCTACATGCATGCTATGCGACAAACAAATGCAGCAATCAAGTGCAACAAACCAACTGGGGTCCATACTAACGCTTTCTAACGTTCGTGCGGTCAAGGGCGTCCTACAGCCAGACCTGCTCTGATACCAAGCCTGTGGCACCCCGGCTCAGAAAAAATCCGAACACCCCATACTCCAGCCCAGAGATCGAGGAGAAGTCTTCTGGAATACGACACTGCTTAGCATAGAACAAACCAGCCTTCTATTATTACACGAATATGAATACAAGGTCTTCGATATTACAATGAATAACATCGGTACGGCAACACTACGCCATCCTCAGTTGCTCTATGCAAGCAGCAGAACAACTTGAAGCAGCGGAATAACTCTAGCAGCGGAACAACGACGACGGTGGTGAACTCCACTCTGCAAGGACTCTAGCTGGAACACTTATCCTAGCTCGCACGAACGGAAACCACGACAAGCAAGCAATCAAATCCGGCATGACCTGCAAACTGGCATGACACGCCAGGTCAGTACATTGAATGTACTTGCAAGCTCAGAATAACCAAAAGCATTCAAGACAAACAACAGCATGGCAATTAGAGGTTAAGCATAATTTAACATGATATCATCAGAATAATATAGCATGAATATGATACAATTAACCCATCATGAACATATTAATCCAACAATACTAGCATGCAACATGATGACACTATATGAACCACTTATTTTGCTCGGGTTACCTCGTAACCAACATAGGCATCACTTACCAACCTCGGACATCACACGATCATCTCAGGATCAACTCAAGCTTGGTATGAACAATACCGTAGAGATGATTAAATGACCACAAGGAGATTGATCTTTACCCACAATTCTCGCACAACATCATGAATATACACAGCTCGGTATCCTCGATACCACCGTGATCCTTACGGCGATCACAACCCGACCAACACTTGGCCCATGATCCTTACGGCAATCACAACCCGACCAACACTTGGCCCGTGATCCTTACGGCGATCACAACCTGACCAACACTTGGCCCGTGATCCTTACAGCAATCACAACCCGACCAATAAATGGCCCGTGATCCTTACGGTTATCACAACCCGACCACTAAATGGCTCGTGATCCTTACGGCGATCACAACCAACTTATCGCATTGTTATTAAGCACATTATTCTTATTACTGTTGACTCACGGTGTGACCTACTTTCGACCTGGGCCCTTATCCGCCGGCGCGGCTATCGATAGATTTAATATACACTCTGTAGAGGTTAGTACACTGTACCCACACTACGGAATCCATGGCCTCGCACTCCCATTTGGGTGGACCAACGGCGTTCCGACAAAACCGTCCTACTGCCATGACACTCTCCCGGCCACGCCGACTCACTACCCTCTGGGCTAAGTCATGGGTGGCCCCGTGTCTACCTCAAGACACCTCAACGACCACCGTCGTGGCCCAAACATAAACGATCCCACACGGGGACCTGGATCCATAAACTCATCAACAGGCACACAAGGCTTATGTCCGCCTACCTGATCAGGGTAGCGCGCGCCAATAACCTTCCCTCGTTGGAGGCACCGGCGAGAGGCACGACAATAGACCCAGTTAGGACCGTCCCATACCGGTAAGCGTGGTTGCACTGGTCAGCATCGTTTCAGCGGCACCATGACTCAGCCAACAGTTGTTCAAGTTCATATTAGTTTGGTTAACTTGAATGCAAATATGTTGAGCCATGATAAAATGCATGAACATAATATCAACATAATCATGAGGGTATCACATGACTATCCACCATATCAACAATAAATCATATCCACTGAGCATGGCATACTGACTAGCATGACCATCACCAACATCAACATGTACTACGAGCAAGCATAAACATATGAAAGGAAATACTAGCAGGTAGGACATGATAACAGAGTACAAAACAACATAGCACAAAAGTGAACATGCAAATCTAAACATCACCGGAACAACGATAACCATCTTTTCAACAAGCAAACATTTAATAAAGATTTAAGTTGAAAACCATGGCTACTGCATGACTATCATGAAAGTGGGTATTGTGGCTTGCTTGGGTGGAAGAAATCACCGGGGAGAAGTGCGAGAAACTCGCGGAACGAATCGCCGGAAAATGTTCTCTCTCGGAGGGGGCTGAATAAGGGCAAGGGCATAATGGTCATTTCCATAGTGTCAAACCATAGTGAAAATGAAACCAATAGAACGGGCTCGACGAAACGAAGAAGTGGGCTTTGGAATCACCTCATTTGGAGTTACGGATAAAAAGTTATGAGGGGTTGAAGTTCAAGGACTTTTCTGCAAAAATAACATCACAACCAAGTCCCTAAGTGGATAAGGCAGAAATGGGTTTTCAGAAATACGATTTCGGAAAGCAAAGACGTAATCAGTGGATTACGTATCCACTTATCCACGTCAGCGTACCTGGGTCAACGCGGGGCCGGCGGGCTGGGAGGATGACGGGCGGGTCCCACGGGCTATGGGGCCCATCACTTATCCACGTGGGCAGCCCAGGTCAATGCCCGCTCGCCGACGGGTGGGGCTGCGTGGAGATGGGGCCCGCCTGGCCCGAGGTCGTTGTCCACCTCAAGCCTCCCTGCGAGGCAGAGGAGGACCGGCGTGCTCCGGCGACGAGCTCCGGTGCCACAGACCGCCTCCGGCGAGGCTACGGGCACCGGAGAGATCGGGGAGAGGCGCCGCATCCATCCCGCCTGGGCACGGATGCCAAGGAGGACCGGAGCGATGAGGGAGCAGACTCCGACGGAGATGGCTTCGGGTGGGATTTGGCTACGGGGCTGCGGGGCACTCCGGCGAGGGGAAAGGAGTTGGGGCGAGTAGCTGGACTCCGGGGGGGCTACTGGTGGGGGCAGAGCGGAGGGGAAGGGCTCGGCTTGCCCAAATTGAAGAGGGGCAGAGGCTGCAGCCATGGCGGCAAGGACGGGCTCAGGAGCTCTTGGAGCTCGAGCGAGTGGACGGGGAGGGAGCTGGGAGACAGGCGAGGCCAGAGGTGAGCTCGGGAGGCTCGGGGGATGGCTATTTATAGCCGCGGGGCGAGGTGGCTGAGCTGGCACCGCCGCGGACGCGTGGACGGCGCCAGGGACGCGTGTGCTCATGCATGGGCTCGGGCGAAGGCGAAGGCGACGCACAGGGAGGAACTCACGGGGTAGAAGAGGTCGAGGGACGCAGGGAGGAAGACGACGGCGACGAACAGAGCCAAAACGCCACTGTGCTCTCGTGGGCGTTCGGTGACAAGCGTCTGTGAGGAAGAGGACGGAGGGGGAGAGGGGTCCAGGGGAACGGCGACGATGAGAGGAAGCCAAGGGACATGCTCGCGAGTGCAAAGACATCGAGAGGGGGAGGGGGTCCAGCACAAACAGCCACTGGACGCGGCCACTACACACAGAGCGCGTGCACAGGCACGCCATTGTCGTGGTCACCACGTGCACTGGCATCAAGAGGGGCCAAATGGCTGGCAAATGTTGTCTAGTGGTAAGTCCGTCGAAGGTGGGTTTCAACTGAGGTGGTAGTTTGGTGAAAACGTCTGTGGTTAAAAGGTTAGTGAGCTCTAAAGTTACTGCAGTAAACTTTATCAGCTCAATGTGATCAACAGGGATATGCTATGGGCCAAATATGTTGTCTGGAGTGTTCAGCTATGGAGGGACTATGATCCTGGAGGTTTTGAGGGTAGATGGACCCATATTTACTGCAGTTGCTTCACAACTGACCAAAATGGTCCAGAAACTAGATCAACAAGATGCACTCACATGGAGTGTTCACTTGAGCTCAAATTGGGCAAGGCTTGATCATTTGGTCATATGAATATGCTCACCAAGTATCATACCATTTGGCAAAGCCAAAATGGTACTTGCTTCACAAACATCTCTACTGACCAGAAACTTGAAATAATATTGGTGATCAAATGGCTCAATGAAATGATGCCAAATTGAGTTGAGATAGGTTTTATGGGTATAATAATGATCTGGTAATTTATCAGGATTTTTGAAGCAATATAAAATATACTTGCTTCACAACCTGAAAATATTGCCAGAAACAAAGATTTGCTTCTGTGCTCACATAGATAATTGGATGGGGCTGCAAATGGGTGGAAGGGGTTAAAATGAGCACATTAAGGAGTGTGCAAAAGTTCAGCTCATTTTGGTACCCCTAGCTAGTACTTCCTTCACAAAGCCTTCTGTTTGACAGAAACTTTGAAAAATCATAGAGGAAGATTGGCTAGGCAAATAAATTTGAATTGTGCATGGGGCAACTATTTGGTCATATATACATGACCAAAAAGGTTGGGAGTCACTAGGAAAAATATAAATGACACTTCCTTCACAAAGTGCCATTCAGGGCAGAATAGAAAAAGGAATATTGGGGAATTATTTTTGAACATGGCAATGAAAAGTTTTGCCATATTTGATCAAGATATGACCCAAAAATTTATGAAAATTATTTGGGAAATTTTGGAGTGATGGAATTATAGGTTGCTTCACAACCTAGGGCAATTTGAGTTATTCCTTTAATAGAAAAGGAATATTCCCTATAAAAAGAATATTGGGATATGGGCTAGGATGAAAATGACAGGGTCTAGGGAAGTATTTGGGAATGACAAGCCACTCTGGAAGCAAAGAAGAGGTCATCTTCTTCAGTTTCCAGGCCACAAAGCCACGAAAAAGAAAAACTCAGGCAAAAACCTCGGAAAAACAAAAGAAAAAGAAAGGGCCAAAAATCAGGCTGTCACACGCGGCCCGCCAGATGTGTGCTTGGTGGAGATGAAGGCGACATCCCACACCCACACCCAGCACGCGGACGTCCGGGTGTGTCCGCGCTCGTGCGTGCGGGTGTCGAGGCAGTCGATGATGCAGTTTACACCGAGCACCTCCACTGTGCCCTCCAGCGACCACATCTGCAGCGACATCTTCTCTCTGACCACGCACACGTGCAACATGAAGTCCTGGTGCACGACGTGGTCATCCTCGTGCCACGGCTTGATGGTGAAGGTGACGCCGTCGACGGAGAGGGAACCGAGGCGGACGGCGTTGTCGTGGTGGGCGGGCAGCTCGAATAGCACTAGGAAGTCCTTCGGATCGTGGCTCGTGACACGCAGCAGGTGCACCGGCGTGCGGAGCGCGGCGTCGAACGCGCGCCCCACCGACATGGGATTCGCCGCGTGCCGCTCCCCCTGAGCGGTCAGGAGAACGGTGTGGCGACGGAGGAAAGCGGTCTGGTGCTCCATTGTCGGCGTCTCGATGACGACCTTGTGGCTGTTCCTCGGGCGCCTGGAGGGGTCGGTGTGGTGGCAGCTGTCCATGGTCGGCTCGGGTGCCGGAGGCGAAGGGAAGCGGAGGCAGGAGCGGACTGGGCCGCGGGCGACGGCCCCGCGCACTACTTCAGATGACCTACTGCTCTGGGAGTTGCATGGATTTTTTGGGCAGTCGCGGGCGATGTGCCGGGGAGCTTGCACCCAATGCAGTGGATAGGATCGCGGCAATCTACGCGGCGATGTTCAGAGCTTAGACACCGGAAGCAGAGCCCCTTGAAACGCCTTAAGAAGACCTCTCGCCCGGCACCAGCGGCAGCAATGAAGGCAGGCCGGTGGCATTGACGTCGGCGCGGTCGTCCACCGGCATGGGCGCGCGCACTGGCCCGGCACGCGTTGCGGGACTGGACCTGTGTCCAGCCATCAGCCTGGCCCGAAGAGGGAGGGGGCGGCCTAACAACAATGGACTTGAGGCGGGGCTGCCCAAAATGGCGATGCGCTTCATTATCCGGAGGAGCGGAGGCGGCCGCGGCGTTGGAGCTCTCGCCCCGCAGCAGGATTCGCGGCAGAGGGGCATGGAGAGGCGCGGGAGAGCCGGGGGACGCCGGAGTGCCCGGATCTGCCGACGGACCGTTGGGCAGAACGGGATCTGGGATGGGCGCGGAGTGGCCCCATCCCACGCTGTCCCGCGAGCTGGAGCGGGTTGAAGAGGGGGGCGCGGGGAGCGGGCGCGACCCATGCCGCAGGTGAGGTGGCGCCGCTGACCGGGCGGTCAGGCGACGGAGATTGGTGGCCGCCGTGGCCGGAGTGGCCGACGGCGCGTGCAGGAGGGGGAGCGCACCTTTCAATCCAGGCGGGTCCCTCGCTCCTTCACCCCCGTAGTAGGTTAGATCACATCAATATTAATTCTCTTTATTTCACATCCTTCCCGACAACCACCAATGTACATGGTCACAATCTTAGGCTCTAGTTTGTGGCAAGCTAGGTCTTGCCACAGTGAATTCCTCACAATGAGGAGGAATACGACAAAGTTAACAAAGGCAGTGACACTTTTTGGGAAATGAAAATTAAAAATATTTGTGCATCACACCAAATGGCCAATATAACCAGTTTTTTTTACAAAAATGAGGATAACCCTCGGCCTCTACATCAGAACGATGCATATAGCCATATATTAGAATGCAAAATCGAGCAGCCAAACAACATCAAAAACCCGAGGCCGCATGCCTCTCGCGATAGTAACTCCATTAGATAACCTCTAGCTACAGTAACTTCATCAGATAACCACTAACCCTATGTTACAAGATGACAGCAAAACGAAAAATACACAATTCTTAGGCCACATCTTCAACAGGAATTGCCGCACGTGCGCCGATGATGGCGAGTCTAACACAAGGTTGAACTATGGATTCTCATCCTCAAAGCCAAGCTTCAATCCACCACCTTCAGCAAGGACACAAAGCAGACGCGCGTCGACATAGTCTGATCATAGATCTTGTGTTTCCACCGGAGTGCATAAAGTCGTCGTTGAAGCCGTGTGTACCATCATCCCTTATCCTGGTACCGACGCCTCGATAACTGGATACTCTGGAGAAGACACCAGAGACAGACGTCCCATACCGCCTGCCTCCCGCCACTGTCGCACCACCTTCGATCCAGCAGCAACAGGCTAGACATGAGACCTCTGTCAGAGCCATTGTGCAGCACGTGCCAGTAGCAGGCATGGCTTGATGTCCCCGCATGAGACGTAGTGCGCAGCATTTGCCGGAGGCTTCACCTGCCGGTGACAGGCACTGCCTGACGACTCGAAAAGAGACACATGGCCAATATAATCAGGTGATTGTCTATTATAATTTGCATGTGGTTTTCAAAATCTAACAACTAACACCTCTCCTCATATGTGACCACTAAATTACTGCCGGTCTTTTGCAAGTTGTTCGTTGTGCGTCTTCTTTGCTTCTACCTCTTCTTCTTCTTCTTTAATCTTTTTTGGTTGTGCGCATATCCTCGATGTTTCGACTAGTTCTTGATATTGTATCGTTGCAAAGGTTGGGTGTCACGGGTAAAAAAATGTGCAATTTCAGATGACCTGTATATGCAAAAATTCCAGCCAAGTATGAATTAGCAAAACTATACAACTAAATACCCCGGCCCTTCCCCTCAAAAATAAAAAATAAAATACTCAATGCGTGCTCGTCCTAGAAAATGGATTCCCCAGTGCTTCGTCCTAGGCAGTGCATTGCATTGTACATGGCCTGCCTAGATCAGGACAAATGTGTTCCAGGCTTCCAGCACAGGATAAGGTGACCAAGTGTCACGACCAGCGTGTACCAGGTATGGAGGAGCCGCACGACAACAACGAGAAACAATCTATCAATCCCAGTTGCTGCTGCTCCCGCCGGATGGCACCAAAAACACAAGCATACGCCGAAGCTTGCGCACAGTTGCAACCAACGTGGCCGCGCGGCCGCCACGCACAGGCGCCTCAGCGGTCAGCAGCACCTCCTCCCAAATCCAAATCCCGGCGACGCGAACGGATCCGATCTCTCTTGTCTTCTCCGGGGCGTTCCACTTCCAGCCGGTTGCTGTTCCTTGAAAGGCAGCACTAGGGATGGGTCGCCCATGTGCCACGCGAGCCGCGCCGGGAGTTGATTGCCGGAGTTGCTGAGAAATGCTGCGCCTCCATACCCTGTGATCGTCTACCTGGAACCCGCGGGAATGGTGGTTGTTCTTCGGACTTCGGCGTTCCAATTCCAGTCGGCGCGAATTAAATGGGGAGTCTGTTCTAAAAGAAGATGAATTAAAAGGGAAATCTGGTGCTGCCTGAGACCGACCAGGAGTATGTACATTTCTGGCATTGATGCCAGTTAAAGGAATGTTTGGCTTTAGGAATTTTTGTTCAAAAAGACCACCTGCCCAATGCAATTGACAGAAAAGACCACCCTTGAATCAGATTGGCAGAAGAGACCAGCTAGATCGTGGCGGCAGGCGCGCCAGCCGACACGTGGCGCCTGCCGTCACATGCGGAGGCGGCAGCCCCTGCCGCCACAAGCCCAGGCGGCAACTGCCGCGAAACAGAAAACAACGCCCAGCGACGGAACGGAGTTGGCCGTGGGACCCGGCTCTCAGCCCACGTGGAAGCTGCCGCCACTCCACCAGGCGGCATGCACTATTTTTCCATATGTTTGAATTCTATACGAGGCGGCTGGAGTGCACGAATTTTTGTTCAAAAAGACCACCTGCCCAATGCAATTGACAGAAAAGACCACCCTTGAATCAGATTGGCAGAAGAGACCAGCTAGATCGTGGCGGCAGGCGCGCCAGCCGACACGTGGCGCCTGCCGCCACATGCGGAGGCGGCAGCCCCTGCCGCCACAAGCCCAGGCGGCAACTGCCGCGAAATAGAAAACAACGCCCAGCGACGGAACGGAGTTGGCCGTGGAACCCGGCTCTCAGCCCACGTGGAAGCTGCCGCCACTCCACCAGGCGGCATGCACTATTTTTCCATATGTTTGAATTCTATACGAGGCGGCTGGAGTGCACAACGGTCCAGCGCAGGCATAGTTGGAGCTGCGCTGTTCAGGAACGTGAGCATAGCTGATGAGATTTGTTGCTGAAAAAAACCTGCAGATATGTTTTTTTTTATTTTTGAGCTGAAGCCTGCACGTACTCCCTTCGTCCGAAAATATTTGTCATCAAAACGGACAAAAATGGATGTATCCAGAACTAAAATACATCTAGATACATCCCCTTTTATTCATTTTGATGACAAGTATTTCCGGACGGAGGAAGTACGTGAAAAGCATGACATGATAAGAGATGAAATTATGTAGAGGGATCCAGCGGCCCAGCAGGGTCAAAATATTTAAGGGAAACAGTACAGGCCGCCTGGTGGACTGGCGGCAGCCTCCACGTGGGCTGCGAGCCAGGCCCCATGGCCCATTCCGTTCTGTTGCGCTCGCCGCTGGGCACCAATTTCTGTTTCGCGGCAGCTGCCGCCTGGGCCTGTGGCGGCAGGTGCTGCCGCCTCCCCTCGTGGCGGCAGGCGCCACGTGTCGGCTGGCGCGCCTGCCGCCATAGAGCAGCCGGTCTTTTTTGCCAATTCGTCTGAGAGATGGTCTTTTTTGTCAATTACATTGGATAAGTGGTCTTTTTAGACAAAAATTCTGGCTTTAGGGCAACCTTAGCATTGATGAGACTCCCAAGGAACCGCTTTCGTTCCCTACTGCTAGTGGGGTAGGCGATATTGGAGGCCTAATGTCCTGCTCCCTCCCTCCGCCGGTGAGGCCGTGGATTCCCATCTTCTCCGTGTGGCGCTCCGGCGTAGATTTCATGTTGTATCTAGGATTAGGGTTAGGTTTTGTGGGCATTGAGGTGGTTGATGGTTGAGGCATCTACGATCGATCTTCGTGGTCTAAGTCCTCCTTTACCAGGCTACCCGACGTTAGTTTTACGTTTTCACCGTTGTTGTTTCATGCACATAATTTTTCATCGTCGTTGAATGCTTTGTTGTTTTCTTTCTGCCCAGGCACGGTTTATATGGTTTTGCCTGTGGGCTGTCTTAACAATTTTCTTTAACATCTCTTTGTATGTTGTTGAAATCGGCGGAGCGTTATTACGGTCCGGAACTACTGAGCAGCCGACACCCACTGGCCGAACATTGGACGATGCTTTGATCCAGCGGTCGGCCTCCTCTTTGTGACATGCATGTACGGTCAGATCAGTAGCATCGTCCAGACATCGGCTGCACACCGTCGTGTGTATAGCAGCGCTCATTACGGTCGTGAGGACTTCCTATGCAATCATATTGAATTTAATGCTCTAAGCCCTAGGGTTGTCGGTTTCTCATTATGAAGAGAAAGTGTATGCTAATGAACAAAAATCCACGTCCGTGTTACCTTTAGTAAGTCCATGTTGTCGTTTGAAGGTGTCCTTGTTTCTAGGTACAGCAGTCCCTTTTTTTCTGGGTTTTTTGCTTCTCGTGAAAGCAATGTTGTGCTTTTTTCCTTTTCGAGTAGAAGCACAGTTCGTGGAAGCAAATATGTACTTTTCGTAGAAGATTTGCCTCTTGTGAAGGCACAGGTTACGCTTCTCGGGAAAACAAATTTGTGCTTCCATGAGAAACACAACCATGCTACTCATGAAAGCACAAATGTGTTAAAAAAAAGCATTTCCCCCCTCCAAAACCTGAAAAGAAACAGCCAAAAACATAACCCCCCCCCCCTCCAAAAAAAACATCTAAAACTCAAAAACGCGTGTAGAAAAAAAAGGTACAGAGGAAGCACCCAACACGCGACACATGACGATGGCTGGACGCACCATTTGACGCGCTCCCAGACGACAAAAGTAACCCTTGGGGAGCTAACTTGTGGTTTCTTTCTTTTTGAATCGAAGGCTAACCTTTGTTTTACTTAGGCTAACCTTTAGTTAGTTGCTCTGCATTTCCCACCCATGATATTTTTTGCCGGTCCAAAGAAAGGCCCTCTTAATTTTGTTAACATTGTTTATAGATAAGTCAATTAATCTCACTGAAAACTCAATGGCCTCAGCCCACTAGGTATGCGACTTTTCAGAGTCCATCATATGAGAAAATGCATCTAAAATATCCACCCACCCCTATAAAAAGAAATCGAAAATATCAACGCATGTTTTTTTTAAATACTTCCCTTCCTTTATTAGCTTTTGATAATTGTTACATCATTCAACAAGAGAGGGACAATCTCTGGCGGGGCATCATCCACCCACAGAGAAGAATGTGCTCTCATAGCCATCCTCTCATAGCCATACTAGCTAGCTCATGAGCTACTGTATTTGCTAATCTGTTACAATGATTAAAATAAGTTCGAGAGAACTCGCAAGCCAGATCGTAGAAATCATCAAAAATAGCTGCCGCTACAAATATCCACGCGTGTTAAGATGGCCTACTGGTCAATTTAAGGTATTGGGACTTGTTTCAAAAAAAAAATTAAGGTATTGGGCAACCTGTTCCTACTCTTTGGAAGAAGCCAGCCAGAATGCCAGATATCCTGGTTCATGAAAATACTACTCCCTCCTATACCAATTAATTAATTGACCGCAGCGGCATCAATTAATTCAGAGTAGCTAATTTCAATACTCCCTCCGTCACGGTTTAAAAGGCACAGTTAAATTTGCGTGTGTTTCCACAATAGACAAGATTTAGGGCGCATTGCATTTATTTCTAGTAGCTAATTAGTACTTCGGAATACTATTTCTATATGCATGCGTAGTATGAATGCTATTTTTTAGCCCATCTAACAATCAATAGATAACCACTTAGGTCCCAGAGAATTTCCAAACGCGCCTTTTAAACCATGACGGAGGGAGTACTTGTCATCAGCCGCACAAAGTAACATCCATCACAATAGGCAATAACTTAAACTAGTAACATGCATACGTTACTACTTCTTCTCTCTCAATTTACAGGGCGTGCGCGTACCCTTAGGTCGTCAATTTGACCAACCTAATACAAGTCATATATTACAAAAAATATACCAATATAAACTTCATATGTTCTATTTTTAAAAGATATAATTTTTATGTTATATAGTTTATATTAGGGTGATAAAATTAACAACCTAGGTATATGCGTAGGACTTGTAAATTGAGACGGAGGGAGTAGTCTATATTACTATCTTCATAGTGGGAAGAAAAGTGCTGTGCAGACGATAAACCATGCACGACAACCGAACGATGATGAAACCAGCCGTCAACTGCACTTTATTCATGTGCATGGACGGATTGATACACATTATCGTTCGCACACCATCATTGCATAGCATCGCTCTAGTGGAAAGTAACATATATGCGGTGTCATGCAACACTTCATTTATTAGGTTGTAGACTCATCTTGCCTTGATATGTGTGATTGTTACTCACACTACTAGTAATTAGCTATGTTATCACATGACCTTTTTTGTTCATTAATTACTTGCCACATCATCTATTTTGTCTAAATATGTGTTATGTTATCAACTATGTTACTCCCACTGTGGGTAGTCTAAACCAGAACAACACTCAAGTAGTAAAGTGCATCGGTTAGTCTGCTCATGGAACACATGAGCTGAACATCAAATTATTTCGTATAGAAGCGCCTGCAACAGGACAGCCCTGGTAATATTTCTCATTTATGTTACTTGCTAGATGTCAATGCATCACACGTTCTGGCCCAAGCTTCTCTTCCTGATCTTCTATGATACCACGGACAGAGAACATTCCAAGTCTTGGACCCGAAAATGTGACCGACAAAAGGATAAACACTGGCGCAAAAGGTCTAGCTAGATGATTGTGTATATTCTTACTACAGATCTCTCAAATAGAGCAACTATTAGCAGTTAAGTGGCGCAGGCCTTCTTCATCGCGCCGTGCTCTCCATCTTCGTGCTTCGGGGAATCTGTTCCGCTGTAGAAGGAAGCCTCGCTTGAAGCGTCAGAGCCCGCATCATTAGATTGCATCTTCTTGTCATCCTCTTTCATTTGTTCTGCGTAGCTGCTGTATTCAAAGGTGGCTAGATTCCTTCCTCCGAATGCCGAGTCGAGCTTGTCCATGTCGAAGACCTCTGCCATTATCTTCTGGCTCTCCTTATCATTGGAATACACAAACTTCACCTTCTTGCTAGTCTCATGGTCCAAGAATGGCTTCACTATCTGCCATTGGTTTTTGTAAGTTAGGCAGTTTGATCTTACAACAAATATAGTAGCTCAATAAAGACTAACAATTACCAGTGCAGTCATTCTTTTTTACCTGGAATAACCACTGCAATCTACTATCCAAGAGAAAATGAGACCGACAAATCTGACTCAGTAATGATATTTCCAACGTGCCCATGTTTGGGTTTATAAGTGCTTCCAGAGTTTGGGTTTTGTATCAGGGAACATAGCACACCACAATGGGTTTTTTAACGGTTGATTCACGCTAAAACAGATATATTAGAGGAGACCGCCAAATATCAGGAAGCAATACAGCTAACATAAATTAGAAAAGACAAATTTGTATTTCTCAAAAAAAAAGACAAATTGGTGGGATAGCTAAAGAGCTGTGATCTGACTAGAGAATTAGCAATACAGCAAAGAATTGTCGAATACTGGCACAATAGCACCTTTTTTTCTTGAGTGTGGAAAACAAAAGGCAGAAATGTTGTTCACAGAGTAATGATTGAGGTTGTGCAACTGCTCACCTTATAGAAAGACTCAAATAATCTAGGAGGATTGTAAAGGATTGCAAGTCCCAATCTCTCGGGATAACAGTCTTGCAAGACACTCACGGTCTCCCGGGTCACCTTGAGCGGTGTGCTTCCCATGGTCCAGCCCTGGAAGTCTATCATCCACACCATCTTCTCCTGATCATCCGTCAGATTCATAATCGCTTTCTCCAGAGAGTAAACAAGATACTTAATTTGTTCCTTCCCCGAGGTAGTGTTCTGTTATATTTCAACATTAAGCAAGCACAGTTAGAACAAACGAAGCTACAGTACTTCACATTTGAACCAGAGACTTGTGTAGTCCAGACTCCAGACTTCCAGAGTGATGTCGATTGAGAGTCAACACAAAACTAGAAAACGAACATACAGAGGCATCCCCATAATTTACACAATAAAGTAAAATAGGCATAAAACAAAAACAAAAAAGGTAAACAAAAATTGCTTCCCAAGATTCATGCATATTGCGAAGAATGAAAACATGTATGATTCACAAACAAACGTGAAGCTATCTTTGTATCTCCTCAAAATGGTCGGGTATTTGAGTATGAATTTTGAAATCTTAAAGGTTGATAGATCAATCTGGAGCTCATATCAGCAGGGTTAACAACTTAACATGATAGCTCCACAAGAGCAACTCTAGCAAATCCTGTATAAATCGGTACTTAGGGATGAAAACGGCGCGGAAACGGACGGAACTGGGTGCTACCATATTTGTTTTCATTTTTTTTTTTGCAGAAGCGGAAACGAATACAGAAACCCCGGAAACAAATACGAAAACAAATACTACCGGAAACAGACACAGAGCGAATACAGAGCGGACACGGAAACAAAACAGTTTGTTGACCAGAACTTAAAATCTCCTTGAATCGTAGAGAAATATAAACAAAAAACAAATAAATTTATGGAATTGTTAACATGACTACAAAATAATATGGTTATGTTAGCAACATAGGATAGTATTGTAGGAGTACATGACAATCCCGTATAGGGTCTAGTTGAGTACGTGTATGGTAGTAAAAGATGGTCCTTAGATGATCAATTCTGCTCATTCTACCCATTGTGTCATTGTGTGTTCTTTGGTAGTTGGGCTACCTATAGTAGAAACGGAAATTCCATATTTACGAAAACGGAGAGTTCCGTTTCCACGTCTGTTCCACCGGAAAACACCGTTCTGTTTTTGTTTCCGTTTCTGCATAAAAAAATCCATTTCCATTTCCGTTTTGCAAATTTCCATTTTCGTTTTCATATTTCCTCTCTGTTTCCATTTTTGGCCCGGAAAAGCGGAAACTTTCCACTCCATTTTCATCCCTATCGGTACTGCAAAATAGTTTTAGGGTCCCCCCTAAAACGATTTTGCGGGAACTAGAAGGTCCCGGCAGAATAGATCCGCTATAGTCCGTACTGCAAATTTAAAAACTAGTTCGCGCTACAAATTTCACAACACAACCGGAGTTCATACATAGCTTAAAACATAGATCAAACTACAAATTAAACCTAGGGAAGGCCGGCTCAGTCGTCAAGGCCGAGGTAGAACTTCTCTACCGACTTGCGGCAAGCGTGGGCGTAGGCGTGGTCCTCCTTTGTGGCGCAAGCCTGTCGGCGGTGCCTTCTTCTCCAGCTGCCACCGCGCGCTCCGCGGCGAGGAGCTCCGCATCCGCCTCCCGGCACCTCATGGTGTGCGGAAAAAGCACCTCGTGGAGCTCGTTGAAACCGGCCCACGCGCTCCGCCCGCCGCTGCGGGAGAGGTGGTCGCGTTCGCCACCTGCTTGGAACACCACAGCTTGACGGTGGACCGGCTAGAGCTGCCAGCCTCCGCGCTGTGCCAGGCGAGCTTGCGCGGCGGCAATCCCACATGGACGCCACGCGCGCAAGCACCACCGACCATGGATCGGTGAGAAAGGAAAAGAAACGCGCGGCTAATTGCTCACCGGAGAAAGGAAAGGAGACGACAAAGGCGGAGGAGCTTATCCAGGACACAAACCCTAAAAAGCCCCCGACCCCGTACATAAAGAGCGGATGGGCAGATTTGCGGGCCGCCTGTAAAAAAATTATGGGCTGGTGGACTTTTAGCAGGCGTGTTCGGGCCGAAAAATGCGAAAAACTGTAAAACCGCCAGAATTATACAGGCCGGCGAGGATATAGTGGATCTGCTAGAGTTGCTCTAATTGTGGTTCGCAGTTGCTATGTCGCTTTCACACTATTACGATTTATTCAGATCAAGCAACTCCAATATGATTCCAAAGATTATTATGCGAGAGGTATATGCATATGAATATATATAATCATGTTTCTTTATGCAAATATAGAATATACATCTTAAGAATCTTATGATGAAATTATTTCCAGATATTTGCGCTGCAGTGAATGAGCTAACCTCTAAGCCTGGCCTCAGAACAAGAACAGTTCTTCCAAGTTTGTCCTTGTAGTCAGCCCTATATATCTTTCCAGTGTCTGCTTCATGTGCAATTTCTTCCTGGATATTGAAAGGATGAAAAGCTTATATTACCTTGAAAACCAGGAAATACAAGTAGCTTCTGAAGTATTAAGAACAATCTTCTTTTGCATTATAATGTTTTCAGCCAACAGTTCATTAATACCGATATCATCCAATCAGCACAGTGGTGTGTTACTGTCACTGACAAGCTTATTCCTCCTACAGTAAACTTACTCTGCATGCTTCTTCGAGTACTACCTGCTCTTCCAATTTCTCGTCGATGTCTTAATTACACTGCTTTTTTGTTTTGCCAATAAACGCATGAATCTACAATCGAACATGAACATAAGAATTGGTTAAACCAGACATACCCAGGAAATCATTTCTGGCTTGTATGCTGCTCGCCACTTCACAGCTGATTTCAGCATTTTACTCGATTTCTGCACATTCCAGTTTCTAGCTCGAAGGAATCTCAGTATCGAGGCATCCGAAAGGAAACCCTGTATTGCTAGCGACGAGGGTTCTTCAAGTTGCTTTCGTACCTCATTTATCTGCTCGGTAAATAGAACAGCCAAATGGCCTTAAGATTAAGTACTTCAGTTGAGACAAATAGAGCTCTAAAGTTGAAGAGTAGCATCTTACTTTCTCTTGCTGTTCTTCCAAGGTCAAGGTTTTCTCCGTTGTACCACCATTGCTTGACTTCCATAGAAATGACATTTTGCTAACTAAAGGGGAACGACTCTTGTCAGATATGTAACTGAAACACCTGCAAAAAATATTATCACACGGATGAATGCCCATAAATTATCTCCATCTTCATATGGGAAGAAAACTGGCGAAGGAACAGAATGACAACTCAGTAAGCCAGTGTGATGGAAGGAGTGTGACATAACTAAAAATTCAGGTAACAACGTAGTACAAAACTAACAAAATTTGGTTTGTAGCTAGAACAAGAAAAACTAAGAAATTCATAATAAAAAAACGCACAGCTCCAAGAGCCGCTGAAAAAAAGAGAGGAAATTAACAGGATGAGCCGCAAACCATGGGAACCTCTGAAATGGGAGGAACCTTTTTTTTGGCGAAAGGAAATGGGAGGAGAGGAACCTATAAGCGCAAGGCACTAATTCCACTGTAGCGTCGATTATAATACTGGTGCCTGATGGAACACCTAACGATCAAGACGCGCTAACACTGGAATATTTAGATACGATCAGTTGTCCCTTTCACCCTGCAGAACTGGATCTACTGATGCTACACGCAGCTTTACGTGGGCTGAAGAACAAACAGGTCGAGATCAAGCCAAGGCGAACAAACTACCTGCGGTTCCCATCTTCCAGGAGGGTAACCAGCGGGAAAATCGCTAGAATTCCAGGGGGGGCAGATCGAAATCTACCAAATTTCCTCACATCCAGTCGCCCAAAACAACACCAGACAAGCGCCGACGAGGGATCTAGAACTCGAGAAAACTACAATCGATCGAACCGGCCTCTATAAAAAACCAAAGAGCACATAGCAACAGTTGGCGTGTCTGCCTGAACCAGTAAAACAGGAGGGACCGGGATGCAGGCGGCGGCCACGCACCTCGGGAATCAGGATCCCGCTTCTCGGCGCCGGCGAGGACGGGCGCCACCACACGGCGAGATCGCTCGCTAGGCACCGCAAGTTCTCGGAAGGATCCCCCGTGAGGAGCAGCCGTGGAGGAAATGTGGAGCAGCTGAGAGAGCCGAGCAGTAGTGGCCTAGTGGGGTAGGCGGAGGAGGGATAAAGCGGAGCGGGGGAGGGGGAAGCGGCGTACGCGGGGCGTGCGAGACCGGGCGGAGGGGCGGAAAGTCGCCTCGCCACCGTGCGGAAGGAGCACCAGCCAGGCGTTGGCGCGTCAGCCGTCAGGTGTCTGCCGCAGCGGCCGTGGGGGCGCCGCGCGTCGGTTTCAGTAGGAGGTGGTCGCCACTCGCCAGGGGATGCTCCTCCAGATTTTTCTTTTAGCGAGAGATGTGCCACAAGGACTTGCAAGGTATAAAAGTCCAAAAAAAAGTCAAGAAACATTTCTCTATTCTTAACACACTAGTACATATTCGGATGCTCACATAAGCACATATACTCACTTATGAACGCACGCACGCACACCTATGCACACCTATACCTATAAGGATCCGCTTGACGTTTCTTTCGCAAGGTCTATGCCTATCATATGGAAAAGAAGCATATGCCCTTGATCGTTCGACAAAGGGATTTTAAAGACCGTCTGATATTTATTTTCAAGGATATATTAAAGAGAGAGATCAATATCATATAAAAAAAGTAAGGCGACTCATACAACGTCTTTTGGCGTGCACAACACCATACTTACAACAACAAAATAACTCGCCTAGTCGAACCTCAAGCAATATATGGCGAGGAGGCAAGATTCTAAGCTCAAAACCACATGACCCCTTCGGTGAGCAACTTAAAAACAAACAAGACTCGAACCTTAAAGACCGCATCGCGACCAAAACAGAACACCTTGAAAGCACGCCTCGACTTCAGCCAGGCTGGGTCAACGCGCCATCCATCCTTAGCACCTAAAAGTCGACGAGTGAACAGTAGAAATCAATCAGACTCGAAGAAGACGTCATCCAACAGATACTAACGACGGAGTAATTGCACCGTGAAAATCTATAACCATAGACACATTGCTAAAATCCTTCTCGTAGATACCAATGTGACCACCACCTCCGGCTTCAACCCTGGTAGCTATCATGGGCACCCAGGCATCACCTTCAAGGTGGGGACGACACTACCACCTGGCCAGCGAACCGGGCCTAAGGTTTCACCTGGTGCCCAATACAAACATGGCTAAATCAATGTGCGGTCAATATTCAGAACCGTGTGCTTATAAACAATTTTGGAAAAGATAACTAAGCTTAGATCGCTAGATTCTTTGTGATAAAATCTGACATGGGTAGTTGAATTTTCATGATTTTATTTTGGTTTTTCTTATGCTACTATTTCAGCGATGGGAGTAGATAATATGCCTGTCAACTGCGAAGCGTCTTTGGCAACTTCGTTGCTCTAAAGATATGCTGGCTTAGTCTCAGAGGTACCTGTAGAGGTAGGTTGTGCATGTGTGCCTTCATCAGATGAGTGTCCATGAGTGTTTGTGAACGTCTGCATCTACAGTGTATTTCTCAACAATAAAATAAAACAATAAAAATCCAAAGCAAATTTTAAGGTAAATGAATGTACATTCTTTTTGCGGGGAAGGATGTACATTAAATATTCACAAAATCTAATTAAAGAGCATGCCCACTGTTGTATTTCACACGATGGATTCTTTTTTTAACACTAAGCAATCACAGATGCCCACGTACAGGCACATATATTCATCCATATGAATGCACATATGCACACCATATTCTTATATAACGGTGTACTGGACTAGAGTGTACTCATCACGTCGTCTCTCGACCAAGTGGGTCGGGCCGAAGACCCCTATGGCGGTTCACTAATGGGCTAGACTAGTCAACACATTATGAGATTACAGCTTAGATCAACAATCCCGTGGTAGATACATGTACTATGTATTGTACCCCCATATCAATACAATCAAAAGCAGGATATGGGGAATTATCTCTTCAAGAGAGCCCGAACCTGGATAAAAATCATCTGTCCATGTTACCATCGCTCTAATACACCTAACTTAGGACTCCTACCTCGAGATAAGAACATAAAAAGCGTGTGTTGTCGCGCCCGTCCATTATAAGGTAGAACAAAAGAAAACTAGAAGATTTAAATAATGCAATTACCTGAAAATACGTAGACATTAGATTTCAGAAAATATCTTCCGAAATTGCTTGCGTCAGTGATGTAGATTAAGGAAAGAAATATATGTTTTGTTCAAGCTAGAGGATATTCCGATTTTACAAAACTGTCAGTTCAAATGGGTTACACTAATGATACATACATATTATCGTGGTGTTTAAAATGTTTCTGTTCAAAACTGAGCATACCATGACTCCGGATCTACCGCCTCTCCAGACTTATGCGAGATAAGTTTCTATAGCGAGTTTGTATGAATGACAAATTAAAAAATAATAAGATCGTAGACAATCCAGGCTTTGAGAATTTTCTCGGTTTGCAATGTGTTCTGAATTAAAGGGCTCCAGTTTGTACATGTGCACATGTGACTTCAGATCACTTGCCATGACTTTGTCCGTACGCTCTATGGAACCGAAAACTCCTCACTATCGTCTGTTCATGTTAGTTCCTGCAGATTGCAATTAGGATACGAAATCTATACAGCAAAACAGAAATGTTCATATAGCCTCCAAATGTGAAGATAAGAAAAAGCTGGTAGAGAGATAACTTAGAGGAACTCAGTTATATTAAAATCATAGTGCTTAGCATGAAGCTAAGAAGCCTCTATTGCCATTCCTCCCATGGTTGTTTTAAACAAAAATTAGAGCACGATACCAAGAAAAGATCCTTTCAAGTTTCAAGGTTGCTGAATTAAATCGGCAATGAAAAACACACCCTTATAAGGCCGGTAATAACTAATAAGCTCTCACGAGTAAACACGAGTTATAATTACCACAGTTGGCAAAGCTTAAGGACCAAAAGAAACACGTCCTTCAAAGCTACATCATCTAGAAGCATAGTAGAGGAATATTTGCACAATTGTTTCTGCATACGGAGATTTTACCTCAACCGATGCAACCTTGAAATAATGGACTAATCACAACCGAAATCTTTCCCGTAGAGCACGAAATAAATAGTCGGTCCTTTTGGATTTAGGTAAAGTTATGATTTCGCTTCCTAACACCAAAACTGGTACATAAAACATGCATCAGAACTGGTAAGCAAATCTTGCCTTATCATGCATGATAGAAACATCGGCAACCAGAATCTAGTAGAGAAGATGGAGATTGTCTTATAATCTTGGAGCTCTTGATCTTTGTTGTTTTTGTTCATTGATCTCATAGGGCAGCCAAGAACGCTAGTGATACATCTCCAACGTATCAATAATTTTTTTATTGTTCCATGTTATTGAAGTATCATTTTTGGATGTTTTATACTCATTTACTAGCAACTTTATATCATTTTTTGGGACTAACCTATTGACATAGTGCCCAGCGCCATTTGTTGTTTTTCTACTTGTTTTTTACTTTGCGGAATATCAATATCAAATGAAGTTCAAATGCCACGAAAATTTTTGGAGATTTTTTTTGGACAGAAGACACCTAGGGAGCTAAGGAAGTGCACCAGAGGAGGCTCGTGGAGCCCACTAGACACCAGGGCGCGCCAGAAGGCCCAGGTGTGCCCTGGTGGGTTGTGGGGACCACAGGAGGCTTATCCACCGACCTTCGCCTCTACAAATACTCTAAAATCCCAAAAACCATAGGGGAGTCGAGGAAACACAATTCCAGCCGCCACAAGTTCCAGAACCACGAGATCCAATCTAGAGGCCTTCTCCGGCACTCTGCTAGAGGGGTCAACGATCATGGAGGGGTTCTTCATCATTACCCTTGCCCCTTCGACGATGCGTGAGCAGTTTACCACAAACCTACATGTCCGTAGGCAGTATCTAGGTGGCTTCTTCTCTCTTTTTGATCTTCAATACAAGGTTTTTGTTAAGTTTTGTGTGATTGAATTTTTCAAGTTTTGGGTGAGATCACGATGGATGAAGGAATAAGGAGTGAAAAGAGCCTAAGCTTGGGGATGCCCATGGCACGCAAGGTAATATTCAAGGATAACCAAGCAACTAAGCTTGGGGATGCCCCGGAAGGTATCCCCTCTTTCTTCTAACGACCATCGGTAATTTTTCTTGGAGCTATATTTTTATTCGTCACATATCATGAGTTTTGCTTGGAGTGTCTTGTATTATATGAGTCTTTGCTTGTTTTGATTTTTAGTTTGTCACAATCATCCTTGCTGGACACACCTATTTGAGAGAGCCATAATGATGCCATGATTTGTTAGAATTGCTCTATGTGCTTAACTTGAATTTTTTGAGCTATGGAATTTCTCTAGTGCTTCACTTATATCTTTTTTAGCACAGTGGTTGTTTAATTTTTGAAGAAAAGCTCTCATGCTTCAGTTAGATTATTTTGAGAGTTAGTACAATTTTGAAGAAATGTCCTCTCATGCTTCACTTATATTATTTTGAGAGATGAAAATTTTGAAGAAATATTTGTGCTCTTGTTCTCCACTTAAATTTGTTTGAGAGCCTATTATAAGCAATCGTAATACATGAAAATAGTCCCAAAGTGATAGATATTCTAGATGGATAATAAAAACTATCATGAAGTTCATTGGATATTAAAATTTGATTCCTTGCAATAGTTTTGCGATATGGAGATAGTAATATGTGAGTTATATTGGTGAGTAGTTATGCTTCGGTGAGAATATTGGTGTTAAGGTTTGTGATTCCCTATGCAAGCACGAAAGTCAATAGTTATGCGATGAAGTTACATCCTACTTGTGATGCATTATTTAGTGTTAGTTATGCTTAATGCTCGTTTATGATCATTTTTGTTTCTTGGTTGGTTGCTTCTCAATCTATTTGCTAGCATTCCCTTGTATTAAGTGGGAATACTGCTTGTGCATCCAACCTCCTTAAACCAAGTTGTGTCAAATGAGTCCACCAAACCTACCTATATGCAGTATTTCCATGCCGTTCCAAGTAAATTTGTATGTGCCAACTCTATTTATCAAAATGAATTTCCTTTTTGTGTGTTGTACGGCTCATGAAGCGGCAGGGGGTGGTTGCTATTCTCCATGCAAGATCTATTATTCTCAAGGTGAGTGTTTATTCACTTGTCATTGCACGAGAGTGTGGCAGGTAATAGGGATGCCCAATCCCGAATTGAAAAAGAAATTTACTTTATGTTGTCAATAATAAATTTCTTGAAAAGTGTTGGTATGAAAGACACCCATGGATACAGCTAGTCATGGATTGTGAAAGGATGGTGGAAAAGGAAATAAACTTTATTTTATGTTTGGGAACCGCCTATGATGTATCTAGCAAGGAAAGTATTGGAAATTCTCGGTCGTTTTCATTGACGGGAAAAGAATGCCTCAAAACAATTTTATCTCTCAATTTAAGATTTGAGCTCTGGCACCTCTACAAATCTCTGCTTCCCTCTATGAAGGGCGTATCTATTTACTTTTATGCAAATTTTATTTTTTTATTTGAGTCTCCATATTCTCTTATAAAGCACCAACTGAGGAGCTCTATTATCATACTTGTGCATTGGATGTACACTGGTACGCGTCGGTGTTAACAAACGGTTTTAAACCCCTTTCCGTGACGGCATTTGGAACCGTTGCCAAGTGAGTGTGGGTGATAGGGGGCCCTTCCCACACGACCCAGAAACCGTCTGGGATATGCCCTCCTGGCACACACACGCTCGGCAAAACGAGGTCGTGTGCGACCGGCGAACGAGCAAATACGGTTATACGTATATTAGTGCTAAAAAATAATTATACAGGCGAAGTCGTTTCCGGTCGTAAGTACATCCCACACAGTCAGCCCCCGCTAAACGTTTTCATTCGTATGTACATTCCACACAGTCCATCAAGGAATACGTTTCCGTTAGTATGTATAGCCCAAACAGTTAATCCAAGAAGTACCAAACGTTTGCGATGCACACAACATCACAAACAGTCAATAATTTTGAAGAGTGTGTGATAAGGTGACTATCGCAAACATTTAATAAGAAAGAATTGTGTGCGATGCTGTTGTTAATCGCACACATTTTTTCTTGACTGATCGTGTGTGCAGTGGAGATTGATCGCATACATTTTTGCTGGCTGATCGTGTGTGCAGTAGAGATTGATCGCACACATAGTGGATCCTAGAAACGTGTCCTATCTCCATGTTTATCGTAGACGTTTCGCTTTTGCAAATTGTGTGGAGTGTAATCCCTAATTAATCCCTAATTTAAAAATCACCTTTTGAATTTGAAAGTAGGCAATCACTTATTTCATATCCAACCAGGTTTATTACAAATATAGGTTCAACCACGAATGCATAATTCGATGCAGAGATACATATACTGAAGAACTACAGAAGCACCAAGTAAAGAATGATGAACCACAGTTGTACTAAAGACTGTAAAAAGAGAGGCGAAAGACATTCTAGTTGCTGGAGAAGCTGAAGCGGAATGCCCATATTGTGCCCTCCTCCATGTGTAATGCACACATGACTCTAGGCCAACCCCTTGTGATGGTTGCCCGTCCATCCTTCACTGTCTTCATTACGACTTCTCGATGCTCATTGTAGTCTGGATAAAATAATTTAACCTTCATTGCGTGTCCACCAATCATGTACTTTGCGAGGTAATCTTGAGTGAACTGCTTCGGAAACCACTGCGAACGAAAAAGATTCAGACATTGTTGTGTAACAACTCATTATGGGCAGTAAAAAAAGAAGGCTGCAGAGTTTGTAGTTACCATCCCACAGCTCACTGTTGTGTTGGATAGAGCATAAATAAATAATTTGCTTGCCACCATTCGTATCTTTTTGCTAATAATCCTTGTTAGTTTCCTCACTTGATGCTTGATCATGAATATCTCATTGCCCCATTACGCAAAAAGGGTCGATGCGTGGATCCTTGCCAAGGGCATATGTACCTACAAGCAACAAGTCAATATTAGAAGCTAACAAGTGCCAGGCCTGGATCTATATGCACTACATTATGGAACGACGGGGGAGTACAAGCCGAGTTATGAAGCTAACCTCGGCGGAAAATGGTGGCCACTCCCGTTGTTGTCCTGCATAAGTAGTGGAAAGGCATGATAAGTACGGCAACCTTAACATCAAACAAATATAGCAAAGATAAACAATATCATCTCCAAATGATAGCTTGAATGTGTTGGTTTTCAGCATGCTGTTAAAGCATATATAAAATGGAAGGCAATGTTACCGACAGCAGGCTTAACAGCCATCAAATATTGCAATTCAAACTAGTATTGTTGAAAATGAATAGAACGTAGGTAATGCTTAAACATCACTGGATAAATGTGTAAAACTGAAATAAAGGGCGTGTGTTAACTACACCAGGCATAACTGGAACCAAATATAGCCATTCAAACTGGTATTGATGCAATCGAGTGGCACAGTTCCGACTTGCACATAATGAACAACACATTGTGAATGGCTGAAATAAACAAGGCATAAATGATCAGTATAACAACCAAATATAGCCATTGAAAACTGGACAGAGTCTCACTCGAACCAACCTAACAAGCAAATATAGATAAACAAGGCATATGCTTGAGAATTGGACAAATGCTCACTGCAACTAACCTAACAAGAAAATACGGATAAATAAGGCATCTGCTTGAAAACTGGACAAATGCTAAAAAAGCAACCTAAGAACCAAATACAGATAAACAAGGCATCTGCTTGATAACTGGACAAATGCTCACTGCAGCCAGACTAAGACAAAGTACATATAAACAAGGCATCAGCTCGATAACTGGAAAAATGCTCACTGCAACTAACCTAACAACCTAACACAGATAAACAAGGCATCTACTCACTATAAACAACCAAATATAGCCATTCATGAAACTGAAGTGGACAATTCGTACTTAAACATCACATAGCCCTATTGAACAATACATTTTTGCATAATTGAAATAAGTAAACACGACACAGTTATAGCACCGCACAGCAAATGCTACTACAACAAAGGGTACGGGCACACTTTGTTTCCCGAATCAGGAGATCACAGGATGATCAGAGGCCATTCCATCAATCTTCTTCAGATGTTTGATTTTCCACAAAAGTTCAAGGTCATGAGTCTGATTGTAGAGACAATCAAGAGGACAGCTGCTGACCAGAAAAGGTCATGTGGGTATGCTCCACACATTCAAATGCTGATCAACTTCAAGATGCCCAAGGGAGTGTACTTGTTGGACAAAGAGCATCTGCCTTTGCAGCCAGACTTCGAGGAAAACACTGTTGTCATGATAGCTGAGGATCCAACTTCCCTAGAGGCACAAGAAAAGAGACAGAAAGCCAAAGTAGAGAAAGCAACAAAGATGCCCAGTGCAGCAAAAGCTTCAGAAGTGTTCCTCAAGTCAAAGCAAGACCAGCTTGGATTTCTGATTCAAGCAACCTTGAGAATTGAGAAAGGACTAGCCACCCTGACTCACAACCAAGAGAGCTTGGAGAAGATCATTGAAACCAAATTCTATGATCTTGACTTGAAGGTGACTGAGATTCAGACAGCAGTTGAAGAGCTCCGGGAAGAAGCAGAGGAGAGGAAGGGCAAAGCAACTACACATGTGTTCCACGGAGTGCCTAGAGGATAGAGGTCTGCAGCAGTGCTAGTGCGAGACACAAGAGCAACAGCTTCAGCACCTGCAGGCACAGCTCCCACAACTCCAGTTGCCCCTCCAGTGGCAACTCCACAAGCTCCAACATCTCCCACTGATGCTTTTGTCCTTGGATTCATCTCAACACCTCCTCCTGAAGATCAAGCCTAGAGATACGCATAGCACTATGCATTTTCAAGCTTTTTGGTAACTTGTTGCCAAAGGGGGAGAAAGTGTATAGATCATAGGCTTCAATGAGAGAGAGATTTGCTTCTTTTTGCTACTCATTTGCCTTGTTTGCTTGTGTGAGATACTTTATATGATCATGTGCTTCATCATATTATGCTTAATACTTGTGCTTGGATGATGACATTATCTATCTCTTATATGATCATTCACTTTGCCTTGGTGATGAGTGCTTGTTCTTATTACTTATCATTTTGAGAGCTCCACCAAGATGTATGTGACATGAAAGAGTAACCCATGATCCTATTTATTTGTGATTTGCATTCAAAAGCAAATTTTAAATAATGCACAAATTTAGGGGGAGCTCTTACTTATCACATACTTCTCAAAGCGACGATGTATTTCACTCTTATTATCATTTGTCGAAGCTTTGATCTATATGTTGTCATCAATTACCAAAAAGGGGGAGATTGAAAGTGCAACTAATACCTGGGTGGTTTTGGTAATTCTTAACAACATACAGTTCATTGAACTAATGCTCTTTCAAGATGATTATTTCAGAAAGTTCAATGATTGGCATGGCATGGACTAGAGATGTGGACCCCTCAAAATGCTAAGGACACATATTGGCAACAAGCTCAAGACTCTACATTTTGATTTAAGTGATCCAAGATCACATTGAGTCCACAGGAAACTCAATACTATTAAATGGGGATGAGGTGTTGCTTAATGGCTTACTTGCTCAAAATGCTTAGTGACATGCTCCAAAACCCTCAACCACTTTCTCATTTCCACATATGTCCTAAACCTAAAAGTCAAATTCGGCCCCACCGATTTGATCCATCCAGTGCCACCGAGTTTCATTTGACATAGCCACTACCACAAACCCTAGTCACTTCGGTCTCACCGATAGGGATCTCGGTCTCACCAAGATGGGATTGCAAACTCATTGTTTCCTTTTTGTAACATTTTGGTCCCACCAAAATGAGCGAATCAGTCCCACCGAGTCTGCAATGCAAATTCACTGTTTCCTCTTCGTAACACTTCGGTCCCACCGAAGAGAGCGAATTGGTCCCATCGAGTTTGCCTGACCAACTCTCTATGTGCCTATTACTGAAATCGGTCCCACCGACTTTATGTAATCGGTCACATCGAGATTACGTTATGCCCTAACCCTAGCATATCGGTCCCACCGAGATGACTGTGTCGGTCCCACCAAAAAGCATAACGTTCATATTTTGACCTGAATCGGTCTGACCGAGTTTTACCATTTGGTCTCACCGAGTTTGGGAATCTGTGTGTAACGGTTAGATTTTGTGTGGAGGCTATATATACCCCTCCAGCCAGTCTTCATTCATGAAGAGAGCCATCAGAACGTGCCTACACTTCCAACATTCATTTTCTGAGAGAGAACCACCTACTCATGTGTTGAGAACAAGATATACCAATCCAACCACAAGAGAGTCTTGATCTCTGGCCTTCCACAAGTTGCTTTCCACTCAAATCATCTTTCCACCATAGCCAAATCTGTGAGAGAGAGTTGAGTGTTGGGGAGACTATCATTTGAAGCACAAGAGCAAGGAGTTCATCATCAACACACCATTTGTTACTTCTTGGAGAGTGGTGTCTCCTAGATTGGCTAGGTGTCACTTGGGAGCCTCCGTCAAGATTGTGGAGTTGAACCAGGGAGTTTGTAAGGGCAAGGAGATCGCCTACTTCGTGAAGATCTACCCTAGTGAGGCAAGTCATTCATGGGCGATGGCCATGGTGGGATAGAGAAGGTTGCTTCTTCGTGGACCCTTCGTGAGTGGGGCCCTCCGTGGACTCGTGCAACCATTACGCTTCGTGGGTTGAAGTCTCCATCAACGTGGATGTACGATAGCACCACCTGTCGGAACCACGCCAAAAATCTCCGTGTCAACATTGCGTTTGCTCCCTCCAAACTCCTCCCATCTTTTTTCTCGCAAGTTGCATGCTTTACTTTTCACTGCTCGTATACTCTTTGCATGCTTGCTTGAATTGTAATGAGATTGCTTGACTTGTGCTAAGTTGCTAAAATCTGCCAAGAACTAAAATTGGGAAAAGGTTAAGTTTTTATTTGGTCAAGTTGTCTAATCACCCCCCCTCTAGACATACTTTTGATCCTACAGTCAACAATCACGGAGGGGTTCTTCATCATCACTCTTGCCCCTCCGATGATGTGTGAGTAGTTTACCATAGACCTATGGGTCCGTAGGTAGTAGCTAGATGGCTTATTCTCTCTTTTTGATCTTCAATACAATGTTCTCCTCGATGTTCTTGGAGATCTATTTGATGTAACTCTTTTTTTTATGATGTGTTTGTTGGGATCCGATGAATTGTGAGTTTATGATCAGATCTATCCATGAATATTATTTGAGTCTTTGTTGAACTCTTTTATGCATGATTGTTATATCCTCGTGTTTCTTCTCCAAAACTTTGGTTTGGTCTGGCCAACTAGATTGATTTTTCTTTCCATGGGAAGAGGTGCTTTGTGATGGGTTCGATCTTGCAGTGCTCAATCTCAGTGACAGAAGGAGATATGGCACGCATGTATCATTGCCATTAAGGATAAAAAGATGGGGTCTATTCCTACATGAATAGATCGTGTCTACATCATGTCATAGTTCTTATTGCATTACTCCGTTTTCCCATGAACTTAATACACTAGATACATGCTGGATAGAGGTCATTGTGTGGAGTTATAGTAGTAGACTCAGACAGGAGTTGGTCTACTAATCTTGGACATTATGCCTATATACATGATCATTTCCTGGATATCATCATAATTATTTGCTTCTTTGTCAATTGCCCAACAGTAATTTGTTTACCCACCATATGTTATTTTCTTGAGAGAAGCCTCTAGAGAAATCTACGGCCCCTAGGTCTATTTCCTATCATATTTAAACCAAAAATACCTTGCTGCAATTTTTCTTTCTTTATTTTATTTTGTGTTTTTGCTAGATCTATTTATCCAATCTCATACAATTTAATCTAGCTACCAATACTGAGGAGGGATTGACAACCCCTCTTATGCGTTGGGTTGCTAGTTTTTGTTGTTTGTGGCGGGTGCTATTTACACAGTGTTGCTTGGTTCCCCTACTGTATTATAACCTTGGTTTCATAACTGTGGGAAAACTTACTGTTGTTGTGTTGCATTATCCTCTCCTCTTCGAGGAAAAGCCAACGCAGATACAAGAAATCAGTTAGCTACTTTGTTGAGAGGAAACTCTCAATGAACAAATAACACCAAAGGCCATGGAGGAGAACACCAGCGGAGGACAACAGGGAATGGACGTCGACGGCGCATGCTGCCGCTAGAGCCTCCATGGAGCAAGACATGACATCGGAAAGAAGGGATCCACCATGTGGGGGCTGCGGAGGAACAGTAGAAGGCACCGACCCAGAGATGTGCAGTATAATCTCAGCGCAAGGATGCACGATGGCGGCGGCACAACGTGGAGGAACAGAGGAGCAACTCAGGATAGGGCTGACGAGAAACAAAGGAATGAAGGAGGGAAGACTTTGCACGTTCCACTGGACCTCCTGAGCCTTTAACCTACATGGCCCGATTACCCACACAAAGCACAGCTCATTCCGCGGAGCAGCGGCCCACAAAATGGTTACTCAAGATCAACGATGTTGAATGGCTTAGTGTAACAAACCTGGCAATGACCGAGCTCAACTCTTGGATGTTCATACAATGATCCGACGATGGGGGGCTCCGAATCACTGTGGAGGCTCGTAGGTCACTGAGTTATATTGTTTAGTAATGCCGGGTTTAGCATCGATATTGGTGGCCCCTGGGCCCTGGCTATAAATAGCCGCCCCCCATAACTACTTGTTGGTTGGTTGCTCTAGAGAGAGATTGACACTTGTCATTTGAGAGCCACTCTTCCTCCGATGACTGCGAGAAACCCAAGTGAGGAAAAACCCAACCAGAGCCAAAATAATTGAGCAGCACTAAAGAGTTTAATATGTGTGATCTGACGTCTGTTACCTTTGAAGACTATTGATACGTATCCATCGTATCTACTTTTCCAAACACTTTTGCTCTTGTTTTGGAATCTAATTTGCATGATTTGAATGAAGCTAACCCGGACTGACGTCGTTTTCAGCAGAACTACCATGGTGTTGTTTTTTGTGTAGAAATAAAAGTTCTTGGAATTGGACGGAACTTTTTGTAGATTTTTTATTGAATATATAAAAAATACTGGAGCGAAGATCCACCGGAGGGGGGCCACCAGTTTCCCACAAGGCAACAGGGCACGCCATGTTACCTTGTGGGGCCCACGTGGCTCCGCTAACCCTAATCTCAAGTATATAAATACCGTCTCTCCATGAATAATAAGAGAATAAGTTTCATCGCGTTTTACTGTAAGGAGCCGCCGCCACCTCCTGTTCTTCATCAGGAGGGCTGATCTGGAGTCTGCTCGGGGCTCTAGAGAGGGGGATTCCTTGCCATCTTTGATATGTCCCAACCGTATATACTTTTCCAAACACTTTTGCTCTTGTTTTGGTCCCTAATTGCATGATTTGAATGGAACTAACCCGGACAGACGTTGTATTGAGCAGAATTGCCGTGGTGTTATTTTTGTGCAGAAATAAAAGTTCTCGGATTGGGCTAAAAATTTACGAAGAATATTTCCAAAATATATAAAAAATATTGGCGAAGAGAGCTACTGGAGGGGTCCACCCAGGAGCCACAAGCTCGGGGGGCGTGCCTAGTGAGCTTGTGGGTCCTTGGAGCCCCCGTTTCCCTAAGTTCAACTCTATAAGTACCATTTCACATAGAGAAAAAAATAAGAGAGAAGTAATCATCGTGTTTTACGATACAGAGCCGCCGCAACCTCCTGTTCTTCATCGCGAGGGCTGATCTGGAGACCGTCTGGGGCTCCGGAGGGTGGAAATCGTCGCCATCGTCATCATAAACCCTTCTCCATCGACAATTCCATTATGCTCACCGCTGGGAGTGAATAGTTCCTTCGTAGGTTTGCTGCACGGTGATGGAGTTAGATGAGATTTGTCATGTAATCGAGTCAATTTGTTAGGGCTTGATCCCTAGTATCCACTATGTTCTGAGATTTATGTTGCTATGACTTTGCTATGCTTAATGCTTGTCATTAGGGACCAAGTGCCATGATTTCAGATCTGAACCCTTTTATGTTTTCATGAACATAATTGAGTTCTTTATCCTATCTTGCAAGTTGTAGCTAGGCACCTATTACGTGTTATGATCCGCATACCCCAAGGTGAAAATAATTGGGATTCTTTCAAGTGATTACCGTAGTATGAGAAGTTCATGTATTCAATAAGTGCTAATGCGGTTCTCTATTAAAAGGAGGCCTTAATATCCCTTAGATTTCCTTATGGGCCACGCTGCCACAGGAGGGTAGGAAAAAAGATGTCATGCAAGTTCTTATTATAAGCACATATGACTATATAGGGAATACACGCCTACATTACATTGATGAATTGGAGCTATTGCATATTGATTTAGGTTGTGAATGTTATATGATGAATGCCATCCAACACAAATATACATCGCTAATCCAATGGCTACACTTTTCTCATATTAGTCTTTACTAAGTTATTTTCGTTGCTACTGCTGTTACAATCACTACAAATTGCCAATGTTCCTGTTCCTATTACTATTGCTACTGTGCTACTAATATGTCCATTTTGCATCATGTTTTTGTACCGTTATTTATTGTATTTTGGAATTTTATTGCACTTTATGATGCAATTCTTATGCATTTTCTCTCTTATTTTGCAAGTTTCACATGAAGAGGGAGATTGCCGGCAGGTGGAATTCTGGACCGAAAAGGGCTACAATAGAGAAGCCATTCTGCACAATTCCAAATGACCTAAAAATTTATAGAGAATTGTTTTATGTATAAAAAATATTGGCGAAAGAAGCACCAGGAGGGGACCCACTAGAAAGCCACAAGCCTGCCCCCTCCCCCAAGCTTGTGGGGCCCTTGGCAGGCCTCCGGTGCCCATCTTCTGCTAGATGAAGCCATTTTCCCTAGAAAAATAGGGAGAAGACTTTGGGGGTGAAGCACCACCGTCTCGAGACGGAACCTGGGCAGGAGCACTTCTGCTCTTCGGCTGAGCGATTCCGCCGGGGATACTTCCCTCCAGGAGGGGGAAATCGAAGCCATCGACATCACTAGTGATCCTCTCATCGTGCGAGGACCAATCTTCATCGACTTCTTTACCAGCACCACCTCATCTCAAACCCTAGTTCATATCTTGTATTCAATATTTGTCCCTAAACCTCAGATTGGTACATGTGGGTTGCTAGTAGTGTTGATTACATCTGGTAGTTGATGCAAGTTGGTTTATTTGGTGGAAGATTATATGTTCAGATCCTTAATGATATTCAATACCCCTCTGATCTTGAACATGAGTATGATTTGTGAGTAGTACTTTTGTTCTTGAGGACATGGGAGAAGTCTTGTTATAAGTAATCATGTGAAGTTTGTATCGTTCGATATTTTGATGATATGTATGTTGTTTCTTCCTTTAGTGGCACTACAAAAAAAATACACTTCTGTGATGATACGTGTTTGTCACAGTAGGTCACATTTTCTGTCATGCATGTACATCCATGACGACTTTATGAAAAAATCAAGATAGTCATACTTGTGCTGTCGTAGAAGTGTTCCATGACATTACCAAAATTATCATCACAGATGCGTCCACTTCCATGACAATAAATCACGCGTCATAGAAGTGCTTTCGTCAAGGGCGACTGACATGTGGCATCTGAAACGTCTCCAACGTATCTATAATTTTTTATTGTTCCATGCTATTATATTACCTCTTTTGGATGTTTATGGGCTTTATTTTACACATTTATATCATTTTTGGGACTAACCTACTAACCGGAGGCCTAGCCCATATTGCTGTTTTTTTGCCTATTTCAGTATTTCGAAGAAAAGGAATATCAAACAGAGTCCAAACGGAATGAAACCTTCTGGAGCGTGATTTTTGGAACGAACGTGATCCAGAGGACTTGGAGTGCAAGTCAAGAAGCAGCCGAGGCTCGCACGAGATAGGAGGGCGCCCCCCTATAGGGCACGCCCCCTGCCTCATGGGCCCCTCGGGCGGCCACCGACGTACTTCTTCCTCCTATATATACCTACATACCCCAAAAACATCCGGGGGGAAACGAAACACAATTTCCACCACTGTAACCTTCTGTATCCGCGAGATCTCATCTTTGAGCCTTTGCCGGCGTTCTGCCGGAGGGGGAATCGACCACGGAGGGCCTCTACATCAACATCCTTGCCCCTCCATGAGTTGTGAGTAGTTTACCACAGACCTACGGGTCCATAGTTATTAGCTAGTTGGCTTCTTCTCTCTTTTTGGATCTCAATACAATGTTCTCCCCCTCTCTTGTGGAGATCTATTCGATGTAAGCTCTTTTTGCGGTGTGTTTGTCGAGATCCGATGAATTGTGGGTTTATGATCAAGTTTATCTATGAATAATATTTGAATCTTCTCTGAATTCTTTTATGTATGATTGAGTTATCTTTGCAAGTCTCTTCGAATTATCAGTTTGGTTTGGCCTACTAGATTGATCTTTCTCGCCATGGGAGAAGTGCTTAGCTTTGGGTTCAATCTTGCGGTGTCCTTACCCAGTGACAGAAAGGGTTGCAAGGCACGTATTGTATTGTTGCCATCGAGGATAACAAGATGGGGTTTATATCATATTGCTTGAGTTTATCCCTCTACATCATGTCATCTTGCTTAATGCGTTACTCTGTTCTTATGAACTTAATACTCTAGATGCAGGTAGGAGTCGGTCGATCTGTGGAGTAATAGTAGTAGATGCAGGCAGGAGTCGGTCTACTTGTTGCGGACATGATGCCTATATACATGATCATGCCTATATAATCTCATAACTATTCGCTTTTCTATCAATTGCTCGACAGTAATTTGTTCACCCACCGTAATACTTATGCTATCTTGAGAGAAGCCACTAGTGAAACCTATGGCCCCCGGGTCTATCTCTTATCATATTTGCTTCCAATCTACTTTTATTTTCATCTTTACTTTTTGCATCTATATTATAAAATATCAAAAATATATTTATCTTCTCTTACTATCTTTATTAGATCTCACTTTCGCAAGTGGCCGTGAAGGGATTGACAACCCCTTTATCGCGTTGGTTGCGAGTTCTCAGTTTGTTTGTGTAGGTGGGTGGGACTTTTGAGGAGCCTCCTACTGGATTGATACCTTGCTTCTCAAAAACTGAGGGAAATACTTACGCTACTATTGCTGCATCACCCTCTCCTCTTTGAGGAAAACCAACGCAAGCTCAAGACGTAGCAAGAAGGATTTCTATCACCGTTACCGGGGAGGTCTTCGCTCAAGTCAAGACATACCAAGTACCTATCACAAACCCATCTTCCTCGCATTTACATTATTTGCCATTTGCCTCTCATTTTCCTCTCCCCCACTTCACCTTTGCCGTTTTATTCGCCCTCTTTTTTCCAATCTCCTCCTCTCTTTTCGCTTGTCTTTTTCTGTTTGCTTGTGTGTTGGATTACTTGTTGCCATGGCGCAAGATAATACCAAATTGTGTGATTTCTCGAATACCAATAATATTGATTTCCTTAGTACTCCGATTGCTCCTCTTAATGATGTTGAGTCTTGTGAAATCAATACTGCTTTGCTGAATCTTGTTATGAAAGATCAATTCGCCGGCCTTCCTAGTGAAGATGCTGCTACTCATCTAAACAACTTTGTTGATTTGTGTGATATGCAAAAGAAGAAATATATAGATAACAATATTGTCAAATTGAAGTTATTTCTGTTTTCTCTTAGAGATCGTGCTAAAGTTTGGTTTTCGTCTTTGCCTAAAAATAGTATTGATTCTTGGAACAAGTGCAAAGATGCTTTTATCTCTAAGTATTTTCCTCCCGCTAAGATTATCACTCTTAGGAACGATATCATGAATTTTAAACAACTTGATCATGAGCATGTTGCCCAATCTTGGGAAAGAATGAAATTGATGCTTCACAATTGCCATACTCATGGTTTGAATTTATGGATGATCATACAAAATTTTTATGCCAGTTTGAACTTTGCTTCTAGAAACCTCTTAGATTCGGCCGCGGGAGGCACGTTTATGGAAATCACGTTAGGAGATGCTACAAAACTTCTTGATAATATTATGGCTAATTATTCTCAATGGCACACCGAAAGATCTTCTAGTAAAAAAGTGCATGAATAGAAGAAATCAATGTTTTGAGTGGAAAGATGGATGAACTTATGAAATTGTTTGCTACTAAAAATACTCCTCTTGATCCCAGTGATATGCCTTTGTCTTCCTTGATTGAGAATAATAATGAATCTATGGATGTGAATTTTGTTGGTAGGAATAGTTTTGGAAACAACTTATAGAGGAAACTTTAATGATAGACCATTCCCTAGTAATTCCTCTAATAATTATGGAAATTCCTACAATAATGCTTATGGTAATTTTAATAAGATGCCCTCTGATTTTGAGAATAGTGTGAAAGAATTTATGATTTCTCAAAAGAATTTTAATGCTTTGCTTGAAGAAAAATTGCTTAAAGTTGATGATTTGGCTAGGAACGTTGATAGACTTTCGCTTGATGTTGATTCTCTTAAACTTAGATCTTCTTCTCCCAAGCATGATATCAATGAGTCTCTCAAAGTAATGAGAATTTCCATTGACGAGTGCAAGGAAAGAACCGCTAGATTGCGTGCTAAAAAAGATAGCTTTATAAAAAGCGTGTTCTTCTAGTTTCCATGAAAATAATGATGAGGATCTTAAAGTTATTGATGCGTTTCCTATTAGATCTATGTTTTGCAATATGAATTTTTATGATTATGGGACTGATGATGAATCAACTTTGCCTAGAAGGCGTCCCAAAAATTCGTAGTCTTTTGATCTTGATGCTACATTTGGTAAAAGAGGGATTGGAGAGTCCTCAATTTCAAATAGTATTGAACCCACTATCTCGGATTTCAAGGAATTTTATTATGATAATTGTTCTTTAAAAGGTTGCATTTCCTTGTTGCAATCCGTTGTTAATTCTCCTCATGCTTATAGTCAAAATAAAGCTTTTACCAAACATATCGTTGATGCCTTGATGCAACCTTATGATGAAAAACTTAATTTGGAAGTTTCTATACCTAGAAAACTTAATGATGAGTGGGAACTTACTATAAATATTAGAATTAAATATCATTAGTGTTTTTCTTTGTGTGATTTGGGTGCTAGTGTTTCCACGATTCCGAAAACTTTATGCGATATTCTAGGTTTCCATGATCTTGATGATTGCTCTTTAAATTTGCAACTTGCGGATTCCACCATTAAAAAGCCTATGGGAAGGATCAATGATGTTCTTATTGTTGCAAATAGAAATTTGGTGCCCATAGATTTTATCGTTCTTGATATAGATTGCAATCTTTCTTGCCCTATTATTCTTGGTAGACCTTTCCTTAGAACGACTGGTGCGATTATTGATATGAAGGAAGGGAATATTAGATTCCAATTTCCATTAAATAAAGGCATGGAGCACTTTCCAAGAAAGAAAGTCAAATTACCTTATGAATCTATCATGCGTGCTACTTATGAATTTAGTGCCAAAAAGGGCACTCGTTAGATCTATCTATGCCTAGCTAGGGGCGTTAAACGATAGCGCTAGTTGGGAGGCAACCCAATTTTCTTTATGTTTTTTGTTTTTGCTCCTGTTTAGTAATAAATCTTGCATCTACCTTCTGTTTAGATGTGTTTTTATCTTTTAATTAGTGTTTGTGCCAAGTAGAACCTATAGGATAACCTATGATGATAGTTGATTTGATTCTGCTGAAAAAACAGAAACTTTGCACGCACGAATATAATTTTGTTAAATCACACGAACGTCCTTTTGCATTGATTCTTTTTGCTTCTGTTCAATAAACAAAATTTCCAGGACTTCCTATTTTGGTAGGATTTTTAGAGTTCCAGAAGTTTGCGTTAGTTACAGATTGCTACAGACTGTTCTGTTTTTCACAGATTCTGTTTTTCGTGTGTTGATTGCTTATTTTGATGCATCTATGGCTAGTAAAATAGTTTATAAACCATGGAGAAGTTGGAATACAGTAGTTTTAACACCAAAATAAATAAAGAATGAGTTAATTACAGTACCTTATGTGGTGGTTTGGTTTTCTTTCACTAACGGAGCTTATAAGATTTCCTGTTGAGTTTTGTGTTGTGAAGTTTTCAAGTTTTGGGTAAAGCTTTTATGGACTATGGAATAAAGGGTGGCAAGAGCCTAAGCTTGGGGATGCCCAAGGAACCCCAAGATATTCAAGAATAGCCAAAAGCCTAAGCTTGGGGATGCCCCGGGAAGGCATCCCCTCTTTCGTCTTCGTTCATTGGTAACTTTACTTGGAGCTATATTTTTATTTGCCACATGATATGTTTTGCTTGGAGCGTCGTGTATTATATTATTCTTTGCTTTTTAGTTTACCACAATCATCCTTGCTGTAAACACCTTTTGGGAGAAGCCTATTTGATTAGAATTTGCTACTCTATGTGCTTCACTTATATCTTTTGAGCTTGATATTTTTTGCTCTAGTGCTTCAGTTATATCTTTTAGAGCACGATGGTGTCTTAATTTTGAAGAAATTACTAGTCTCTCATGCTTCACTTATATTATTTTGAGAGTCTTTTAGAACAGCATGGTATTTTCTATGGTTATAAAATTGGTCCTAGAATGGTAGGCATCCAAGTTGGGTATAATAAAAACTATCATAGGAAGTGAATTGGATGCTATGATCAATTTTTTACTTGATAATTGTTTTGAGATAGGGAGGTAGTGATATTAAAGTCATGATAGTTGGGTGATTATGAACTCAAAGAATGCTTGTGTTGAAGTTAGCAAGTCCCGTAGCATGCACGTATGGTTGAAGTTGTGTAACAAATTTGAAACATGAAGTGTACCTGGCTTGTGCATCCTTATGAGTGACGGTCGGGGACGAGCGATGGTCTTTTCCTACCAATCTATCCCCCTAGGAGCATGTGCGTAGTACTTGATTTTTGATGACTTCTAAATTTTTGCAATAAGTATATGAGTTCTTTTGACTAATGTTGAGTCCATGGATTATACGCACTTTTACCTTTCCGCCATTGCTAGCCTCTCCGGTACCGTGCATTGCCCTTTCTCACCTTGAGAGTTGGTGCAAACTTCGCCGGTGCATCCAAACCCCATGATACGATACGCTCTATCACACATAAACCTCCTTATATCTTCCTCAAAACAGCCACCATACCTACCTATTATGGTATTTCCATAGCCATTCCGAGATATATTGCCATGCAACTTTCCACCGTTCCGTTCACCATCATCATGACATACATTACTTTTGTCATATTGCCATTGCATGATCATGTAGTTGACATCGTATTTGTGGCAAAGCCACCATGCATTATGTTTCATACATGTCACTCTTGATTCATTGCACCATCCCGGTACACCGCCGGAGGCATTCATACAGAGTCATATCTTGTTCTAGTTTCGAGTTGTAATTCATATGTTGTAATCAATAGAAGTGTGATGATCATCATTATTAGAGCATTGCCCAAAGAAAAAAAAAGAAGAAAGGCCAAAAGAAAAAAAGAAAGGCCCAAAAAAAGAAAATAAAATAAAAAGGGCAATGTTACTATCTCTTTTTCCACACTTGTGCTTAAAGTAGCACCTTGTTCTTCATGTAGTGAGTCTCATATATTGTGCTTCAAAGTAGCACCATGTTTTTCATATAGTGAGTCTCATAAGTTGTCTTTTTCATACTAGTGGGAATTTTTCATTATAGAACTTGGCTTGTATATTCCTACGATGGGCTTCCTCAACTGCCCTAGGTCTTCGTGAGCAAGCAAGTTGGATGCACACCCACTAGTTTTCTTTTGTTGAGCATTCATTTATAGCTCTAGTGCATCCGTTGCATGGCAATCCCTACTCCTCATGTTGACATCAATTGATGGGCATCTCCATAGCCCGTTGACTATCCTCGTCAATGTGAGACTTTCTCCTTTTTTGTCTTCTCCACACAATCCCCATCATCATATTCTATTCCACCCATAGTGCTATATCCATGGCTCACGCTCATGTATTGCGTGAAGGTTGAAAAAGTTTGAGATTATTTAAGTATGAAACAATTGCTTGGCTTGTCATCGGGGGTATAGAAGTTGGGAACATCTTTGTGTGACGAAAATGAAGCATAGCCTAACCATATGATTTTGTAGGGATGAACTTTCTTTTGCCATGTTATTTTGAGAAGACATGATTACTTTGATTAGTATGCTTCAAGTATTACTATTTCTTTTATCAATATGAACTTTTATTTTGAATCATTTGGATCTGAACATTCATGCCACAATAAAGAAAATTACATTGAGAATTATGCTAGGTAGCATTCCACATAAAAAAATTCTTTTTTATCATTTACCTACTCGAGGACGAGAAGGAATTAAGCTTGGGGATGCTTGGTACGTCTCCAACATATCTATAATTTTTTATTGTTCTATGCTATTATATTACCTCTTTTGGATGTTTATGGGCTTTATTTTACACATTTATATCATTTTTGGGACTAACCTACTAACCGGAGGCCCAACCCATATTGCTGTTTTTGCCTATTTCAGTATTTCGAAGAAAAGGAATATCAAACGGAGTCCAAACGGAATGAAACCTTCGGCAGCGTGATTTTTGGAACGAACATGGTCCAGAGGACTTGGAGTGCAAGTCAAGAAGCAACCGAGGCTCCCACGAGATAGGAGGGCGCCCCCCTGTAGGGCGCGCCCCTGTCTCGTGGGCCCCCCAGGCAGCCACCGACGTACTTCTTCCTCCTATATATACCTACGTACCCCGAAAACATCCGGGGGGCAAACGAAACACAATTTCCACCACCGTAACCTTCTGTATCTGCAAGATCTCATCTTGGAGCCTTTGTCGGCGTTCTACCGGAGGGGGAATCGACCACGGAGGGCCTCTACATCAACATCCTTGCCCCTCCATGAGTTGTGAGTAGTTTACCATAGACCTACGGGTCCATAGTTATTAGCTAGTTGGCTTCTTCTCTCTTTTTGGATCTCAATACAATGTTCTCCCCCTCTCTTGTGGAGATCTATTTGATGTAAACTCTTTTTGCGGTGTGTTTGTCGAGATCCGATGAATTGTGGGTTTATGATCAAGTTTATCTATGAATAATATTTGAATCTTCTCTGAATTCTTTAATGTATGATTGAGTTATCTTTGCAAGTCTCTTCGAATTATCAGTTTGGTTTGGCCTACTAGATTGATCTTTCTTGCCATGGGAGAAGTGCTTAGCTTTGGGTTCAATCTTGCGGTGTCCTTACCCAGTGACAGAAAGGGTTGCAAGGCACGTATTGTATTGTTGCCATCGAGGATAACAAGATGGGATTTATATCATATTTCTTGAGTTTATCCCTCTACATCATGTCATCTTGCTTAATGCGTTACTCTGTTCTTATGAACTTAATACTCTAGATGCAGGCAGGAGTCGGTCGATGTGTGGAGTAATAGTAGTAGATGCAGGCAGGACTTAGTCTACTTGTTGCGGACGTGATGCCTATATACATGATCATCCCTAGATAATCTCATAACTATTTGCTTTTCTATCAATTGCTCAACAGTAATTTGTTCACCCGCCGTAATACTTATGCTATCTTGAGAGAAGCCACTAGTGAAACCTATGGCCCCCGGGTCTATCTCTTATCATATTTTCTTCCAATCTACTTTTATTTGCATCTTTACTTTTTGCATCTATATTATAAAATATCAAAAATATATTTATCTTCTCTTACTATCTTTATTAGATCTCACTTTCGCAAGTGGCTGTGAAGGGATTGACAACCCCTTTATCGCGTTGGTTGCAAGTTCTCAGTTTGTTTGTGTAGGTGCGAGGGACTTTTGGGGAGCCTCCTACTGGATTGATACCTTGGTTCTCAAAAACTGAGGGAAATACTTACGCTACTATTGTTGCATCACCCTCTCCTCTTCGAGGAAAACCAACGCAAGCTCAAGACTTAGCAACATCCACCGTAACGGAACGCCGTTAAGCTATCGGGTCCGGTTTTGGATCCGATAACCCGTTAACAGCCCCGACCAATGGGGATTTTCCACGTGCAAAATCATTATTGGCTGGAGGAAACACGTGTCGTCTCACCGTTGGGATAGATGTCATCCACTCATTGGACCGAAGGCGCCTATGATACATCGACACGTGGCACGACCCGAGGCCCATTCCTGTGAAAAGGCCGGCCCGTTTGACTTGGTCAAAAGGTGGCGGGCCTGCCCACGAAAAGCCTGTCAACGGCCTGTTAGCATATAGCCCATTTACAGCCCGCTAACACAGGGCTCATTACGGCCTATCCGAATTAGGCCCAGTAGCGTCATCTGGGCCGTCCAATATGATTCTAGCCCGTTTTAACTTCTGGCCCATGTATGGCCCATGACGGCTTTCGGCCCATATGAGGCCCTTTGTAACTCTTGGCCCATTAACGACCCGTGGGGAAACTGGCCCATAATGAACAATGTATCACTTCAGACCCATTAACGGACCATTATTCCATTAGGCCGTTTCCAGCCCATGTTATCTTTCGGCCTTCTCAGGGCCCATTTATTCTTGGGCTCATTTCCAGAATTCGATTACTTATGGCCCGTTACTGTCATTTTCTGCTTGTGGGCCAAATTCGGCATGTTGTTACAGTCGGCCCGTTTGTGGCCCGTTAATACGTTGGGCCGTTTTCATAGCATTGTCAAATACGGCCTATTAACGACGACCCGTTATGGTCGGCCCATGAACGGACAATTCCAATTCTACCCCGTTTACGGCCATAATGTGGTCTATTATTGGCCCATGTTTGGCCCATCGATCATACGGCCCATATAAGGCCCATTGATGATACGGCCCGTAGAAGGCCCATTGTGTCTACGGCCCGTAGAAGGCCCATTGTTTCTACGGCCGGTAGGAGGCCCAGTCTCACTATTGTAAATATGTAGCCCATGGTTATTGTGGCCTAGTTTTAAAAAATAGGTTATTGCGGCCACTAGCAAACCGCGGAAAAAGAACTGCACTGACTACAAGCAAAAAAATAAACAAGACAACAAGGAAATAAATAAGCAAGCAACTTACGCTAGGCTATAACGGCTATTACACATATTACATCCACTGGGCATCAAAGTTCACCACCAGTGCAAATATAGGGAACAAAGCAGCATATAAACGCTGCAACAAAACAAGTCAAGAACTGAAACCACTTCACAAGAGCTCAAGAAACAATATCCTGGGTACCCATAATGCTGGCAAGATGCTTAGCAAGCTTATTAAATTTCTCTTGTTTGGCGCTTAAATCCTCCAGCGCTTGCTGTTGCACAAGAAAGTACTGTCGGATATCGGGTTCCGGCAAAACCCTTAAGGTTCGAACTCTGGGGTGCTCACGAAGATCTTCTCCCTACCGATCCACGCCTCAAAACCTTGCCACGATTCTAAGCAAGCACGATGAACAACACAAGGGACACGAGGTTTATACTGGTTTGGGCCACCGTTGTGGTGTAATACCCTAATCCAGTGTGTGGTGTGGTGGATTACCTCTGGGGCCGATGAGGAACAGTACAGAGGAAGAACAGCCGTGCGAGGGGTGTTCTTGAGCTGGCGCGGTGTTCTACCAGGGGAGGATTCGATCGGATCTCGATGAGATGATCTCTACTATGGTGGCTATCTCTATATATAGAGGCCCTGGTCCTCTTCCCAAAAATTGAGCGGGAAAGGAGCCAACAACGGCCATTTTGAAGGGGGACAGCTAGTACAAGCTATCCTGACTAAAGTTGGTCTTCGACTGCCAAAGGCACTGGAGATGACGCTGTCTTGGGCTCCACGGTGATCTCCATCCTGCCGCTCTGCTGGCCTTGGTCTCGTTGCACCGATATGGAAACCTTTGCCTGATGCCTCGGTACTCCGCGCCTGCGCTTGCCCCCTTTGCACCAAAGAGGAAACGAGGACACTGCGCAGGCTGGCGCCCGCCTGGTCTTGATCATCATGGCTTGCGTCATGAGCACCTCACAAGGTACTCCTTGTCTTGATCTCTCCGCCTCCTCGCGAGCCTGCCTGGTGAGGCTGCCCTTGAGGAAGCCTTGTGTCGTCCGCCCCACGAGGCTTTGCCCCTCGCGAGGGTCTTGAACTTGGGTTGATGAAGACGGGCCGTACTGGGCCACCCCTCGAGCCACGCTGCAGGCCGCAGGCAGGCAACTCTGGGGACCCCCGTTCCCAGAACGCCGACAGTAGCCCCCGGGCCCAAGGCGCACTCGGACTTGGCTTAGCAGCAAAGCCAAAGGGCAAGTGCGGAGCGCCGTGGGCCCCAACAGCCTGCGACCTTGGTCGCCGCGTGGCGGTTGATTGGACGTGGGCGTCTCCGCTTCCCCATGCTGCGTCGGCAATTGCCTGATTTGATGAGTCCCTGCTCTGGAGGCCGCAGGCAGGCAACTCTAGGGACCCCCGTTCCCAGAACGCCGACAGTAGCCCCCGGGCCCAAGGCGCACTCGGACTTGGCTTAGCAGCGAAGCCAAAGGGCAAGTGCGGAGCGCCGTGGGCCCCAACAGCCTGCGGCCATGGTCGCCGCGTGGCGGTTGATTGGACGTGGGCGTCTCCGCTTCCCCATGCTGCCTCGATAATTGCCCGATTTGATGAGTCCCTGCTGCATGCAAAAGATTCATGATTACCTGCAATCGTGGAGGTCGACGGTTGGCCTCCTCTGGACTATAAGTACGAAGAGGCGTGAGCCCCCGTTGCCCATCTCTTCTTGTTCCGCCTGCTTCTTCTCCCTTGCTTCTCCTCTACTCTCGACGCCAATAGCACCGATCCACCGGTTCTCAGCCGAGGAGAAAGGAAAGGCCCCCGGGAGGGGCCTGACCCGCTCCCACCGAAGAAACGGCCGGTCCCCAGCCGCCGTGACGAAGTTGCGTGGTCGGAGATGATGACGCCTTGGTGCGAGCGGCCACCTCCCGTGTTCTCGATACCCCTGTACGCCCGGGCCGAGGGCCCTGGAGAAGGAGACGCCGGGCGATGCCGCCCGCACCGTCAGCGAGGCCGACGAGCCATGGCGATACGCGTCATTTCTCCTGGAGTCCACGCGCCGCGGACTCCTCTCACGAACTTGTGCTCCACGCCGCCGTGCCTCCAAGCTCTTGGATTCGCTTCGCTCCATTCTTCGCCTTCGAGATGCCGCCGAGGGGGCCTCTCAAGCTTTGGTTGCAGCACGCCGACTGCGGTACTCCGGCGACCGGAGCGGAGGTAGAAGTCGTCGCTCCGGGCAAGATCTACATGACCCGAGGCCGGGGCGAGATCGCCAAGATCTGCCGAACAGAGGGTGCCCTCGTGATTCATTTTGAATACGATGGCGCCTCTTTGATGCTCTTCAAGGTCTTCGATGCAGAAGGCCACCGGCTGGAGTGCTGCCCCAGAGGAGGCAGCCAGGACATCGATGTGGCAAGGGCTAGGCCTGCCACCCGCTTCCCCGATGGCTCCTCTTGCAGTAGTGGCGATGCTTGGGAGTCCAGTGACTCTCCCGAGCTCCTCGTGACTCCGGAGACGAGCAACGACAGCTACGTGCCCCCGAGCTCGCGTCGTGCCCGGAGCAAGGCGGCTGCATTAGGCCGCCGGCGCGGCTGATCTGGACGGGGTTGGCGCCAGCCTCCCATGGCCCACTGTTGACGATGGCGTCAACTATGGGGGCGCGTGTAGTTAGGGCTCCTTAGGATTCGCACCTTTTGTTCCCTACGAGGAATTGAGAAAATACCCCGTGGGGGCATGTAAAGGGTCCGCAATGTCGTTTGTTGATGTTATCCTTATTATGAAGCGGTGCAAATGCATGTCCTGTTCCGTCTTGGCTCCCCCTTTCTAACCTCGCGACAACTTGGTGCTCTACGTTGACAGGTCCCGGTCCCCAGGCAGGCTTCAACCGTCGCTAGTATGCCAGGTCGCGATGCCGTGGTCAAGACCAGGAGGTGAGCGGCCCGAGGTCCAGTAAGAGCCACTGAGGCGCCATGCTCAGGAGGTCCCCTTTAGCGCTCAAGCAGCCGCCAAAAGGTGAGAAAGGAAGGCAACGTCGCCGTTACAAAGCCGCTTCAAATGGAGGTTCTGTGTCGCATCAATTAGCTATTCTAGGGGTGAGACTTATCTCGAAAGTAGGGAGTTGTTCATTCGCGAGGCGCCGGACTTGCGCGTCCGCAGCTGGGATGGAACTGGGTTATGCCTTCGCGAGCTTCCCCTCTCCTCCCTAAACTGTCCTTCGTGCTCTACGTCCTCAGGTCCCGGCCCTCGAGCAAGCTCAGCCGCCGCTGGTATGCCAGGTCGTGATGCCGTGGACAAGGCCAGGGGGTGAGGGCTGGAGAGCCAGTAAGAGCTCCTGAGTCGCAATGCTCAGGAGCCCCCCTTTTAACGCGCAAGCAGATCACACGAGCAAGAGAGAAAGAGAGCTCGCGATGCCTCCCGTTTTAGTCCTCTGGAAGTCCCTGTAAACCAACACGAAAAGAGCACGGGTTGCCATTACGATTGCCGGCCGGCCATTGGTCGCTCCAAGAGAGTGGTGAGGGCACTGAGGGCCTGGTGAGGTGACGCTTGCGGGGCTACCGCGGGCCAGAGCTCGACCATTCAGATTTATCGACGTTGCAGGGACGGACCCATGCACAAGCGCCGTGCCAGCGCGAGCGGCTCCAAAGGTAGGTGTCAATCGAGTAGGCGATTATCACAGGCAGGTTAAGCATGAAAGGAAATTCAGCTTAGATAGATGCAGGAAGGATTCATGCCACCGGGTTAGGCCCGAGCATCTTGGGGATGATGCAACCCAAGGGGCGCCCCCAGCAAGGTAAACTAAAGATATAAGCAAAAGGGATACATGCCGCAGGACAAACCCACGCGACCTGGGAATAATGCAGCCCTGAGGGCGCTCCCAGCTGAAATGAACTCGAAAGATGTCACCTGGTACCGTTGTAGAGGGGGTTTGAAGTAGCTGAAGACGCGTGGTGATGAGGCCGACCCTCACGAGCCACCGGGGCCCTGAGCCTCGGGAGGCTCTGGGGGTCCAGGCGGTTCCTCGAGGACCATCTCCATCTCCGCCAGGATCGCGTGCTATTAGGCCTCCTGAGCTGCCAGAATGCTCCGCAGATGACGCTGGTGAGTGGCAGCCGTGTTCGGCAAACCGAAAGGCATGCGAACATAGTTGTGCGGCAGACCCTCGCAGCATCCCACGCGCGAAGGCCGGAAGTGCTCCTGAGACGCGACTTGGCTGAGCCCTGGGTAGTCGATGCAGAGGCGCAGCCCGCCATCCTTGCCTGGATGGGGAGCTACGCCAGGTAGGTGGCGATCGCCGCGTATGACTCTTGATTCTTGAAGTTCCTGAGTGGCCTTGGTGATGAACTCCTGAGGGTTGGGCCCTCCTTGCCCCGTGCCTTCCTGAGGGAAACGTGCCACAAAGTACGCCTCCAAGTGGTACCCGAGCGCCTCCCCCGTGATCTTGGCAAAGTCTGAGGCCCTCCAGAAGAGAGCCCTCGAGCCCTGCCCGAGGAGGGCGCCGAGTGCGCCTTCCTATGCGATGGAGGGAGGTGCCCCTTGCACGGGCACGGATCCTAATGCAGCACCTCCGGAGATGCCAACCTCCTGAGGCCTTGAGCTGGGCGATGTTATCTTCTTCTTAGGAACTGCCTCAGGAGGGTTCTCGCTCTTGCTGTCTGGGTCCTCGATCGATGCAGCTTGGAAGGTGCGCTCAAGAGAGCACACCTCATCCTTCTCTTTGCAGGGGACTGTGATGATTCCGCCACTTCCCGGCATCTTGAGGACATTGTAACCAGGGTGGGTCACTGCCATGAACTTGGCCAGGGCTGGATACCCGAGGATGGCGTTATATGGCAAGGCGAATGTGGGCAACTTCGAAGTCAATGAGCTCGGTGCGGTAGTTCTTGCGCTGCCTGAAAGTGACAGGAAGGCGAACCTGCCCTATCGAAGTAGTGGAGGCATCAGTAACTCCTGAGAAAGGCTTGGTTGGCTGAAGTTGGTCTTAAGGCACTTGAAGGTTGTTGAACATCTCGACGGAAAGGACGTTGAGTCCTGCTACGCCATCAATGAGGGTCCTGGTAACTTGCACGTTGCTGATGACTGGGGAGCAGAGCATTGGGAGGATGCCGGCTGTGGCCGCACACTTGAGTTGATCTGCCTAGCTGAAAGTGATGGCGCACGTGGACCACCTGAGAGGGCGCGTGGCCTCGAGCTTGGGGAGGACTGCATTCACCTCGCGAGCAAACTGCTTGAAGATACGCTGAGAGGCTGGGGCCTGGGCTCCGCCCAAGATGCAAGCGATAGCACGTGGCTCCTGGAGCCCCCCCAGCCCCCTCGTCCTGGTGGTGGTCATATTTCCTTCTTGGTGGTGGTGGCAGAGGAGGAAGGCATGGGTTGCCCTGCGGGCGATCCTCGCGAGGCTGATCCGTCCAAGCCCCCTCATGAGGCTGGTCCTGCCAGCGATCCTCGCGAGGGCGGTCACACCACTCCTGGCGAGGGCCTCGGTTGTCCCATCGTCCTCCACCTCTTCCTCCTCGGCCATAGGCCCGGTCATTGCGCTCGGGGCGTCGACCGATGCGTCCTTCTCGAACGGCTCTGAGCTCTTGGCATTTGTTGGTGTTGTGGATGTAGAGGTTGTGGTAGGCGCAGAAATCGGTTGCCCTTGGACGACTCTGGCTGGTCCCTGCCGCTTTTTGTGTCTGGTTCCGCTGCGAGCACAACTGCTCCTTTGCGCTTCACGTCCTTGGCCTTGGCTTTCTTCTCTTCCTGGTCAGCGGCTGGAAGCTCGAGGAGGGAGAGGCGCCCCTCCTCAGCTCTTGCGCACTTGGCTGTCAGGTTGAACAGCTCCAGAGATGTGCACTGATCCTCGTGGATGGCAAGCTCCTCCTTCATCTTGACATCGCGGACGCCGTAAAAGAACGCTGAGATGATGGCCTCCTCAGTCACCTTGGGAATCTCAAGGCGAGCGCTGTTGAAGTGCTGGATGTACTTCTGCAGGGTCTCTCCAGGCTGATGTTTGATGCGGCGCAGGTCACCCACGACCGGAGGACAGTCGCGAGTGCCCTAGAAGTTGGCGATGAAACGGCTGCGCATCTCGTCCCAAGAGGAGATCGAGCCGGGAGGTAGGTTCAGGAGCCAGGTGCGGGCACCATCCTTGAGCGCCATGGGAAACTAGTTCGCCATGACATTTTCGTCTCCATTGGCCACCTCAATGCCCAGCTCGTAGAGCTGCAGGAACTCCGCGGGGTCGGCAGTGCCGTCGTAGCGAGGAGGCTGGTCCGACTTGAACTTGCCTAGCCAGGCGACGCTACGCAGCTCGGTGGTGAAGGCATGTCAGCCTGCCGTGGCCACCGGAGCCTTTTGCAGATGCGGGGCTTGCTCCTAATGGTTCCCGCGTGCCGCCGCCAGGGGCAGCACGGGGTCTTGACGTGCCGGTGCAGGGATGCAGTCTTGCCGTGCTGGAGCAGGGAGAATGCGAGCGCCTTCTTGGGGCCGTGGGATTTCTTGGCAGCTCCTTTCTTGTCGCACAGGCGCTGGACACGATGGGTCTCGTCTAGGGGTCACGCGCCTTGGGGCCAGGGTGCCTTCTTGGGGAGGAGGTGGCAGAGGCACCCCCTGAGCCGCATCGCCCATGCAGGACGGCGGGTGAGGCAGTGAGAGGAACGGCGCAGGAGAGCCCCCTGCGGCGCTGACGAGCTCGGTGATGCGCGCGAGCCACTCCTCATAGAGGTCGTCGATAGGGCGGTAGTGTAGGAGCTCACGTGCCAGGAGCAATGCGGCCTGCGCGTCCGTGGGAGCGCGATGAGCGTGAGACGACGAACAGGCTGGAGTTAGCGATGGAGTGGCGGTGCGGCCTTCCCGCCGCACCGAGGGATGCAGCGAAGATACTTGTTGCTCGTTCCCCGCCGGGCCGGTGGCGGCGTTGGAGGCAGGCGACGGAGAATGACAAGGAGGCCCACCGACGGGAGCCGTCTGGGCGACGCGGGCAGCGAGAGCAGCCCTGCGCTCAGCGCGAGCTCGGCGAGTGTCTGCCATGGATGCGAAGAAGCAATGGAACGCAGAATAGCGGAAAGAAGATTCCGACGCACCCCTACCTGGCGCGCCAAATGTCGGATATCGGGTTCCGGCAAAACCCTTAAGGTTCAAACTCTGGGGTGCTCACGAAGATCTTCTCCCTACCGATCCACGCCCCAAAACCTCGCCCCGATTCGAAGCAAGCACGATGAACAACACAAGGGACATGAGGTTTATACTGGTTAGGGTCACCGTTGTGGTGTAATACCCAAATCCTGTGTGTGGTGTGGTGGATTGCCTCTGGGGCTGATGATGAACAGTACAGAGGAAGAACAACCTCGCGAGGGGTGTTCTTGAGCTGGCGCGGTGTTCTACCAGGGAAGGATTCGATCGGATCTCGATGAGATGATCTCTACTGTGGTGGCTATCTCTATATATAGAGGCCCCTGGTCCTCTTCCCAAATATTGAGCGTGAAGGGAGCCAACAACGGCCATTTTGAAGGGGGACAGCTAGTACAAGCTATCCTGACTAAAGTTGGTCTTCGACTGCCAAAGGCACTGGTGATGACGCTGTCTTGGGCTCCACGGTGATCTACGTCCTGCCGCTCTGCTGGTCTTGGTCTCATTGCACCGATATGGAAACCTTTGCCTGATGCCTTGGTACTCCGTGCCTGAGCTTTCCCCCTTTGCACCAAATTGGAAACAAGGATACTGTGCAGGCTGGCGCCCGCCTGGTCTTGATCGTCATGGCTTGCGTCACGAGCACCTCGCGAGGTACTCCTTGCCTTGATCTCTCCGCCTCCTCGCGAGCCTGCCTGGTGAGGCCGCCCCTGAGGAAGCCTTTGTCGTCCGCCCCACGAGGCTTGGCCCCTCACGAGGGTCTTGAACTTGGGTTGATGAAGACGGGCCATACTGGGCCACCCCTCGAGCCATGCTGCAGGCCGCAGGCACGCAAGTCTGGGGACCCCCGTCCGCCGACAAGTACGCATCCGAATTCTGCAGGGACTTCCTCAGTCCTTCGATTTCTTGCCGTCGCATAGCTGACTGATGCCTTTCAGCTTGTAGCTAAGACTAAAGAAGTCGAAGTGATTCAGGTAGCGAGTTCGAAGAGCTTGTGCTAGAGGTACTGGCCAGTAACTCGAACACTACATCAATGCAGGACTGTGGGGTTTTCTCACTGTCTACAAGATCATTTTTATCACCTTTCTTGGAGACCAACAAGGTTGTCTCACTATCTTGAACCTTATCTGCATTACTTTCTCTACCATTGCATAGTGGGGTGCTCTTCTCCAATATTTTGTTTGCATACTACAAAAGAAACAAGCAGACACATCACATGTTTAGCATGTAGTATACGAAACTCATTTTGGTAAACCGGTTCAGTAGTAAGGTGGACAGGATAACAACATGAAACAAACATATATCTACGTACTATGGTCACTGTATTGTCCATATCATTCTAGTTTATGTTGCCTTATCAAGATAGAGACACAGTTCAACTCATATATTTTTAAGACACAACAGCATAGACAGAATATAAGTGTGAGAAACTACACAGCATTGGCAACACTTGTAATGTGCATCACATGAGAACATAACTGTTTATACAACTTAAACTAAAATCAACATAGAGCAAGAAGTTAGAACATCAATCCAGTTAAAGAAATAGGTTTAAAACATACCTGTTGCACCATTGGAGTTTCAATTGGATCCTTCAAATTCGAAATTAGTTGGTATGAGTAAATACAGTGATGCAACAGCAAAGGATTATGGACCATAGCTACGGAATCTGACCTAAGAACAGTTGCTCTTCTGCTTTAAAGGTGGAGTTTGGGTTAGCTGTGGTGGTCTTCGTGCTTTGGGCACTATAGTTGCTTTACAAATTGCTCATGTGGGGGTACTCTGTGGTGGACATGGTGCTTTGTCAACTAGAAGTGGGTTACTATCCGCTGGGGTTGCGGTTAGATGGTTGTAGCTGGTTCTCTGCCCAACAGTGTACATGTGCAATCTGGAAGAGTCTCGATTATGTGTGGTGGGGCTAGTTTGTAGGCCAGTACAACCATGGTTCTATCTGCATCGACGGGTAGCCCTGTCTTTTATGAAGAACGGGTTTTTGCTCCCTTAGATACTGCCATCACCCCCTCCAATTCAAACTGCTAATAAACAAGAAAAGAAATTGAACGTACAGACATTGTATGATAGACAGATGTGGTAATTCACATATATGTTGTCTAACCAAATAGGACAGCATGACACAATTTGATGCCTAACTAAACATGATAGCATGACACAGTATCAGATATATGATGGATAACTTAGCAGGATATAATGGCATAATTCAACATATGATGAGTATCTAAACAGGATGACATGACAAAACTATATGATGTCTTTCTAAAATAGGTTGGGATGAAATAATTCACATACATGTTGTCTAAGTATACAGGATGGCATGATATAATTGACATAATTGATTCATATACTAAGCAGCTGGGACTCGCATGTATGATCTCTAAACTAAGCACATGGAATTCAATATTGTGCATATGATGTCTAAACTAAGCAATGCAAGACACCATATGCATGATATGAGAAATATAAACATTGCAACTTAGAGCATACACCTCAGGCGGGATATAGGACTGGTCATCTGTCTCTGAATCCTCCTCTGAGGAGCTCCCTGTAACCATCCAGATATATGCTTCAACAGGTACCATTACCTGCTCTGAAGACCTTGTTTTCACTCCATATTTTTCCATAACCGACTCAAATGGCTGATACACATGAAGAGTAGTTCAATATACACAGATTGTCGACAAATGGGATACGTAATGAAAAAAAGATGGCATGAGATAATTCTCATATATGATGCCTGGCTACATGGCGGTGCATAATTCACACATATGATAACTGGCTAAAAAACATGGCATTGCACAATTCACATATCTGATATAGAAAGCAAACAGGAGGCATTCACACAAAGCATGTCTAATCTAAGCAAATGGCATGGCAATGCAAGACACCATATGCATGATATGAGCAATATAACCCTGCCAAGTTAGAGCATGCACCTCGGGGGGGGGGGATACGACTGGTTATCTGTCTCTGAATCCTCCTCTGAGGAGCTATCTGTAACCAGCAAGAAATCTGCATTGATAGGTATCACTGACTGCTCAGAAGACCTTGTTTTCACTCCAGATTTTCCCATGACCGACTCAAATGGCTGATGCACAGGAAGAGTAGATGAATGTATAAACATTGTTGACAAATGGAATACATTACGAAAAAAATATGGCACGATACAATTCACATATACGATGACTGGCTAAATAGGATGGCATTGCATGATTCACGTATATGATGCCTAGCTAAAGAAGATGGCATTGCATAATTCCCATATACTCCCTCCGTTCCTAAATATTTGTCTTTTTAGAGATTTCAAATGGACTACCACATACGGATGTATATACACATATTTTAGAGTGTAGATTCACTCATTTTGTTCCGTATGTAGTCACTTATTGAAATCTCTAAAAAGAAAAATATTTAGAAATGGTGGGAGTATCATATAGAAACCAAACAAGTGGAATTCACACAAAGCAAATCTAATCTAAGCTGATGACATATAAGATGTATAATGTAAGCAATGCGAGGCGCCATATGCATGATATGACCAACATCAGCATGCCAGGTTAGAGCAAAAACCTCAGGTGGTAAACAGGCGTGATCGGCTCCTTCTGAATCCCCATCTGAACAGTTATCTTCCTCTGGAATACAATCTGGAAACGCGGGAGGGGGGCCCCACTTCGCCCACCATGGATCGGCGTCTGCATGACATTATATTCCCATGCAATGGTCTTCTCTTTTTCTCTACATGTTCAGTACGATTGTGTACAATATCTGACATGCATAATAAAAAAATAGTTAGATTTCATAAGGCCTAAGGGGTGCATGCGAAAATCAAGACTGATGGTAGCAAACGAGTGGATGGATCCAAAACTAATGATAGCAGGTAGATTATAGCTTCAGTTTAAAAAGATAGACAATGGATCATCTATTGTTTGTTGCCCACCCAACATGAACCACATAGAAGACCCCAGATGAACCAGATAGTAGACATATACTATTTGTTGCTGCCTCGATATGAGACCCACGGGCATTTTAAAACTCAAGTTTGAATGATAAAGTAGCAGGTAATAATAACCGATGTATAACGTAAGAAAACACGAAAGACCGTGACCTCTCTTCCGGAACTGTGTAGTCATCAGGTTCATCTGCTCAGTCGATGATGGTAATGCAGTTGGCATGGCTGCCGGCAACGGGGAAGATGATCTGAGGCGGCGAAAGAAAGTTTGCAGGGGGGGATCTCTGTTGCAGTGAATGCTTCTGTCGATGGTGCACCTCAGGTGGGGTGGATGACAGCACGGCAGGAGGAGGAGGACATAACACACAGAGTTTTCTTTGACGCCTATCTGAAAATGAAGTAAATCTTTGAGGGCTCCTTAGAATTGGAGGTTCTATAAACGCAGGGACAGGAAAAACATAGGAATAGGATAGGAATGCACGTGCAAAACAGAACATTTGGAAGCATAGGATTTCAGTCAACCTGGGTGTTTGGTTCACATGAATTGGAAGAACACAAGAATGGAGAAACATGGTCAAATTAAAGTCAAACCACGTGAAAATGAAAAAAATAAGAATCCTATTATGCCAGTAATGCAATTAGTTCTATTCTTCATGCATATTAATTTGAAAAGGACTTCCAAGTGAATATTAAAATTCCTACATTTTTTCTTCGAAAGAGACACCAAAGGAAAAAAATCCTCCAGTTTTGCTTTGCTCCACTCCTTCTAACCAAATGCATGAATAGTAGTACCATAGCAAAGGATCCCCGAGGGATCGATATGAATGCAGAGTAACAAAGTGATGCGACGAGTGTACAACCGCTTTGACATAGCCTTGTTGACCTCAGCATCATTGGGATGGACGTGGAGGATGGTGATGCTGGTGTGACTGTCGGAGGCGGGGAAGAAGATCTGAGGCCTCTGGAAACGGCGCCGAGGGTACTGCTCCACTGTGATGGACGGTTCCGTCGTCGGAGTAGCTCCGGTGAGGTGTACGGCGGCAAGGCTGAAGCAGGACAAGACATACAACGTTAATCTGAAGTGGGACTCTAATATCATCTGCAATAGATGATGTAAAATACATCACCAAAAAAGTGCTAGATGTAAAACGCATCAGCCGCGCCACGGCCGCTCCGACAGATGCCGTAAGTACTGTTCACTCTGGACTTAACTGAAGAAACTGAACTTTACAGTCAAAACTGAATTTTACTGTCAAAACTGATTGAACTGGCAGCAGAGCATTGCAATAGATGTTTAGGGCGTTCGAGCACCAGTAGCAGAGAAGCAGTCTAAAGTAGCAACTCCTCTAGTTGCCGAAGGTAGTGCAGCAACAGCAATAGCGTGAGTGAGAGCAAGAGCAGAGCAGCAACACGAACTAGAGCAAGAGCGGAGCAGCAGCGCGACCGACAGCAATAGCAGAGCAGAGCAGCAGCACGAGAGAAAGGAAGAGCAGTGCAGCAGCGCGACTGACAGCAAGAACAGAGCCGCAGCGCGAGCGAGAGCCGGAGCAGTTGCAGCTAGTGCCGGTGTGGAAGTCGCCGTCGAGGAAGCAACGACATGGGGGAGAGACGCCGTGGATGATGTGGCCGGCGACGGTGTTTTCGATGGAGACCCACCATGGCTGCTCGGTATCGAGCACCGGCAGCCCCGTGAGATCGAATAAAAGATAAAATGCAGCGGTGAGTGCAGAACCTCCTTGGTGGCGCCGAGTTGGCCTTGGCTTCATCGGAGGAATTGGTGAGGGTGCTGCGGTTCCGGTGGGGCAGGTCAAGACGACAATGTGGGGATTTAAGTGGCGCGATAGACGAGGCGAACATCGGGGCAGCTCCTTGGAGGTGGAGGATGGCGCGGCTGACCCGGTGGACGACAAGACCGATGATGGATCCTCATCCGGTGCGGTGGATGAGGAACGGTGAGCTGTTGCGGTGGACGACGTAGTCGGGGAAGAGTCTCCGGCTGGGCGGCGGTCGGGAGGCCGACGGAGGAGCGTGGGTGAGGGAGTCCTGGACTAGGGGGTGTCCGGACAGCCGGACTATCATCGTCCGCCGGACTCCAAGACTACGAAGATACAAGATTGAAGACTCCGCCCGTGTCCGGATGGGACTTTCCTTGGCGTGGAAGGCAAGTTTGGCAATACGGATATGTAGATATCCTACCATTGTAACCGACTCTATGTAACCCTAGCCTCCTCCGGTGTCTATATAAACCGGAGGGCTTTAGTCCGTAGGACACAACATACATCATAACAATCATACCATAGGCTAGCTTTAGGGTTTAGCCTCCTTGATCTCGTGGTAGATCCACTCTTGTACTACCCGTATCATCAATATTAATCAAGCAGGACGTAGGGTTTTACCTCCATCAAGAGGGCCCGAACCTGGGTAAAACATCGTGTCCCTTGTCTCCTGTTACCATCCGCCTAGACGCACAGTTTGGGACCCCCTACCCGAGATCCGCCGATTTTGACACCGACATTGGTGCTTTCATTGAGAGTTCCTCTGTGTCGTCACCGATAGGCTCGATGGCATCTTCAATCAACAACGCTGTCCAGGGTGAGACTTTTCTCCCCGGAAAGATCTTCGTATTCGGCGGCTTCGCACTGCGGGCTAATTCACTTGGCCATCTGGAGCAGATCGAAAGCTACGCCCCTGGCCATCAGGTCAGATTCAGAAGCCTAAACTTCACATCCGACATCCGCGGGGACTTGATCTTCGACGGGCTCGAGCCAAAGGCAAGCGCGCCGCACTGTTGTGATGGGCATGATCTAGCTCTGCCGCCGAACAGTGCCTTGGTGGCCGCACACGGATCCGCTTCGGCCCTTAGTCCGGAGCCGATCGCCCAGGTCGAGGACCGGTGGATGGACACCACCTCGGGGGCTTCAACTTCCACGGCGATGGAGCCAAACACTAAACTTGTCCCTCGCGAAACTCGTGATTCCGAGGTACCGGACTCCTTGCCGGACTCCGGACCTCCCGCGCCCCTGCCAATCGAATCGGATTGGGCGCCGGTTATGGAATTCACCACCGCGGACATCTTCCAATACTCGCCCTTTGGCGACATCCTAAATTCGCTAAAGCATCTCTCGCTATCGGGAGAGTCCTGGCCGGACTATGGCCAGGATGGTTGGGATACGGACGACGAAGAAATTCAGAGCCCACCCACCACCCACTTTGTAGCCACTGTCGACGATCTTACCGACATGCTAGACTACGACTCCGAAGACATCGACGCTATGGACGACGATGCCGGAGACGAACAGGAACCAGCGCCTACAGGGCACTGGAAGACCACCTCGTCATACGACATATTTGTATCAGTCCAAATCCCTTGCTTACCGCACTATTTGTATCAGTCCGCACTCATAGCAGACTTCCTTTAATAAATAATGCATCACTTTTCGACTGCAATTACATTACTCTTTATATATATATGTTCATTACAAGACATCTTGCACCCGTATATTTTGGTACGGTCTAATACACCAGGGGCTTATGTTCCCCACATTATGGTGTGATAAGTCCGAACACTTTCATAAGTGCGGCACCCCGAACTTATAGCATTATATGAATCGGCTCCGAATCATGTCTTGGGTCAATAGTTGGGTTTGCCCGGCTCCCACGTTTTGGTGCCTTACATTCCGTTCTGTCGGCTAAGGTGGCACTGGGAGAACCACTGCGATTGTGCCCCAGTTGAGCTGGGCGAGCGCCTCAGTGGAGAAAGCTAAAACTGACCGGCATGATAAGGCGAGAGACTGGTCGCTGTTCGAGAGGTCTTTTCGAGTCCTTAAAGACTCACGCCGCTTCGAGCGAAGTTCCGGATACACGTCCGACGAAGGCGTGGATAGCGCCCTGGATTCGGTCTTCCGAATACCAGGGGCTTCGCCGAAATTTAAAATTATAGAATTCTATGGCTAAGTGAGAGTGTTCAAGCATTATAAGTCCGGTTGCCTTGTTCGTTGTGTTGAGCGCCTCCCTAGATGGACCCAAAAATGGGAACAAGAGTGCTCAAGTTTATCCCGAACACCCCAGCACTCGCGGCTCGGGGGCTGAAGCCAACGACTTGCCATCTCTCAGATTTTATAAACGGCCGCACAGAAGGTAATATTTTAAATTAAACAAGCGTTGCTTAATGCGCATATGAACAAAGTTTTCAGCGCACAGGATAATACATAGCGAGTTTACTCAAAAATTACATCTCTGGGGCATTCATCCGCAATATTGCGGGCTCCCTTCAGGACAGTTTTATAATACATTTCGGGCGTACGATACTCCTTGCCCGGTGGCGGCGGGTCAGTGAGAAGCTTCTCCGCATCCAGCCTGCCCCAGTGCACCTTTGTGCGGGCAAGGGCCTGACGAGCACCTTCAATACAGGCAGAGCGCTTGATGACCTCCACCCAGGGGCACGCATCCACCAGCTGCCGCACGTAGAATGCGGCGGCATCGGACACACTATGAGGCAGATCTGCAAACGCCCCTGGAGAGCTCCGAATGCGGGTAAGTGTCAGGTAGTTTACATTAACATGCTTGCTTTGCATGAAAAATGCCTTACCCGCCGCTATCTTCTTTACATCTTCAACCTCCTGAAGGGCCTTACGGGCCTCGGCCTTGGCGGACTTGGCACTTTCGAGAGCCAAGGCAAGCTCGGACTCTCGAGTCTTGGAGTCACACTCCAAGCTCTCATGCTTCTCCATGAGAGCCTGGAGCTCTTGCCGTACTTCCGCCACTTGTGCCTCCTGCTTTTCTCGCTCTGCCCGTTCTGCGGCCGCACTGCGTTCGGCCATGGACACAGCCTCCTTCAGGGCTGCCACCTCGTTCGTGGCCCCTGCAATACCCATATTATCCTTGTTAATTTTATTGCAACCAAAATCCTTTTCTGTAAGGTAACTATTCAAAGTGGTGTTACTCACCTTCTTTGTCCTCGAGCTGCTTCTTGGCATGGCCGAGCTCTTGCTCGGACCGCTCAAGATCCTGCTTCAACGCACCGACCTCCGCAGGCAGTGCGGCAGAGGTCAGCAGCGCAGCCTGCAAACCCATATTGACATATTTTAAGCAACCCTGCGTATATCTTCTTAGATCCTCAGTCCAACTTTTCTTTCCGAACACCGAACTAAGCATCAGGGGCTACTGTCTAGGCGGTATTACATTACATAATCATAACTTCTTACCTCAAAGCCTGTTAGAAGGCTGCTGCAGGCTTCGGTCAGCCCGCTCTTGGCGAGCTGAACCTTCTGAATCACCGCACTCATGATAGTGCGGTGTTCTTCCTCGATGGAAGCGCCTTTAAGCGCCTCCAACAAGTTGTCCGGCGCCTCCGGTTGTACGGAGGCCGCCGGTGTCACAGTCTTGCCCTTCTTTCAAAGGGGCCGCCTGCCGGACTCTGGAACCGCTGCAGGTTCCGATGTAGAGTCCAGCGTGAAGTCCGGGAGGCTACCTGGCGGCGCCTCCGGAGCCTCCTCCTGATGGGTCCCTCTCTGGGATCCCACCTCGGCGTCCTCATCGGCACGGGGGGTAGAGGCAGTCGGAAGTGAATCCACATCCGACGGGGCCAACGACCCGCTCGATTAAGCGGGGAGATCATCATCGGCCGGACTGCGGATAGTATGCGGTATTAGTAGGACACTATGTACACGAAAGAAATTGCATATCAGGGATCCGGATACTTACGATCTCGCTGGAGGCCTTGCCCTTGAGGGCCACTCCTCCTCGCCAACGTTGGCGTTGGCGGAGCTGTCCGGGGGGATAGTTCTCCCCCTCTTGGGCCCTTCGGCCTCCCCTGATGGGGAAGCCTTCCTCTTCCTCTCTCCCTCCTCTGGGAGAGAGTCTTCTTCCTCCTCCTCGTCTTCGGGGGAGGAGTCCGCCTCATCGTCGGACGCTTGATCTGGCCACCTTCTTGGCCTTCTTCTCCGGCACCACGTGCGGTGCCGGAACCAGTAGCCCTGCTAGACGGGCGTTCACTAGGTCTTCTGGCATGGGAGCCGGACAAATGAGCTGCTCGGCCTTCTCCGTCCATTCCTGCCAAAGGAAAAGAAAGATTGTAACCCTCTTAGAATCAATCTGTTTACCACAAGTGTCCCGTAAAGGGGTTGAATCACTTACCTCGTCAGCTGGATGCTGCGAGCGAAATCTGCGATCTTCTGTCGCGGACGCGGGGGCTTCGGCGCCCTTAAATAGCACCCTCCAGGCGCCTTCGTACGCCGTGTCGAAGAGCCCGCTTAGCGCCTGGTGCTGTTCCGGATTGAACTCCCACAGATTGAATGCCCGTTCTTGGCATGGGAGAATCCGGCGGATGAGCATGACTTGGACCACGTCGACGAGCCTGAGCTTATTGCTCACCAGCTTCTGGATACAGGCTCGGAGTCCCGTCAGCTCCTTCGGATTGCCCCACAACAAGCCCTTCTCTTTCCAGGAGGTGAGCTGCGTGGGGATGCCAGATCTGAACTCGGGGGCCGCCGCCCACGTGGGTTCGCGTGGCTCGATGATGTAGAACCACCTCGATTGCCACCCCTTAACGGAGTCCACGAAGGCCCCTTCGAGCCAAAGGACGTTGGGCAACTTGCCCAACATGGCGCCTCCGCATTCCGCTTGCGTGCCCTTTACAACCTTCGGCTTGACGTTGAAAGTCTTGAGCCATAGGCCGAAGTGGGATCGGATGCAGAGGAAGGCCTCGCACACGACGATAAACGCCGAGATGTTGAGGATGAAGTTCGGCGCCAGATCGTGGAAATCCAGGCCGTAATAGAACATGAGCCCCCGGACGAAAGGGTGCAGTGGAAAGCCCAGTCTGCGGAGGAAGTGGGGAAGGAAGACGACCCTCTCATGGGGCCCAGGGGTAGGGATGAGCTGCCCCTCGTCGGGCAGCCGATGCGCGATATCGCCGGAAAGGTATGTGGTGCTGCGCAGCTTGGTGATGTGCTCCTCCTTGACGGTGGAGGCCAACCATTTGCCTCCTGCTCCGGACATGATCGGAGAAGGTCGAGGCGAGATGCGCTAGCTTGGGCGTTGGAGCTTGAGTGCGTGGAGACGGATAAGCAAAGGAGGAAGAAGGCGTAGGTGATAAGGTAAATCCTTATCCCTTATATATAGGCGGACGAAGACTATGCGTCCCCCACCGGCCTGGTAAAACTCGCTTATCTCCCAAGCGCCACCATCAATGGCGCGGTTGGGTTACCCACGTCCGTATTAATGAGAATCCCGGAATAAGGGGAACACGATCTCTGCTTCGACAAGACATGCCAAGGAAATCGCTTTGCTAAACGTGCTGAGGTGGTATAATAAAAAACGATTCAAGTAAAGGCCTGGTAGCGGTGTGATGTCATGCCGCAAAATACGTCAGCAGATTGGATTTATGTGCATTATTCTCTCTAAGGTGGAATGTGGAATTTATTTTGCAGAGCCGGACACTATCCTGGGGTTCATGATCTTCTCTGGATTATTCAAGGGAGGAACCCGCCTTGCAATGCCGAACATTATGCGCGCCGGACTTATCGTCATTGAAGCCTGGTTCAGGGGCTACTGAGGGAGTCCTGGACTAGGGGGTGTCCGGACAGCCGGACTATCATCGTCCGCCGGACTCCAAGACTACGAAGATACAAGATTGAAGACTCTGTCCCGTGTCCGGATGGGACTTTCCTTGGCGTGGAAGGCAAGTTTGGCAATACGGATATGTAGATCTCCTACCATTGTAACCGACTCTATGTAACCCTAGCCTCCTCCGGTGTCTATATAAACCGGAGGGCTTTAGTCCGTAGGACACAACATACATCATAACAATCATACCATAGGCTAGCTTTAGGGTTTAGCCTCCTTGATCTCGTGGTAGATCCACTCTTGTACTACCCATATCATCAATATTAATCAAGCAGGACGTAGGGTTTTACCTCCATCAAGAGGTCCCGAACCTGGGTAAAACATCGTGTCCCTTGTCTCCTGTTAGCATCCGCCTAGACGCACAGTTCGGGACCCCCTACCCGAGATCCGCCGGTTTTGACACCGACAGTGGGGTTTCGCAGGTTTTGGCGGCCTCGATGTACGAATGGGGGGGACGAAGGGGAAGGGAGGGGGGAGCCATGGCTTAGGGATGTGCTTGTCCGAAATGTAGGGTAAGTTACCAGCGTACCCCCACCGGTTTTGACACCGCGACGTGGTGCTTCATTTCTGGCTGAGGGGTAGAAGGGGAATTTCACGTGTCTAGGTTGCAGGACCGATTTCGGATGAGGAGGGAGTTTTCGCGCGCGTCGAAATTTCAGGATAACAAGGGGCGGCGCGGGTTGAAGATGCGGGAGTTTCAAAGCAGGTGAGACAAAAGATACTCGAGCTTGAAAATTTCGGGATAACAAGGTGTGGATTCCTTGTTCGGCAGAACAAACTTAACGTGTAAAAAAACAATTCATACAAGACACAAGAGAGTCATGTCCCCTTTTACTATATTGCTATAGATGCCATTGAGAAAACTACAAGAAAAATGTAAAAAAAATCGGGACAACAAGATTACCCTGTACAGTACCAAATCAATTCGCACTTCCCTCAACAACAACAAAAACAAATCAATTCCCACCAAAAGAAAGAGTAATGTCCCTTTTTATATGATTACAAATGCTAGGATCTTGAATTTCAATTTTTGAATCCATGTTATGTTGAATTCGAATATATCGTTAGGTGATCTTGCGGTTTATAATTGATGTAGTCGTACATTTTGATCTTCCATCATATTTGAACATTTTACTCCACCATGTGAACATATATATTGTCGTCTACCATATGGACTAAATTTGAATCAATTTTCCTTATTTGAATACAACTGTTGTCAAGTTATACAATAATAAAATTTTATCTTGATAACAAAAAACATGCATATAGCAGTAATCATATTTCACTATGAACTACATGTACCATATGATCTCCAATTCAAATACGTGTATCCATTTTATGTTGAATTCAGATCATAGTACATTATTGGTCTAGGTAGAGAGATGTTCGGGATAATCTAAACCCAGTCTTCATATGTATAATTTTTGGCTGAATTGGGACAAGTTTTGGTATAAGCTTCTTGCAAAACCGGAGATTCTCTCAACAAGCCTCGTGGTTCCGAGAGGGAACGTGTCACCTTTGTGTGCGAAACGATATACGATGCCTCCCCCTGATTTTCTTTATAGAGGCAACATAGAACTATATGAGTGAAGGAAATATGCCCTAGAGGCAATAATAAAGTTATATATTATTTCCTCATATAATGATAAATGTTTATTATTCATGCTAGAATTGTATTATCCGAAAACATGATACATGTGTGGATACATAGACAAAACTATAGTCACTAGTATGCCTCTACTTGACTAGCTCATTAATCAAAGATGGTTATGTTTCTTGACCATAGACATGTGTTGTCATTTGATTAGTGGGATCACATCATTAGGAGAATGATGTGATTGACATGACCCATTCTGTTAGCCTAGCACTTGATCGTTTAGTATACTGCTATTGCTTTCTTCATGACTTATACAAAGTTCCTGCAACTATGAGATTGTGCAACTCCCGTTTACCGGAAGAACACTTTGTGTTCTACCAAACGTCACAACTTAACTGGGTGATTATAAAGGTGCTCTACAGGTGTTTCCGAAGGTACATGTTGGGTTGGCATAATTCGAGATTAGGATTTGTCACTCCGATTGTCGGAGAGGTATCTCTGGGCCCTCTCGGTAATACTCATCACCTAAGCCTTGCAAGCATGTGACTAATGAGCTAGTTTTGAGATGACATATTACGGAACGAGTAAAGAGACTTGCCGGTAACGAGATTGAACTAGGTATTGGATACCGACGATCGAATCTCGGACAAGTAACATACCGATGACAAAGGGAACAACGTATGTTGTTGTGCGGTTTGACCGATAAAGATCTTCGTAGAATATGTAGGAACCAATATGGGCATCCGGGTCCCGCTATTGGTTATTGACCGAAGACGTGTTTCGGTCATGTCTACATTGTTCTCGAACCGTAGGGTCCGCACGCTTAAGGTTTCGATGACAATTATATTATGAGTTTATGTATTTTGATGTACCGAAGGTTGTTCGGAGTCCCGGATATGATCACGGACATGACGAGGAGTCTCGAAATGGTCGAGACATAAAGATTGATATATTGGACGGATATATTTGGACACCGGAAAGGTTCCGGGAGAGTTTGGGAATATACCGGAGCTCCGGGAGGTTACCGGAACCCCCCGGTAAGTATATGGGCCTTATTGGGCCCTAGTGGAAGGGAGGGAGAAGGAGCAAGGGAGGGGGCGCGCCCCCCCAAGCCCAATCCGAATTGGGAGGGGGGCCGGCCCCCCCTTTCCTTCTCTCCTCCCCCCTCTTCCTTCCTTCTCCTACTCCGAATAGGAAAGGGGGGGCGAAACCTACTTGGAGTAGGTTTGCCCCCCTATGGCGCGCCTCCCCCTTGGGCCGGCCACCTCCTCCCTCCCTCCTTTATATACGGGGGTAGGGGGGCACCCTAGACACACAAGTTGATCATTGAGATCGTTCCTTAGCCGTGTGCGGTGCCCCCCTCCACGATATTACACCTCGGTCATATTGTAGCGGTGCTTAGGCGAAGCCCAGCAACAGGAGAACATCAAGATCGTCACCACGCCGTCGTGCTGACGGAACTCCCCCCGCGCCTCTGCTGGATCGGAGATCGGGGGTGCGTCATCGAGCTGTACGTGTGTCCAGAACTCGGAGGTGCCGGAGTAACGGTGCTTGGATCGGTTGGACCGGGAGGACGTACGACTACTTCCTCTACGTTGCGTCAACGCTTCCGCTTCGGTCTACGAGGGTACGTAGACAACACTCTCCCCTCTCGTTGCTATACATCACCATGATCTTGCGTGTGCGTAGGAAATTTTTAGAAATTACTACGTTCCCGAACAGTGGCATCCGAGCCTAGGTTTTATGCGTTGATGTTATATGCACGAGTAGAACACAAGTGAGTTGTGGACGATATAAGTCATACTGCCTACCAGCAGGTCATACTTTGGTTCAGCGGTATTGTGAGATGAAGCGGCCCGTACCGACATTACGCGTACGCTTACGCGAGACTGGTTTCACCGTTATGAGCACTCGTGCTTAAAGGTGGCTGGCGGGTGTCTGTCTCTCTCACTTTAGTTGAACCGAGTATGGCTACGCCCGGTCCTTGTGAAGGTTAAAACGGAGTCTATTTGACAAACTATCGTTGTGGTTTTGATGCGTAGGTAAGAACGGTTCTTGCTAAGCCCGTAGCAGCCACGTAAAATTTGCAACAACAAAGTAGAGGACGTCTAACTTGTTTTTGCAGGGCATGTTGTGATGTGATATGGTCAAGACGTGATGCTATATTTTATTGTATGAGATGATCATGTTTTGTAACCGAAGTTATCGGCAACTGGCTGGAGCCATATGGTTATCGCTTTATTGTATGAAATGCAAACGCCCTGTAATTGCTTTACTTTATCACTAAGCGGTAGCAATAGTCGTAGAAGCAATAGATGGCGTAAACGACAACGATGCTACGATGGAGATCAAGGTGTCACGCCGGTGATGATGGTGGTCATGACGGTGCTTCGAAGATGGAGATCACAAGCACAAGATGATGATGGCCATATCATATCACTTATATTGATTGCATGTGATGTTTATCCTTTATGCATCTTATCTTGCTTTGATTGACGGTAGCATTTTAAGATGATCTCTCACTAAAATTATCAAGAAGTGTTCTCCCTGAGTATGCACCGTTGCCAAAGTTCATCGTGTCGAGACACCACGTGATGATCGGGTGTGATAAGCTCTACGTCCATCTACAATGGGTGCAAGCCAGTTTTGCACACGCAGAATACTCAGGTTAAACTTGACGAGCCTAGCATATGCAGATATGGCCTCGGAACACGGAGACCGAAAGGTCGAGCATGAATCATATAGTAGATATGATCAACATAATGATGTTCACCATTGAAAACTACTCCATCTCACGTGATGATTGGTTATGGTTTAGTTGATTTGGATCACGTGATCACTTAGATGACTAGAGAGATGTCTGTCTAAGTGGGAGTTCTTAAGTAATATGATTAATTGAACTTAAATTTATCATGAACTTAGTACATGATAGTATCTTTCTTGTCTATGTTTGTTTGTAGATAGATGGCTCGTGCTGTTGTTCCGTTGAACTTTAATGCGTTCCTTGAGAAAGCAAAGTTGAAAGATGATGGTAGCAATTACACGGACTGGGTCCGTAACCTGAGGATTATCCTCATTGCTGCACAAAAGAGTTACGTCCTGGAAGCACCGCTGGGTGCCAGGCCTGCTGCTGATGCAACTGACGACGTTAAGAACGTCTGGCAGAGCAAAGCTGATGACTACTCTATAGTTCAGTGTGCCATGCTTTACGGCTTAGAACCGGGTCTTCAACGACGTTTTGAACATCATGGAGCATATGAGATGTTCCAGGAGTTGAAGTTAATATTTCAAGCAAATGCCCGGATTGAGAGATATGAAGTCTCCAATAAGTTCTATAGCTGCAAGATGGAGGAGAATAGTTCTGTTAGTGAACATATACTCAGAATGTCCGGGTATAACAATCACTTGATTCAACTGGGAGTTAATCTTCCTGATGATAGTGTCATTGACAGAATTCTTCAATCACTGCCACCAAGCTACAAGAGCTTCGTGATGAACTATAATATGCAAGGGATGAACAAGACTATTCCCGAGCTCTTCGCAATGCTGAAAGCCGCGGAGGTAGAAATCAAGAAGGAGCATCAAGTGTTGATGGTCAACAAGACCACTAGTTTCAAGAAGAAGGGCAAAGGGAAGAAGAAGGGGAACTTCAAAAAGAACGGCAAGCAAGTTGCTGCTCAAGAGAAGAAACCCAAGCCTGGACCTAAGCCTGAAACTGAGTGCTTCTACTGCAAGCAGACTGGTCACTGGAAGCGGAATTGCCCCAAGTATTTGGCGGATAAGAAGGATGGCAAAGTGAACAAAGGTATATGTGATATACATGTTATTGATGTGTACCTAACTAGAGCTCGTAGTAGCACCTGGGTATTTGATACTGGTTCTGTTGCTAATATTTGCAACTCGAAACAGGGACTACGGAATAAGCGAGCACTGGCCAAGGACGAGGTGACGATCCACGTGGGAAACGGTTCCAAAGTCGATGTGATCGCGGTCGGCACGCTACCTCTACATCTACCATCGTGATTAGTATTAGACCTGAATAATTGTTATTTGGTGCCTGCATTGAGCATGAACATTATATCTAGATCTTGTTTGATGCGAGACGGTTATTCATTTAAATCAGAGAATAATGGTTGTTCTATTTATATGAGTAATATCTTTTATGGTCATGCACCCTTGAAGAGTGGTCTATTTTTATTGAATCTCGATAGTAGTGATACACATATTCATAAGGTTGAAGCCAAAAGATGCAGAGTTGATAATGATAGTGCAACTTATTTGTGGCACTGCCATTTAGGTCATATCGGTGTAAAACGCATGAAGAAACTCCATACTGATGGACTTCTGGAATCACTTGATTATGAATCACTTGGTACTTGTGAACCGTGCCTCATGGGCAAGATGACCAAAACACCGTTCTCCGGATCTATGGAGAGAGCAACAGATTTGTTGGAAATCATACATACAGATGTATGTGGCCCGATGAATGTTGAGGCTCATGGCGGATATCGTTATTTTCTCACCTTCACAGATGATTTGAGCAGATATGGGTATATCTACTTAATGAAACACAAGTCTGAAACATTTGAAAAGTTCAAAGAATTTCAGAGTGAAGTAGAAAAACATCGTAAGAAGAAAATAAAATTTCTACGATCTGATCGTGGAGGAGAATATTTGAGTTACGAGTTTGGCTTACATTTGAAACAATGCGGAATAGTTTCGCAACTCACGCCACCTGGAACACCACAACGAAATGGTGTGTCCGAACATCGTAATCATACTTTACTTGATATGGTACGATCTATGATGTCTCTTACCGATTTACCGCTATCATTTTGGGGTTATGCTTTAGAGACAGCCGCATTCACGTTAAATAGGGCACCATCAAAATCCGTTGAGACAACGCCTTATGAACTGTGGTTTGGCAAGAAACCAAAGTTGTCGTTTCTTAAAGTTTGGGGTTGCGATGCTTATGTGAAGAAACTTCAACCAGATAAGCTCGAACCCAAATCGGAGAAATGTGTCTTCATAGGATACCCAAAAGAGACTGTTGGGTACACCTTCTATCACAGATCCGAAGGCAAGACATTCGTTGCTAAGAATGGATCCTTTCTAGAGAAGGAATTTCTCTCGAAAGAAGTGAGTGGGAGGAAAGTAGAACTTGATGAGATAACTGTATCTACTCCCTTGTTGGAAGGTAGTTCATCACGATTACCGGTTCCCGTGACAACTACACCAACTAGTGAGGAAGCTAATGATATTGATCATGAAACTTCAGATCAAGTTTCTGCTGAACCTCGTAGGTCTACCAGAATAAGATCCGCACCAGAGTGGTACGGCAATCCTATTCTGGAAGTCATGTTACTTGACCATGATGAACCTACGAACTATGAGGAAGCGATGATGAGCCCAGATTCCGCAAAATGGCTAGAGGCCATGAAATCTGAGATGGGATCCATGTATGAAAACAAAGTATGGACTTTGGTTGACTTGCCCAATGATCGGCAAGCCATTGAGAATAAATGGATCTTTAATAAGAAGACTGACGTTGATGGTAATGTTACTGTCTACAAAGCTCGACTTGTTGCGAAAGGTTTTCGACAGGTTCAAGGGGTTGACTACGATGAGACTTTCTCACCCGTAGCGATGCTTAAGTCTGTCCGAATCATGTTGGCTATTGCTGCATTTCATGATTATGAAATTTGGCAAATGGATGTCAAGACTGCATTCTTGAATGGATTTCTAGAAGAAGAGTTGTATATGATGCAGCCGGAAGGTTTTGTTGATCCAAAAGGTGCTGACAAAGTATGCAAGCTCCAGCGTTCCATTTATGGACTGGTGCAAGCATCTCGGAGTTGGAATAAACGCTTTGACAGTGTGATCAAAGCATATGGTTTTATACAGACTTTTGGAGAAGCCTGTATTTACAAGAAAGTGAGTGGGAGCTCTGTAGCATTTCTAGTTTTATATGTTGATGACATATTGTTAATTGGAAATGATATAGAATTTCTGGATAGCATAAAGGGATACTTGAATAAAAGTTTTTCAATGAAAGACCTCGGTGAAGCTTCTTACATATTGGGCATCAAGATCTATAGAGATAGATCAAGACGCTTAATAGGACTTTCACAAAGCACATACCTTGACAAGATTTTGAAAAAGTTCAAAATGGATCAGGCTAAGAAAGGATTCTTGCCTGTGCTACAAGGTGTGAAGTTGAGTCAAACTCAATGCCCGACCACAGCAGAAGATAGAGAGAAAATGAAAAATGTTCCCTATGCTTCAGCCATAGGCTCTATCATGTATGCAATGCTGTGTACCAGACCTGACGTATGCTTAGCAATAAGCTTGGCAGGAAGGTACCAAAGTAATCCAGGAGTGGATCACTGGACAGCGGTCAAGAACATCCTGAAATACCTGAAAAGGACTAAGGATATGTTTCTCGTATATGGAGGTGACAAAGAGCTAGTCGTAAATGGTTACATCGATGCAAGCTTTGACACTGATCCGAACGATTCTAAATCGCAAACCGGATACGTGTTTATATTAAACGGTGGAGCTGTAAGTTGGTGCAGTTCTAAACAAAGCGTCGTGGCGGGATCTACATGTGAAGTGGAGTACATAGCTGCTTCTGAAGCAGCAAATGAAGGCGTCTGGATGAAGGAGTTCATTTCCGATCTAGGTGTCATACCTAGTGCATCGGGACCAATGAAGATCTTCTGTGACAATACTGGTGCAATTGCTTTGGCAAAGGAATCCAGATTCCACAAGAGGACCAAGCACATCAAGAGACGCTTCAATTCCATTCGGGACCAAGTCCAAGTGGGAGACATAGAGATTTGCAAGATACATACGGATCTGAATGTAGCAGACCCGTTGACTAAGCCTCTCTCACGAGCAAAACATGATCAGCACCAAGACTCCATGGGTGTTAGAATCATTACAATGTAATCTAGATTATTGACTCTAGTGCAAGTGGGAGACTGAAGGAAATATGCCCTAGAGGCAGTAATAAAGTTATTATTTATTTCCTCATATCATGATAAATGTTTATTATTCATGCTAGAATTGTATTATCCGGAAACATGATACATGTGTGAATACATAGACAAAACTATAGTCACTAGTATGCCTCTACTTGACTAGCTCATTAATCAAAGATGGTTATGTTTCCTGACCATAGACATGTGTTGTCATTTGATTAGTTGGATCACATCATTAGGAGAATGATGTGATTGACATGACCCATTCTGTTAGCCTAGCACTTGATCGGTTAGTATACTGCTATTGCTTTCTTCATGACTTATACAAAGTTCCTGCAACTATGAGATTGTGCAACTCCCATTTACCGGAAGAACACTTTGTGTGCTACCAAACGTCACAACGTAACTGGGTGATTATAAAGGTGCTCTACAGGTGTTTCCGAAGGTACATGTTGTGTTGGCATAATTCGAGATTAGGATTTGTCACTCCGATTGTCGGAGAGGTATCTCTGGGCCCTCTCGGTAATACTCATCACCTAAGCCTTGCAAGCATGTGACTAATGAGTTAGTTATGAGATGACGTATTACGGAACGAGTAAAGAGACTTGCCGGTAACGAGATTGAACTAGGTATTGGATACCGACGATCGAATCTCGGACAAGTAACATACCGATGACAAAGGGAACAACGTATGTTGTTGTGCGGTTTGACCGATAAAGATCTTCGTAGAATATGTAGGAACCAATATGGGCATCCAGGTCCCGCTATTGGTTATTGACCTGAGACGTGTTTCGGTCATGTCTACATTGTTCTCGAACCGTAGGGTCCGCACGCTTAAGGTTTCGATGACAATTATATTATGAGTTTATGTATTTTGATGTACCGAAGGTTGTTCGGAGTCCCGGATATGATCACGGACATGACGAGGAATCTTGAAATGGTCGAGACATAAAGATTGATATACTGGACGGATATATTTGGACACCGGAAAGGTTCCGGGAGAGTTTGGGAATATACCGGAGCTCCGGGAGGTTACCGAAACCCCCCGGTAAGTATATGGGCCTTATTGGGCCCTAGTGGAAGGGAGGGAGAAGGAGCAAGGGAGGGGGCGCCCCCCCCCAAGCCCAATCCGAATTGGGAGGGGGGCCGGCCCCCCCTTTCCTTCTCTCCTCCCGCCTCTTCCTTCCTTCTCCTACTCCGAATAGGAAAGGGGGGGCCAAACCTACTTGGAGTAGGTTTGCCCCCCTATGGCGCGCCTCCCCCTTGGGCCGGCCACCTCCTCCCTCCCTCCTTTATATACGGGGGTAGGGGGGCACCCTAGACACACAAGTTGATCATTGAGATCGTTCCTTTGCCGTGTGCGGTGCCCCCCTCCACGATATTACACCTCGGTCATATTGTAGCGGTGCTTAGGCGAAGCCCTGCGACAGGAGAACATCAAGATCGTCACCACACCGTTGTGCTGACGAAACTCCCCCCGCGCCTCTGCTGGATCGGAGATCGGGAGTGCGTCATCGAGCTGTACGCGTGTCAAGAACTCGGAGGTGCCGGAGTAACGGTGCTTGGATCGGTTGGACCGGGAGGACGTACGACTACTTCCTCTACGTTACGTCAACGCTTCTGCTTCGGTCTACGAGGGTACGTAGACAACACTCTCCCCTCTCAATGCTATACATCACCATGATCTTGCGTGTGCGTAGGAATTTTTTTGAAATTACTATGTTCCCCAACAGGTAGTTCATCACGAGAACCGGTTCCGGTGACAACTACACCAACTAGTGAGGAAGCTAATGATATTGATCATGAAACTTCAGATCAAGTTTCTGCTGAACCTCGTAGGTCTACCAGAATAAGATCCGCACCAGAGTGGTACGGCAATCCTATTCTGGAAGTCATGTTACTTGACCATGATGAACCTACGAACTATGAGGAAGCGATGATGAGCCCAGATTCCGCAAAATGGCTAGAGGCCATGAAATCTGAGATGGGATCCATGTATGAAAACAAAGTATGGACTTTGGTTGACTTGCCCAATGATCGGCAAGCCATTGAGAATAAATGGATCTTTAAGAAGAAGACTGACGCTGATGGTAATGTTACTGTCTACAAAGCTCGACTTGTTGCGAAAGGTTTTCGACAAGTTCAAGGGGTTGACTACGATGAGACTTTCTCACCCATAGCGATGCTTAAGTCTGTCCGAATCATGTTGGGTATTGCTGCATTTCATGATTATGAAATTTGGCAAATTGATGTCAAGACTGCATTCTTGAATGGATTTCTAGAAGAAGAGTTGTATATGATGCAGCCGGAAGGTTTTGTTGATCCAAAAGGTGCTTACAAAGTATGCAAGCTCCAGCGTTCCATTTATGGACTGGTGCAAGCATCTCGGAGTTGGAATAAACGCTTTGACAGTGTGATCAAAGCATACGGTTTTATACAGACTTTTGGAGAAGCCTGTATTTACAAGAAAGTGAGTGGGAGCTCTGTAGCATTTCTAGTTTTATATGTTGATGACATATTGTTAATTGGAAATGATATAGAATTTCTGGATAGCATAAAGGGATACTTGAATAAAAGTTTTTCAATGAAAGACCTCGGTGAAGCTGCTTACATATTGGGCATCAAGATCTATAGAGATAGATCAAGACGCTTAATAGGACTTTCACAAAGCACATACCTTGACAAGATTTTGAAAAAGTTCAAAATGAATCAGGCTAAGAAAGGATTCTTGCCTGTGCTACAAGGTGTGAAGTTGAGTCAAACTCAATGCCCGACCACAGCAGAAGATAGAGAGAAAATGAAAAATGTTCCCTATGCTTCAGCCATAGGCTCTATCATGTATGCAATGCTGTGTACCAGACCTGATGTATGCTTAGCAATAAGCTTGGCAGGAAGGTACCAAAGTAATCCAGGAGTGGATCACTAGACAGCGGTCAAGAACATCCTGAAATACCTGAAAAGGACTAAGGATATGTTTCTCGTATATGGAGGTGACAAAGAGCTAGTCGTAAATGGTTACGTCGATGCAAGCTTTGATACTGATCCGGACGATTCTAAATCGCAAACCGGATACGTGTTTATATTAAACGGTGGAGCTGTAAGTTGGTGCAGTTCTAAACAAAGCGTCATGGCGGGATCTACATGTGAAGCGGAGTACATAGCTGCTTCTGAAGCAGCAAATGAAGGAGTCTGGATGAAGGAGTTCATTTCCGATCTAGGTGTCATACCTAGTGCATCGGGACCAATGAAGATCTTTTGTGACAATACTGGTGCAATTGCTTTGGCAAAGGAATCCAGATTTCACAAGAGGACCAAGCACATCAAGAGACGCTTCAATTCCATTCGGGACCAAGTCCAAGTGGGAGACATAGAGATTTGCAAGATACACACGGATCTGAATGTTGCAGACCTGTTGACCAAGCCTCTCTCACGAGCAAAACATGATCAGCACCAAGACTCCATGGGTGTTAGAATCATTACAATGTAATCTAGATTATTGACTCTAGTGCAAGTGGGAGACTGAAGGAAATATGCCCTAGAGGCAATAATAAAGTTATTATTTATTTCCCCATATCATGATAAATGTTTATTATTCATGCTAGAATTGTATTATCCGGAAACATGATACATGTGTGAATACATAGACAAAACTATAGTCACTAGTATGCCTCTACTTGACTAGCTCATTAATCAAAGATGGTTATGTTTCTTGACCATAGACATGTGTTGTCATTTGATTAGTGGGATCACATCATTAGGAGAATGATGTGATTGACATGACCCATTCTGTTAGCCTAGCACTTGATCCTTTAGTATACTGCTATTGCTTTCTTCATGACTTATACAAAGTTCCTGCAACTATGAGATTGTGCAACTCCCGTTTATCGGAAGAACACTTTGTGTGCTACCAAATGTCACAATGTAACTGGGTGATTATAAAGGTGCTCTACAGGTGTTTCCGAAGGTACATGTTGGGTTGGCATAATTTGAGATTAGGATTTGTCACTCCGATTGTCGGAGAGGTATCTCTGGGCCCTCTCGGTAATACTCATCACCTAAGCCTTGCAAGCATGTGACTAATGAGTTAGTTATGAGATTACGTATTACAGAACGAGTAAAGAGACTTGCCGGTAATGAGATTGAACTAGGTATTGGATACCGACGATCGAATCTCGGACAAGTAACATACCGATGACAAAGGGAACAACGTATGTTGTTGTGCGGTTTGACCGATAAAGATCTTCATAGAATATGTAGGAACCAATATGGGCATTCAGGTCCCGCTATTGGTTATTGACCGGAGACGTGTTTCGGTCATGTCTACATTGTTCTCGAACCGTAGGGTCCGCACGCTTAAGGTTTCGATGACAATTATATTATGAGTTTATGTATTTTGATGTACCGAAGGTTGTTCGGAGTCCCGGATATGATCACGGACATGACGAGGAGTCTCGAAATGGTCGAGACATAAAGATTGATATATTGGACGGATATATTTGGACACCGGAAAGGTTCTAGGAGAGTTTGGGAATATACCGGAGCTCCGGGAGGTTACCGGAACCCCCCGGTAAGTATATGGGCCTTATTGGGCCCTAGTGGAAGGGAGGGAGAAGGAGCAAGGGAGGGGGCGCACCCCCCCAAGCCCAATCCGAATTGGGAGGGGGGCCGGCCCCCCCTTTCCTTCTCTCCTCCCCCCTCTTCCTTCCTTCTCCTACTCCGAATAGGAAAGGGGGGCCAAACCTACTTGGAGTAGGTTTGCCCCCCTATGGCGCGCCTCCCCCTTGGGCCGGCCACCTCCTCCCTCCCTCCTTTATATACGGGGGTAGGGGGGCACCCTAGACACATAAGTTGATCATTGAGATCGTTCCTTAGCCGTGTGCGGTGCCCCCCTCCACGATATTACACCTCGGTCATATTGTAGCGGTGCTTAGGCGAAGCCCTGCGACAGGAGAACATCAAGATCGTCACCACGCCGTCGTGCTGATGAAACTCCCCCCCGCGCCTCTGCTGGATCGGAGATCGGGGGTGCGTAATCGAGCTGTACGCGTGTCCAGAACTCGGAGGTGCCGGAGTAACGGTGCTTGGATCGGTTGGACCGGGAGGACGTACGACTACTTCCTCTATGTTGCGTCAACGCTTCCGCTTCAGTCTACGAGGGTACATAGACAACACTCTCCCCTCTCGTTGCTATACATCACCATGATCTTGCGTGTGCGTAGGAATTTTTTTGAAATTACTACGTTCCCCAACAATGAGTGCCCTGTTAAATTTTGGAACTATTTCGGGTTCGTTTGGCCTTTTTATACATTAATTAAGTTTCTGGACTTTTAATGTGCATAATCCAAATTTGAACTGCAGGCACATGCTCCGGTGCACCAAAGTTGGTTGAAAAATCACATTGAGAAACTTGGTTTTAAAATTCTTGTAAATCCAAAACACGTCTGAAAATCATGAAACTTGGCATGGTGTCATGTCATGGTACTACCATGATGTGGTAAACAAATTGGCCGAATAGGAACAGATTTTGGTATAAGCTTCTTGCAAACCGAAGCTTCTCTCAAGAAGGCTCGTGGTTCTGAGAGGGAACGTGCCACCTTTGAGTGCGAAACCATATACACTGTCCCCCCTTGAGTTTCTTTACAAAGGCAACATAGAACTACATGAGTGCCCTGTTAAATTTTGGAATTATTCCGGGTTCATTTGGCCTTTTTTATACATTAATTGAGTTTCTGGTCATTTAGTGTGCATAATTCAAATTTGAACTACAAGCACATGCTCCTGTGCACCAAAGTTGGTTGAAAAATCACATTTGTGTCCTCGGGTGAATTTCTAGGTCCCATGCAAGAAATGGGAATAAAATTCAAACATCTGGGCATCGTGGCTCGCCCGAGAACATTGAGAAACTTGGTTTTAAAATTCTTGTAAATCCAAAACACGCCTGAAAATCATGAAACTAGGCATGGTGTCATGTCATGGTAGTACCATGATGTGGTAAAAAAATTGGCTGAATAGGAACAAATTTTGGTATAAGCTTCTTGCAAATCAGAGCTTCCCTCAAGAAGGCTCGTGGTTCTGAGAGGGAACGTGTCACCTTTGTGTGCATAATTCAAATTTGAAATACAAGCACATGCTCCAGTGCACCAAAGTTGGTTGAAAAATCACATGTGTGTCCTCGAGTAAATTTCTAGGTTCCATGCAAGAAATGGGAATGAAATTCAAAATTCTGGGTGTCGTGGCAGGGCTGAAAACATTGAGAAACTTTGTTTTTTTAATTCCTATAAATCCAAAACACGCATGAAAATAATGAAACTTGGCTTGGCGCCATGACATGGCACCAACATGTTGTGGTAATTTTGCAGTCCTATTTGCGAAGGCACACACATTAACAATCAACAAAGTCATTTTGGAACAAGTGTTGTCACGTTACAATCGGAAACACAAGTATTATTGAAACCGTGGGCATTCTATTTACAACCATTTACGTGCCTCCATGCGTCCCATTTTTTTATTAGCTAGGAGGCGCCGTGCAGGGTAGCTATTAGAGTACGAGAGGCATGCGATCAGACCCCTGCGCGTGCTTATCGGGAGGAGAGCCCTTTGACCTCCATCTGCCGTCCACCTCTCTCCCAAGGTCTCCATTAATGGCGCCCGAGCCTCTGTTTAATGGCGTGGCTATGTCTCACTCGACTTTGATTTAAGAGAGAAAAAAGAAAATCTGAAAGCACGGATCTTGATGTAATATCCGATGTAGCATCTACTGCGACTTATAGCAAGAATGATGAATATATAAGGACGACGACAGTGGATAATAATTGTCTTACATAATTAGGAAGATAATTAAAAAATCCACATGCGGCTACGCCTGAAATACACAAGGGCAAAAGAAGAAGGAAGACAAGGATTTGGCTCGTTGATCTCTACTTTCTTGATGCGTTGCTGCAGGCCGCGGTTACTAGTCTCCGCGGCAAGCAGCGATGAGCTCTTTTGTGTCCTCAAGACGCTGCTTGAGAGCATCCACGGATTCCTCCACCGGCCTTTGGCGCTCGATGCGGAGCATGTCATTCTCGTCCATAAGTTTCTTGACGATGACGCAGGTCCTCTTCAATAAGGCACTGGACTCCTCCTGCTGGTCTGCACTTCGGACGATCTTCGACCTCAGCAGGTCACGCTCGGCCCGGAGCCTCTCATTGCCCTCCCTTAGTTGCCGTATGACGCCAGTAGCCTGTTCAAATGAGGCTTTGATGTCGTCATGCAACCTCGCCAAGCCGGAGATCTGATCCATTTGGCTATGGACGATCGCATGCACGCGCCTGTAAGAGTCGTCGCCTGCCCGCGAGACATTTTCCCAGGCCGACGCGGAGTGGCGGGACATCTCTGCTGCATTCGCGACGCGGCGGGACATCTCTGCTGCTTCCATGACGTGGCCGGACCAGTCTGCTGCATTGACAGCGTGGCAGGACCTCCGTGCTGCTTCGGCGACGCGACAGGACCTCCGCGCGGCGGGACATGTCGGCTGCTTTCGCAGCGAGGTGGGACATTTCTCGTGCTTCCGCTTCCATGCTCGCCTCTCCCTGGTGGTAATCTCTTGAACCAGGACTCACGCTGGCCATGGCAGACGCAAGGGAAGGATGCTGAATGACTTGTTTGTTTTTGTGGATGAGGAGTTGAGGAGGAATGTGCAGTCATCTTGGCATAATAGTATTTATAACCAAGTACTAATACACTCCTAAGTGGGAAACCGTTTAGGTTGTGATCGGTGTGAACATGTTTGCAATATAGCATGGTAGCAGTAGTAATTTGGAATGTGACGAGATGCAAGCTCAAAATTTATTGACGGTTCTAGTTTCGGAGTGCGGCACTATTCCCGGATGGCGTAACGTGGACACGTGTTCTCGGTCGTGGTATAGGATATACCATGGTAGTAGTTCTTTTTCTACTCCTGTGTACGTGCAAAGCTGGCACCGTCGGATACATATCTTACGGTTATTGGGGCGCTCGACACGAATAGTAGTGTGGCGAGCTATAGGCTAGTTTTTATTTCAGATGCATTAAACCTATCTCTCGGGACTTCTTGCATGCACCATCTCTAGCTCCCTAGGTCGATGCCACCCACATACACTTGTACTCTGAGTTTAATACGTTATACAAGAAGAGAAGAGGTGCACGCATGTACTCGTCCTCTCACACACGCATAAGTTTTTTCTTGAAAAGGAGGATGATGACCCCCGGCCTGTGCATCTGGCAGTCACACACGCATCTATAGCTACGAATTGTAGTGTTCTCAACCATCTGATTGGCTCTATCATAGGATTCACGTTGCTCCTTGTCCTTGAGATTGAGAAGTTTAAAACGCGAAGGCTAAGCTGGAGGCGCGAGGTTTTGGTTAATGTGCCTGCCGCACACGACACCAACACGACACGAGGTTCGTTTACCTGGTGTAAAGTCTGGTGAGTTGTGTAGGATCGAAAGTATGTCTAGAGGGGGGTGATTAGACTACTTGACCAAATAAAAATCTAGCCTTTTCCCAGTTTTAGTTCTTGGCAGATTTTAGCAACTTAGCACAAGTCAAGCAATCAACCTACAAATGCAATTCTAAGAGTATAGCAGCGGAATGTAAAACAATTGCATATGAAGGTAAAGGGAGGAGTTTGAGGGAGCAAACGCAATGTTGACACGGAGATTTTTTAGCTGTACTGCCGATAGGTGGTGCTATCGTACATCCACGTTGATGGAGACTTCAACCCACGAAGGGTAACGGTTGCACGAGTCCACGAAGGGCTCCATCCACGAAGATTCCACGAAGAAGCAACCTTGTCTATCCCACCATGGCCACAGAGCACAGGGAGCCATCTCATTATCTCTCCGTAAAGAAAAAGTATGGTGGACTAACTGATCTTTAACTCAGTTTATGAAAGAGCCCAATGCAAAAAAAAATGCATGTTGGGTCTTTGAAACAGTTCAAATCATTTCGATCTCCCACGAAGGACTTGCCTCACTAGGGTATATCTTCACGAAGTAGGCGATCTCCTTTCCCTTACAAACTCCTTGGTTCAACTCCACAATCTTGACGGAGGCTCCCAAGTGACACCTAGCCAATCTAGGAGACACCACTCTCCAAGAAGTAACAAATGGTGTGTTGATGATGAACTCCTTGCTCTTGTGCTTCAAATGATAGTCTCCCCAACACTCAACTCTCTCTCACAGGATTTGGATTTGGTGGAAAGAAGATTTGTAGGAATGGAATATCTTGACCTCAACACAAGTGTAGGTGGTTCTCTCTCAGAAAATGTGTGTTGGAAGTGTAGGCATGTTCTGATGGCTCTCTCCATGAATGAAGAATGGATGGAGGGGTATATATAGCCTCCACACAAAATCTAACCGTTACACACAACTTACCAAACTCGGTGGGACCGAATCCTGAAACTCGGTCGGACCGATTTAGGAAATAATGTGACCGTTAGGATTTTCGGTGGGACCGACATGTCAACTCGGTGGGACCAATATGGTTAGGGTTAGGGCATAACATAATCTCGGTGAGACCGATTACCCAAACTCCGTGAGACCGATTTTGGTAATGGACACACAGAGGGTTGGTCAGGCAAACTCTGTGGGACCGATTCGCTCATCTCGGATGGACCGAGACATTACAAAAGGAAATAGTGAGTTTGCATTACAATCTCGATGGGACCGATCGCTCATCTCGGTTTGACCGAAACTTTATGAAGGGAAACAAAGAGATTACAATCCCATCTCGGTGAGACCGAAATCCCTATTGGTGAGACTGAAAAGACTAGGGTTTGTGGCAGTGGCTATGTCATGAGAACTCGGTGGCGCCGGATAGATGGTTTCGGTGGGGCCGAGTTTGACTCTTGGTTTGGACATATGTGGATGTGGGAAAGTAGTTGAGGGCTTTGGATCATATCACTAAGCACTTTGAGCAAGAAACTCATTAAGCTACACCTCACCCCTCCTTGATAGTATTGGCTTTTCCTATAGACTCAATGTGATCTTGGATCACTAAAATAGAAAATGTAGAGTCCTGTGCTTTGAGATTGAGCCAATCCTTTTGTCCTTAACATTTTGAGGGATCCACTTTTCTCATCCATGCCATGCCAATCATTGAGCTTTCCTGAAATGTTTATCTTGAAATAGCATTAGCTCAATGAGCTATATGTTGTTAGGAATTACCAAAAGCACCAAGGGATAGTTGCACTTTCAATCTCCCCCTTTTTGGTAATTGATGACAACATATAGATCAAAGCTTCGACAAATGATAATAAGATTGAAAGACATTGTCACTTTGAGAAGTATGTGAAAAGCAAGAGCTCCCCCTAAATTTGTGCACTATTTAAGATTTTCTTTGGACTGCAAATGCACAATGAGTTAGGATCATGGGTCACTCTTCCATGTCACATACATCTTGGTGGAGCGCTCAAAATGATGATAATTAAACACATGCACTCATCACCAAGCAAAGCTAATGATCACATAAGGATATAAGAGATAATACCATCCAACAAGCATTAAGGTAGCATATGATCAAACACATGATCATCCAAGTATCTCACAAAAGCATAATGTATCAAGAAAACACACACAAAAATAAAGAAGTTCAACCACCAAAAGCAAGAGAGATAAAAAGCAACACTCTCTCTCGAAGCCTATGATCTATACACTTTTCTCCCCCTTTGGCAACAAGTTACTAAAAAGTTCAAAAATGCATAGTGCTAAACGACTCTCAGGCTTGGTATTCATGAGGTGGTGTAGAGATGACTCCAAGGACGAAAGCATCAGTTGATTTAGCTGGAGCTGGTGGAGTGGCTGCTGGAGCTGGTGGCACTGAGGCTGTGGCAGCAGGTGCAGAAGATGTAGCTCTGGTGTCTGAAACAGGCACTGCAGCAGATCTCTGTCCTCTGGGCACTCTAGCAAATGCATCCGTGGTAGACTTTCCCTTTTCTCCTCCACATCCTCCTGAAGTTGCTCAACTACAGTTTGGATTTCTATGACCTTAACATCAAGTGCATAAAACTTCTTCTCTATGATTCTCTCCAAGCTCTCCTAGTTTTGAGTCAGGGTGGCCAAGCCCTTCTCAGTCCTCAAGGTGGAGGCAATCAAGTAGCCAAGCTGGTCTTGCTTGCTCTTCAGAAACACTTGAGATGCCTCTTCAACAGTTGGCATCTTTGCAGCTTTCTCTGCCCTTGCTTTCTCTCTCTTTTCATGTGCTTGCACAGATGATGGTTCCTCCTCATTCATCTCAACAGTGTTATCTTCAAATTCAGGGTATAAGGGTAGATGCTCCTTATCCAAAAGATATGTGCTTGTGCCCATCTTTGAGTTGATGAGCTCCTAAATGTGTGGAGCAGACCCACAACTTCTCTTCTGATCAGCTGCTGTTCTCTTGATTGTTTCCACAATCAAGCTCATGACTTTGAATTTTTGAGGTATATCAAACAAGTGCAGCAAGTTGATAGCATGACCTCTGATCATCTTGTGATCTCCTGACTTAGGAAGCAATGTGTGCCTAAGGATCCAGTTGATTGTAGGCAGACCAGACAACAAGAAGTGTACAGATCCAAGCTTGTGAGTTTCCAAAGCTTTATCTAGGATCTCTCTGTACATGTGAGCCATAGAGTTGTGGTCTTTCTTTTTCTCTGCAGATACATCCAAATCATCTTCAGATTTTTTTGGAGCATTGATCAACTCATCCCATTCTTCAACTATGGATTGGTACCTAGTACCTTCAGACATCCAGACAATCTTCCCATCTGGGTAGAAGTGAGCTGTGGAGTAAAACTGCATGATGAGCTCATCATTCCACTTGGTGAGCTTCTGGGCAACAAAGTCATCTACTCCACAAGACTTGAAGCTGTAATATACTCCTGAATAGTGAGCTTCATTCTTCTTGATGTAGTCCCAGTTGATCCATCTCATGTCACAAACAATGGGCTTCTTGTCAAGCAAAATTGTCTCATAGAAATCCTGTTGCTCCTTTGTGTGGAATCTGTAGTCAACTGATGTCCTTCTCCTTATAGCATAAGGATCTGACTGTCTCCACAATCTCAGTCCAGCATCCTTTCTGATATGCATGTCTTCAGCAACTGGATGAGCATCATTGTGGTCAGGAATCTTGGGCTTCAACTTTCTCAGAACAAGAGAATCATCTTCTTCTTCAGCAGCTTCAGGCACTGGGGCCTTGTTCTTCTCTGATGCAGGTATACTTCTGGTGTTCCTCTTGGGTTTAGGCTTTGGTGCTGGAGCAGCAGCCTTGGGAGCAGCTTTGGGCTTAGATGGAGCAGCCCCTGACTTAATTGCATCTCCCATTAGCTTCTGAGCTTTAGGAGCTAGTGCAGCATCCTCTTCCTCTTCTTCTTCCTCATCAGAATCTCTCCTCATAGAGGGCTTGCCAAGTACTTTGGCAGTAGTGGTTCTGACCCTCTTCTTCTTCTTATCTTGGCCAGCAGCTTCTTCATCAGACTCAATGGTGAACTTCATGGTTTCACCAGTGGCAACCTTCCTAGGTTTGGATGTGGGCACTCTCTTGGGAGATGCCTTTCTGTTCATGCCTGCTTTGTGGTAGCAGTTGTGCCATACTCCTTTTTCAGCACCTTCTTCTTAGAAGTGGCCTCATCCTCAACAGCAATATAGTCCTCATCTTCAGAATTTGAGGTTTTCTTCTTCCTTGTCCTAGTGGCTGCTTTTGGCAAATTGCTGGGTGTGCTCCTGCTGCCCTCATCATAGCTGCTTGCGGGACTAGTGCCCTCACTCATCTGAGCTTGCTCCTCTGACTTGTTCTGGCTGTCACTTTGATCACACATATTGCAAACTCACTGAGAGCAGACCCTGTGAATAGATGTAGATGAGGTAGAGTGGATGAGCATCACAAAGCATAGAGGTTTTTGCAAAATAATTGAATCAAAAACTTAGTTTTAGTTTTCCATAGAAAGCATTTCGGAGCTACCGATTTGTAAACTCGGTGATACCGAAGAAGCTTTTGGAACCTAAACTAGTGAATCGAGTCACAGTTTGGTGGCACCGAGACTGCTAGGGTTTCACAAAGATTCGATCTCGGTCACACCGATTTGCAATTCTCGGTCAGACCGAAAATCACATGTGCAATGCCCTAAGCCAAATTGGTGAGACCGATTTCTACAACTCGGTCGATCTGAGATGAATTCGGCGGAAACCTAACCCTAAATTTTCAAATCAAATCAAATCTACAGAGTGCTTTCGCTGGATAGAATGATTTCAAACGTGGCAAGATTCACGGCAAAGCAATGTGCTAGGAATAGGAGTTAAGGATAGCACAAAGTTTCAAGTTCATACCCTAGTTCGGCGGTGAACTTGCTACGGCGGCAACAGCGGGGCAGAATGCCGTTGACGGTGGTGGGAGGTCACTGGCAATGAGGAGGACGATCCGGAGACCCGAGGAGACAGAGCAGGCTATGCGCGGGCGAAGGGATTTCAGAAAAAAATTCCAAAATTTGACCCGGGGGTATATATAGCCTGACCCTGTCGGTGTGACCGCGTGGAACAACTCGGTGGCACCGAGATGAAAAACTGCAAGCAGTTATTGCAACTCAGTGTGACCGAAAAGTTCTAATCGGTTTCACCGAGGTTGAAAACCTAGATCAACTTAGTGATCTCGGTGTGACCGAAAAGGGAGAATCGGTCAGACCGAAATGGACAAAGAGGTTTTGGAAGTTTAAGTCTATGACGAATCGGGGACTCTGAGTGCTCCTCACACAGAGTGGTTCGAATCTGACTTGATCAAACTTTGTGATGTAGCATGAATAGAGTTTGAGACAAGAAAAGCATAGATAGCTAGAGAAGGTTCTTAGGCATTCTTGTCCATCCACTTGGCAAAAGAAAAGAAACCAAACAATCAAAACAACAAGTGGATGTCCTTGAATGAGTAAAATATGCAACCAACATGCTCACACAATAAAGTGGCAAATGAAATATGTGGCAAAGCATGCACAACCAATTCTAGCATCTATCAAACAATTGGCGATGACTAGGTCATCTATATATGAGTATATTGACTTAGGAGTCAAATGAGAACATTTGATCATAGGTCATACTCATCGTTTAAGCACAAGTGGGGTTACCACTTTTACATAAAGCATTGTTGTGTTCACACCATTTTAGTTGCTTTAAATCAATTCTTGGAGTAAAGCTCCCCCTAGATGTGAGATCCCCCCTAAGAGGGATGAACTAACCTTGGGTTTTGTTGATGATGACTTCATGTAGGTGTTGAAGATGTGGATGCTCAATGTTGATGTAGATCATTTGGAGCAATCCATTGGAGTGTGTTGCACTTGCAATACCTAAACGGGTTAGTCCCACAAGGAACAAACAAGGATATCCATAGATATAGAGTGATGCATACACAAGATGATGTCCATGAAAGCATTAGGTTACCTTGTCCCTTGTCTTACCAACAAGAGGGTTTGTGACTCCTTGAACTAGTGCAAGATGTGGAAGTTGATTGCACTTGCCCTTGCCAAAATGATATGAGTGAAGTACATTGGCGGAGTCACCCTCAAGAACTCTCTAGTTCTTCTTCTTTGGGATCCACATCATCTTGATGGGAATCCTTGGAGTTGTAGTTGTACTCGATGAAGTAGAACTTGATGTAGTCTTGGGAACCCACCTGACCAAGGCCTTAGGAGCTTCCTCAAATGCATCAATCTCCTCTTGAAGCTTGTCCTTCCCTTTTTGCTTGTGGTCTTGTGGTGGAAGATCATCTTGAGCATGTGTCCCTTTGAAAGAAGTAGGATCATACTTCTCTTGTTGAGGAACAAACTTCGTCTTGGGGTATTGATCTTCTTCCCACTCAACTCCATTGGCATTGAACTTTCGTTCAAAACCAACACCTTGATTCTTCCGGTGTCTTCCTTGCTTGCGTACAATTTTCTTGAATTGCTTACTTCCAGCAAGACTCTTGTAAGCACCTTTCTCTATAATTCCCTTCAATAAGCTATTTTCTTTCTCAAGTGTAACTTGGCTAAGAGAATCATTAGTGGAATCAAGAGAACTACTAGAAGCAACAACATTGGATTTAGCATGATTATTGTTACTACTAGAAGAAGAATCTTTCTTGTTCTTGTTACTAGACTTGACTTGTGGCATGTAAGTAAATAAGAGTAAACGCTTGGCAATGTAAGAAGAACATTTCTTGCGGAGATCATCATTGATTACCTTTAAAAACTCATGCTCTTGCTCAAGGTTGAGCTTTTCAAAGCGTAACTTCTCATGAGTCTTTAAAAGTTCTCGATGATCTACTAGGATAGTTTCATGAGCTAACTTAAGAGTGCTTAGTTCTTTAGTTAGGCGCTCAATCTTCTCCTTATCATTGTCATTCGTTTTATCTTGATTAGCATGATTAATTGATGTTTCATCATAGTATTCATCACTAGAGTTGTCAACAAGTAAATCATCATCACCTAACAAGTCATCTTCATCACTATTGAAATCAACATACTCGGGGTGTGATACCTTTGGGCCTTTATCCATGAAGCTTCTTCCAAATCCTTCATTTGGTGAGTCAAATATGTCGTAGGAGTTGGTTGACACAAGTGCTAGACTGGCAACACCTTCATCTTGAGTATATTTGGAGTCGGAGTGATAACTTCTCCAAGAGTGATTGTCGGAGTCGGAGCCAGATACCCATTCACCAACATGACCTTGATCTCTTCGTTTTGTGTAGCTCCTTGATGGCTTGTCCTTCCTTTTCGAATCCTTGCTTCTCCGGGATGTTCTTCGTTCATAACGATCATCTCTACTCCTTCTTTCTCTTGATGGTGATTCTTCTCTTCTGCTCCTTCTTTTTGGAGAATCTTCTCTTCTTTTGTAGGGAGCCGTACACTCATTGGAATAGTGTCTGGGTCTTCCACAATTGTAGCAATTACGCTCATGACTAGAAGATCTTTTGTCATTGTAGGACCTTGACTTGGAACTTCTTTCCTTGCTTCTACTCTTGTAGAACTTGTTGAAGTTCTTCACCATTAGGCTCAATTCTTCATTGAAGGTTTGTTTCTCACTTGATGATGTGGGAGCTTCACATGAGGCTTTGTAAGCACCACTTGACTTGTTGTGGAGCTCCTCCTTATCCTTGAGTGACATCTCATGAGCAACAATTCTTCCAATGACTTCTGTTGACTTGAGATCTTTGTAATTGGGCATCATTTGGATCAATGTGCACACGGTATCATATTTTCCATCCAAGGCTTTTAGGATCTTCTTGATGATGAATTTGTCGGTCATCTCTTCACTTCCTAAGTCGGCAATCTCATTTGAGATGAGGGCAAGCCTAGAGTACATTTCAGCGACACCTTCACCGTCCTTCATTTTGAACTTGCCAAGTTTACTTTGAAGCACATCCAATTTGGATTCCTTGACGGAGTCGGTACCTTCATGCATGTCAATCAAAGTATCCCAAATTTCCTTTGCATTCTCAGGGCGGCTGATTTTGTTGAATTCTTTGGGGCACAATCCATTGAAGAGGATATCAGAAGCTTGAGCATTGTATTGCAGCATCTTCAACTCTTCTGCGGTAGCTTCACGGTTCGGTTCTCTCCCATCAAAGAATTCACCTTGCAAGCCAATACACACAATAGCCCAAACGGCGGGATTATATCCAAGAATATGCATTTTCATCTTATGTTTCCAACTAGCAAAATTAGTACCATCAAAGTAAGGACCTCTACGGTGGTAATTTCCCTCGCTAGACGCCATACTCTCCTAGGTTGTGAAACCAAGGCTATGACCACCAAAATCTATGGAAATCAAAGAAAATGGAGACCAAAGCTCTGATACCACTTGTAGGATCGAAAGTATGCCTAGAGGGGGTGATTAGACTACTTGACCAAATAAAAATCTAGCCTTTTCCCAATTTTAGTTCTTGGCAGATTTTAGCAACTTAGCACAAGTCAAGCAATCAACCTACACATGCAATTCTAAGAGTATAGCAGCGGAATGTAAAACAATTGCATATGAAGGTAAAGGGAGGAGTTTGAGGGAGCAAACGCAATGTTGACACGGATATTTTTTAGCCGTGGTTCCGATAGGTGGTGCTATTGTACATCCACGTTGATGGAGAGTTCAACCCACGAAGGGTAACGGTTGCGCGAGTCCACGGAGGGCTCCACCCATGAAGGGTCCATGAAGAAGCAACCTTGTCTATCCCACCATGGCCGTCGCCCATGAAGGACTTGCCTCACTAGGGTAGATCTTCACGAAATAGGCAATCTCCTTGCCCTTACGAACTCCTTGGTTCAACTCCGTAATCTTGACGGAGGCTCCCAAGTGACACCTAGCCAATCTAGGAGACACCACTCTCCAAGAAGTAACAAATGGTGTGTTGATGATGAACTCCTTGCTCTTGTGCTTCAAATGATAGTCTCCCCAACACTCAACTCTCTCTCACATGATTTGGATTTGGTGGAAAGAAGATTTGAGGGGAAAGCAACTTGGGGAAGGCTAGAGATCAAGATTTATGTGGTAGGAATGGAATATCTTGAGCTCAACACAAGTGTAGGTGGTTCTCTCTTAGAAAATGTGTGTTGGAAGTGTAGGCATGTTCTGATGGCTCTCTCCACAAATGAAGAGTGGGTGGAGGGGTATATATAGCCTCCACACAAAATCTAACCGTTACACACAACTTACCAAACTCGGTGGGACAGAATCCTGAAACTCGGTCGGACCTGTCGGTGTCAAAACCGCCGGATCTCGGGTAGGGGGTCCCGAACTATGCGTCTAGGCGGATGGTAACAGGAGACAAGGGACACGATGTTTTTACGCAAGTTTGGGCCCTCTCGATGGAGGTAAAACCCTACTCCTGCTTGATTAATATTGATGATATGGGTAGTACAAGAGTAGATCTACCACGAGATCAGAGAGGCTAAACCCTAGAAGCTAGCCTATGGTATGATTGTTGTTCGTCCTATGGACTAAAACCCTCCGGTTTATATAGGCAACAAAGAGGGTTAGGGTTACATAGAGTCGGTTACAATGGTAGGAGATCTACATATCCGTATCGCCAAGCTTGCCTTCCATGCCAAGGAAAGTCCCATCCGGACACGGGACGAAGTCTTCAATCTTGTATCTTCATAGTCCAGGAGTCTGGCCAAAGGTGATATTTCGGCTATCCGGACACCCCCTAATCCGGGACTCCCTCAATAGCACCCGAACCAGGCTTCAATTGTGATGAGTCCGGTGCATAGATTGTCTTCGGCATTGCAAGGCGGGTTCTTCTCCAAATCCTGTGTACCTGTTGAATAGCGTTCGACTCCTTATAAATATTGCGCTCCTAGGCTTCCACGCCCAATAATGGCCATCTTCCACGTGTTGAACGAATGAGAAAAGCCAGGGTATTTTTACTTTTACCCCCCCTAGCTGCGCAAATGAGCTGCCTATAAAAGAGACGAGGATCTAGATCCGAATCACACCATCCCCCCTTCGTGAGCATTCATCAGAGCGCATCCGACAGAAATCCATTCCGTCATGGACAGTCGACGCGGCTCCTCCTCTCGCCCTCCCAGCCCTCGGCCTGGAGATTGGGAGAGATGCTCTATCCCGTACAGCGAGTTGGTGACGCTCCAAACCAAGGGATTTCTTCCCCCAGCCTTCATGGTTCCGGTTTGAGCTGGACTCGCCACCTATAAGGGCGGAAAGCAAGCGGAGAGCGTCCCCAGCCCCTCCAAAGGAGAGCGGGTATGCCTTGTCTCTTATTTGATAAGAGGGCTCGGATTTCCAATTCATCCGTTTCTCTGGGGGCTCCTAGAGTTCTACGGCCTCTAGTTGCACAACCTTACGCCTGCCTCCACTTTGCATATTGCGGGCTTTGTGGCCCTTTGCGAGCTATTTTTGGGCATCAAGGCTCATTTTGCACTGTGGAAGAAGTTGTTCTGCCTTGTGCCCCGTTCTCAAGAGGGGTCAATATATCAAGTGGGCGGAGCCGAGCTATGGCGCATCGCCGGGACCGGATATCTATCCGGAACCCCGAAGAAGGCGTCCGAACACTGGCCTTCGGAATGGTTTTATATAGAAGATGTCCCCCTGCCAGACCCTGTTCGGATCGGCCTCCCTGAGTTCAATAACGCTCCTTTGAAGAAACGCCTAAGCTGGCGTCCACGGAGCCCTCAGAAGGAAAATGACAGGGACGTCCTTTACCTAATGAGCCGAATAAGGTTGTTAGCTCATTCTGGACTGACCATGATCGGGGTCATGGCCACATGCATTATGTGGGGGGTGCAGCCATTCCAGTATAGAGGCCACCCCATGTGGGACTTCAACGGGGAGGATGATGCCACCCGTTGCAGCGTAAGGGGCCAGGATCGGTCGCCGATCTAACGAAGATCTTGTCCACATTGTAACAAAGGAGAAGAGGAGGAATTTCTCCGCGTCAATCCACAGGACGTATTTTCTATGTACAATCCTCCAAGCTGGGTAAGCGGACATTTCTTTTTGCCCATCCGATCCATATTCCCATAGTCAAGTATCTCATTTTGCGATTTCGACGCAGGAACTGCGCCAGGCCGTAAGGGATATAAACAGCCCGCCTCCACAACCCGAGGATCCAGAACGGTTCCTCGACCCGGCCTCCCAAGAGGATCCGGACATATCGGTGGAGCTGATTGATGGGGTATTTCACCAACTGAGCATCGACAATGCCTTGGTCGCCATTACGGCCGATTACCCCGGAATACTTCCAGCCTCACAGGTAATTGAGACCAAAGTCCCAACACTTTGAGAATGACCCATCCGTGCTTATTTTTGATCACCGTATACCAATGGCGTTTCGCAGGGGGCGCCCTTGAGGCGGAAGGCCGAGCCCGCGGCGGCTAGCCAACAAGGGGCAGCACGGCCCAGCAGGCTAAAAAGAAGTGCAGTCCGGATCGAAACTCCGGCGTAATGGTATGGCATGTCACCTTACTCCCAGGCTTAATTACCGGGAGGCATACTAATGCTCGTGCCTTTTCAGGAAGAAGAGCGCTCGCCGGACTGTATCCGGAGAGGTTGCCAATCAATCCTCCGCTCGCCAGGCTCCAACGCCAGGTCCAGAAGCGGAGGCGAACACGAGGCGTGCGTCGGATGTTCCTCCGACAGAGGATGCTGATAGGTTATCTGCCACCAATTCCGAGGTGGAGAGTGCCATGAATCACAGGCGCCACCGGACAGTTCTTCGTGACGCATGTTTCTCCCCAGAGGCATTGGATGCCTTTAATTCGGGAGATGCGCACCTCTGTGCCGCTCAAAATGGTCTAGCCAGAGCCACGGAGCAGTATGTAAAAGACATACGAGTGAGAAAATTTGACAGTTATATACGCCAGTAGCCCGCGAGACTTGAAATAGTTAGAATAACTGATTTAAGGATCATTTATTGTGCAGGATCTTACAGAAAAGAATACCCAACTGTCCCAGGAGCTGGAGAAGTGCAAAGCCCAACTTGAGGCCGCACTAGCCACAGCGGGGGAAGCCAAAGAGACCCCCTCTGGTAATATATGCTTCAAAAGATAAGTAATTTGTGAAGTGCGGCGTGTGTATAAGTCTGACAATAATATTGCAGATGGCGCCGGGATAGATCCGGACAAGCAACAACTCATGCGCCAGTTAAAGGCCGGCGAGAATGTGCTTACAAGGGTGAGGCAGGAGAAAAATAATCTCCAAGATGCCAACACCCAGCTGGGTGAGGAACTAAAGGATGTTCGTGCCCAGCTATCTGACTCCGTTAAGGAGAATCGGCGGCTTCGACGCGGCATTTTTAGTAAGTGCTTGAACGAACTTTGAAAAAGAGTTTGGTGAGGAAGTCGACTAACAGAGTTATGTCTGTAGGTATGCTCACAGGCCGTCCTGTAGAGGAAATGCCTGGTTCTACGGGTGACCTTCTTCCCGAGCTCTTGTAACTGCACGAACGAGTTTGGCAGGTGATGAAAGGCGTCGCCCAGGCCTTGTGGCCATCTGTCTCCCTGCCCGAAGGCCTTGGAGAGCTTGCAGAGAGGCTTTAGGGAGTGCGGCAGCGCTTCCACCTATGGAAGATATCGGCCTGCCGTCAAGGCGCCAGGGAGGCCTGGGCCATGGTGAAGACGCGGTACACGAAGGCTGACCCAAACCACATGGCCGAGGTCGGACCTGCGGGGCCCGATGGGAAGGAGATCCCTGTGAGCTTAGTGTACGACCAAGTAGAATTGGCCGCAAAGTATTCCCAACAGGACTGTAAACTAGACAACCTGCTGGATGGCATTGAAGAGGAATATGCCCAGTCAAGTTGACTATGTAATTTAAGATGACATGTAAAATGCCTTCTAGCTGGATTGTAGATCTTTTGTCATAGCGGACCTTTTTGCTTCAACCTCATGACCCAATAGTCTGGAGTGTGTCCGAATACCCTCGCGGTTATATAAGAACCGGGGCATGCGTGGAGACCAGGCATAGGGGTAATTAGTGCTTTATCAGACAAGTGCCCAACTAGTTATGTTATATTACATGGTTAGTAAGAAACAGCTTCCAGGGAGAATAGTTCCCTTAGGGGTTCCTTTCCCTGGGAGGCATGCCCTAAAGTGCATGTCCGGACTGCGAAAAAAGCAGAAAAACATCTGGGGGCAGATAAATAAATAGATAATAAATCGTCTTTTAGTTCACCGACCGAATATTCCCTTAAGAACACTAGCTTTCGGCTTCACCCAGTCTGACGTACACATCCGGCTGACCCGGCAGTAACAATCGCAGAGGTGCTCCCTTTACCGCCTAGCCGAACAAACGGGAATGTAGGGGTAAGCACATGAGCCAGGCAACCCAGCTTGGCCAAAACTTAAGTCATATCGATGCATATAATGATGAATAAAAGGTACATGCGGAATTGTGACACATGTGTTGGGCATGAAGCCCGTATAAATAAGCTTATGTTAAAGAAACACCCAGGTATAATGAGCGTGGATAGCACGTCAAGTGTATGCGAACAATGCACAAACAAGCTTTCAAAGGCTGTAATAGGGAAGGAGGGAGAAGGAGAGAAACAGAAGACAGCTAATATGTAAAATATAGACGGAGGAAGGAGACGAACTCAGAATCCGGCGCTAGGCGTAGAATCTTCGGAGACGGGCTGCGTTCCATGGGTTCGGCTCGAGTCGGTTATCCGATGCATCTCGCAGACGGTACGCTCCACCGGTCAGGACTTGGTCGATGATAAAGGGACCTTCCCATTTGGGCTTGAGTTTGTCCTTTTTCTTCTCCGGCAGGCGTAGAACTAACTCGCCAACGTTGTAAGTTTTGGCCCGTACTTCTCTACTTTGATATCTTCGAGCTTGTTGTTGATAGAATGCAGAACGGGCTTTTTCCACGTCACGCTCCTCCTCCAATGCGTCCAAACTGTCCTGCCGATCGAGCTCAGCTTCTCTTTCTTTGTACATGCGCACGCGAGGTGAGTCATGAATTGTGTCTCAGGGCAGAGCTGCCTCTGCGCCATATACCATAAAGAATGGTGTAAATCCGGTGGTGCGATTCGGAGTGGTTCGCAGCCCCCAGAGTATGGAGTCGAGCTCCTCTACCCAGTGCGTGTTAGATTCCTTGAGGGACCGCACTAATCTGGGTTTGATGCCACTCATGATTAGACCATTTGCTTGCTCGACTTGACCGTTAGTTTGAGGGTGATAGACTGAAGCATAGTCGAGATTGATGCCCATGTTTTTGCACCAGATTTTAACCTCGTCGGCTGTAAAGTTCGTGTCGTTACCAGTGATGATGCTATGGGGGACGCTGTAACGGTGTACGACCCCTGATATGAAGTCTATCACTGGTCCGGATTCGGCCGTCTTAACAGGTTTGGCCTCTATCCATTTGGTGAATTTATCCACCATGACCAGTAGGTATTTTTGCTTGTGGGTTCCTCCTTTAAGGGGTCCAACCATGTCAAGCCCCCAAACCGCGAAGGGCCAGGTTATGGGTATAGTTTTGAGGGCGGTGGGTGGCATGTGGCTTTGATTAGCAAAGAGCTGGCAACCAACGCATCGTTGGACTAAGTCCTGAGCATCTGCCCGGGCCGTCGGCCAATAAAATTCTGTACGGAAGGCCTTGCCTACAAAGGCCCGGGCTGCGGCGTGGTGCCCACCGAGTCCGGCATGAATTTCAGCCAGAAGGTTCCTCCCTTCCTCTTCGGAGATAGACCTTTGAAGGACTCCGGTTGTGCTTTTCTTGTAAAGCTCTCCCTCATGGACCTTATAGGCTTTAGATCGCCGCACTATGCAGCGGGCCTCATTTTGGTCCTCTGGAAGTTCCTTCCTGGTTAGGTAGGCTAGGAATGGTTCCGTCCTTGGGGCAATGACTGCCATTATTACATGGGCCGAGGATGTTACTACGTTGGCAGAACCACCAATTGTGTCAGAATGTTCGGTGTCGGGCAGTGCGGTTGGGTCTGGGTTGTTATTCCCGGATTCCCCCTCCCATAGTATGGATGGCTTGAATAGCCTCTCTAGGAAGATGTTTGGAGGGACGGCATCGCGCTTTGCGCCAATGCGTGCCAATACGTCTGCTGCGTGGTTGTTATCCCGGGCTATATGGTGAAATTCGAGCCCCTCAAACCGAGCTGACATTTTTAGGACGGCGTTGCGATAAGCTGCCATTTTCGGATCCTTGGCATCGAAGTCTCCATTTATTTGGGATATCGCGAGGTTCGAATCCCCGGGCACCTCTAGGCGTTGAATGCCCATGGAGACTGCCATCCGGAGGCCATGTAGAAGGGCCTCGTATTTGGCTGCGTTGTTGGAGTCCGTATACATTATCTGGAGTACATATTGAACTGTATCTCCGGTTGGGGACGTCCGAACGACGCCAGCCCCCAGACTAGCCAACATTTTGGAGCCGTCGAAGTGCATGATCCAGTTGGAATATGCGCCGTACTCTTTAGGGAGTTCGGCTTCAGTCCATTCGGCGACGAAGTCGGCCAAAACTTGCGACTTAATAGCTCTCCGTGGCTTATAGGTTATGTCGAACGGGAGGAGCTCAATGGCCCATTTGGCAAGCCGGCCCGTCGTGTCGCAGTTGTTTATAATGTCATTAAGAGGTACTTCGGAGGCTACTGTTATTGAACATTCTTGAAAGTAGTGTCGCAGCTTCCGGGATGCCATGAACACCGCGTACGCTATCTTTTGATAATGCAGGTACCGTGACTTGCATGGAGTTAGGACAGTGGACACGTAGTAAACTAGTTTTTGAAGGGGGGACTTGTGTCCGTCCGTTTCTCGTTCGACAACGAGCACCGCGCTCACCACTTGATGAGTTGCCGCGATATGTAATAGCATTGGTTCGCCTATGTTGGGCGCGTCCAGGACCGGGTTTGTTGCCAATATGGCTTTTATTTCTTCGAGCCCGGCCGTGACGGATCCGTCCACTCGAAGTGTTCGGTGCGTCGGAGGAGGCGATAAAGGGGTAATGCCTTTTCTCCTAAATGGGAGATAAAGTGGCTTAAAGCCGCCACGCATCCCGTCAATTTTTGTATTTGGTTGAGGTCCTTTGGGATATCCAATTGTGACAGAGCTCGGATCTTGGCTGGGTTTGCTTCAATTCCTCTACCGAATACAATGAAGCCCAAGAGCTTTCCGGCTGGTACGCCAAAAACACATTTTTCCGGGTTAAGCTTAATGTCATATGTTCGGAGATTATCGAACATGAGCCTCAAATCGTCTACTAGAGTTTTGACATGCTTGGTTTTGACGACCACATCGTCTACGTATGCCTCCACTATTTTGCCGATCTGGTTTGCCAGACATGTCTGAATCATGCGCTGATATGTTGCACCGGCGTTTTTGAGCCCAAAGGGCATTGTGTTGAAGCAGAATGGGCCGTATGGGGTGATGAACGCCGTTGCGGCCTGGTCGGGCTCTGCCATCTTAATTTGGTGGTAGTCAGACTATGCGTCGAGGAAACACAATGAATCGTGTCCTGCGGTAGCGTCGATAATTTGATCGATGCGGGGGAGGGGGAAGGGATCATTTGGGCAAGCCTTGTTGAGGTCCTTAAAATCGACGCATAGGCGCCAGGATTTGTCCTTCTTTGGTACCATCACCAGGTTTGCTAGCCAGTACAGATGTTTTATATCTCTGATGAATCCGGCCTCCAATAATTTGGCTAGCTTCTCTCCCACGGCCTCTCTCTTGGGTTCAGAGAAACGCCGAAGAGCCTATTTGACTGGCTTGAATCCTTTTAGGATGTTTAGGCTGTGCTCGGCCAGCCGGCGTGGGATTCCTAGCATGTCTGAAGGGTGCCAGGCAAAGATGTCCCAATTTTCGCATAGGAATTCTCGTAGTACGACGTGTACATTAGGGTTTAATTGTGCCCCGATGGAGGCCATTTTTGTAGGGTCCGTTGGATGGACTTGGAATTTGACTATTTCGTCCGCTGGTTTAAAGGAGGTGGACTTGGATCTCTTATCGAGTATCACTTCGTCCCTATTCACCGTGGAGCGCAGCGCAGTGAGTTCCTCGGCCGCTAGGGCTTCGGATAGTGCCTCAAGGGCCAGCGTGGCTGTCTTATTTTCAGCGCAGAGTGCTATGTCCGGGTCACTAGCAAGAGTGATGATTCCGTTGGGCCCATGCATTTTGAGCTTCATGTACCCGTAATGGGGTATAGCTTGAAAAATTGTGAATGCCTCTCGCCCTAATAGAGCGTGATATCCGCTGCTGAACGGGGCCACTTGGAACGTGACCTCCCCAAACCTGTAATTATCCGGCATGCCGAACACCACATCCAGTGTGATTTTTCCTGTACAGCATGCTTCCTGACTTGGGATTATTCCTCTAAAGGTTGTGCTGCTTCGCTCAATGCGGCTCCAGTCTATTTCCATTTTTCTGAGGGTTTCCTTGTAAATGAGGTTCAATCCGCTGCCACCGTCCATGAGTACCTTGGTAAGGCGAAAGCCATCCACTATTGGACTGAGGACCAATGCGGCTGGTGCTCGGGCTGTTTGGGATTTAGGTTCGTCGCTGGCATTAAAGGTAATAGCCGTGTCACTCCATGAGTTTATTGTTGCTACTTGGTAGACTTCGGCCAGCATGCGGAGTGTTCGTTTCCGCATATTATTTGATGTGAAAGTCTCGAAGACTGTTAATACCATACTGGTATCCTTGGGCTGGTGCTCTGGAGTTAGAAGCTCTTCGCCACTTTTGGCCACCTGCCGTAGTATCCAACATGCTCTAAGGCTATGAGTTGGAGTGGCACCCTCTGTACTATGAATTTTGCAGGGTCCATTGAGCCATCCTTCCAATATGGTTCCATTCCCTATAGAGGGTTTTTGCTTTTTGGTATTTAACCCAGGTGCCTGGCGATGATGCACCCTTTTATTTCGGACTGGGGTTGTATTCAGGGCCGGATTGTCCCAAAAATTGATTTCGGTTTTCCAGGCGCTTTCCATCGCACAGTACTTTCGTATTATGGACGCCAAGTCAGCGAAGCGTGTAATTTCACGACGACTTACGGCGTTGAGGATTCCCTTGTCCGTGCAATTATTGCAGAAGAATGAAATTGCGTCCTCCTCACGGCAATCCTTTATCCTGTTTATGACCAAGAGGAATCTGGCCCAGTAATGGTGTACTGTTTCTGCGGGCTCTTGCCGGATTTGGGATATATCGCTTGTGTTTGGGTGGGCGGGTGGAATTAAATTCGGAACCCCGTACAATCTAAAACTCAGGGGCCAAGAAGTTTCCGAACTTGGAAGCTTGAGTTCTTGGATGTTGTCCAATGAATCTAGCCCGCTGCCTGACTTTAGGTTCAGGGCTTGAGTGACGTCCTCCCCTCCGCGGGAATCCAGCATGGAGGGATTAGGAATCCGGACATAGCTAGTCCTTAGGATAGAAGAAGGGTCGCCGCATTGTTCCTCTACCACAACAACGTGGTGGGTAACCTGGGGAGAGTTAATCTCTCTCAGATCGGGTTTAAGCCCGATCTGATCGTAGTCTATAGCAACTCCCAGGGCGGCGATGCGATCCAAGAGCTCGTTTAAGGAAGAGAGCTCCATCGGATCTAACTGCTTGGCGAGTTCCGAGTTAACGTGAAGATTGCTTTCGATGACCCGAGAATTCATCGTCGGCGCGGCGGCCGAACAGGCGGTCATAAGGAAACCGCCTATCCGGAGAGTTTGGCCGATAGCCAAAGCTCCTTTAGCAACAGTGCCGTCTTTAAAGACGGGATGGGGCATCCTTCCTGATGGCGATGGCACAGAGGAACTCTCAATGAAAGCACCAATGTCGGTGTCAAAACCGGCGGATCTCGGGTAGGGGTCCCGAACTGGGCGTCTAGGCGGATGGTAACAGGAGACAAGGGACACGATGTTTTTACCCAGGTTCGGGCCCTCTTGATGGTGGTAAAACCCTACTCCTGCTTGATTAATATTGATGATATGGGTAGTACAAGAGTAGATCTACCACGAGATCAGAGAGGCTAAACCCTAGAAGCTAGCCTATGGAATGATTGTTGTTCGTCCTACGGACTAAAACCCTCCGGTTTATATAGGCACCAAAGAGTGTTAGGGTTACACAGAGTCGGTTACAATGGTAGGAGATCTACATATCCGTATCGCCAAGCTTGCCTTCCATGCCAAGGAAAGTCCCATCCGGACACGGGACGAAGTCTTCATTCTTGTATCTTCATAGTCCAGGAGTCCGGCCAAAGGTGATAGTTCGGCTATCCAGAGACCCCCTAATCCGGGACTCCCTCAGGACCCATTTAGGAAATAATGTGACCGTTAGGATTTTCGGTGGGACCGACATATCAACTCTGTGGGACCGATATGGTTAGGGTTAGGTCATAACGTAATCTCGGTGAGACCGATTACACAAACTCAGTGAGACCGATTTTGGTAATGGACACACAAAGGGTTGGTCAGGCAAACTCGGCTAGACCGATTCGCTCATCTCGGATGGACCGAAATGTTACGAAAGGGAAACAGTGAGTTTGCATTACAATCTCAGTGGGACCGATCGCTCATCTCGGTTTGACCGAAACTTTATGAAGGGAAACAGAGAGATTGCAATCCCATCTTGGTGAGACCGAAATCCCTATCGGTGAGACCGAAAAGACTAGGGTTTGTGGCAGTGGCTATGTCATGAGAACTCGGTGGCGCCGGATAGATGGTTTCTGGGGCCGAGTTTGACTCTTGGTTTGGGACATATGTGGATGTGGGAAAGTAGTTGAGGGCTTTGGAGCATATCACTAAGCACTTTGAGCAAGAAACTCATTAAGCAACACCTCATCCCTCCTTGATAGTATTGGCTTTTCCTATAGACTCATTGTGATCTTGGATCACTAAAATAGAAAATGTAGAGTCTTGTGCTTTGAGCTTGAGCCAATCCTTTTGTCCTTAACATTTTGAGGGATCCACTTTTCTCATCCATGCCATGCCAATCATTGAGCTTTCCTGAAATATTTATCTTGAAATAGCATTAGCTCAATGAGGTATATGTTGTTAGGAATTACCAAAACCACCCAGGGATAGTTGCACTTTCAATCTCCCCCTTTTTAGTAATTGATGACAACATATAGATCAAAGCTCCGACAAATGATAATAAGACTGAAAGACATTGTCGCTTTGAGAAGTATGTGAAAAGCAAGAGCTCCCCCTAAATTTGTGCACTATTTAAAATTTGCTTTGGACTGCAAATGCACAATGAGTTAGGATCATGGGTCACTCTTCCATGTCACATACATCTTGGTGGAGCGCTCAAAATGATGATAATTAAACACATGCACTCATCACCAAGCAAAGTGAATGATCACATAAGGATATAAGAGATAATATCATCCAACAAGCATTAAGGTAGCATATAATCAAACACATGATCATCCAAGTATCTCACAAAAGCATAATGTATCAAGCAAACACACACAAAAATAAAGAAGTTCAACCACCAAAACCAAGAGAGATAAAAAGCAACACTCTCTCTTGAATCCTATGATCTATAGACTTTTCTCCCCCTTTGGCAACAAGTTACTAAAAAGTTCAAAAATGCATAGTGCTAATAGACTCTCAGGCTTGGTATTCATGAGGTGGTGTAGAGATGACTCCAAGGATGAAAGCATCAGTTGATGTAGCTGGAGCTGGTGGAGTGGCTGCTAGAGCTGGTGGCACTAAGGCTGTGGCAGCAGGTGCAGAAGATGTAGCTCTGGTGTCTGGAACAGGCACTGCATCAGATCTCTGTCCCCTGGGCACTCTAGCAAATGCATCCGTGGTAGACTTGCCCTTCTTCTCGTCCACATCCTCCTGAAGTTGCTCAACTACAGTTTGGATTTCTGTGACCTTCACATCAAGTGCATAAAACTTCTGCTCTATGACCCTCTCCAAGCTCTCCTGGTTTTGAGTCAGGGTGGCCAAGCCCTTCTCAATCCTCAAGGTGGAGGCAATCAAGTAGCCAAGCTGGTCTTGCTTGCTCTTCAGAAACACTTGAGACGCCTCTTCAGCAGTTGGCATCTTTGCAGCTTTCTCTGCCCTTGCTTTCTCTCTCTTTTCATGTGGTTGCACAGATGATGGTTCCTCCTCATTCATCTCAACAGTGTTATCTTCAAATTCAGGGTATAAGGGTAGATGCTCCTTATCCAAAAGATATGTGCTTGTGCCCATCTTTGAGTTGATGAGCTCCTAAATGTGTGGAGCATACCCACAACTTCTCTTCTGATCAGCTGCTGTTCTCTTGATTGTTTCCACAATCAAGCTCATGACTTTGAATTTTTGAGGTATATCAAACAAGTGCAGCAAGTTGATAGCATGACCTCTAATCATCATGTGATCTCCTGACTTAGGAAGCAATGTGTGCCTAAGGATCCAGTTGATTGTAGGCAGACCACACAACAAGAAGTGTACAGATCCAAGCTTGTGAGTTTCCAAAGCTTTATCTGGGATCTCTCTGTACATGTGAGCCATAGAGTTGTGGTCTTTTTTTTCTCTGCAGATACATCCAAGTCATCTTCAGATTCTTTTGGAGCATTGATCAACTCAGCCCATTCTTCAACTATGGATTGATACCTAGTACCTTCAGACATCCAGACAATCTTCCCATCTGGGTAGAAGTGAGCTATGGAGTAAAATTGCACGATGAGCTCATCATTCCACTTGGTGAGCTTCTGGGCAACAAAGTCATCTACTCCACAAGACTTGAAGCTGTCATATACTCCTGAATAGTGAGCTTCATTCTTCTTGATATAGTCCCAGTTGATCCATCTCATGTCACACACAATGGGCTTCTTGTCAAGCAAAATTGTCTCATAGAAATCCCGTTGCTCCTTTGTGTGGAATCTGTAGTCAACTGATGTCCTTCTCCTTACAGCATAAGGATCTGACTGTCTCCACAATCTCATTCCAGCATCCTTTCTGATATGCATGTCTTCAGCAACTGGATGAGCATCATTGTGGTCAGGAATCTTGGGCTTCAACTTTCTCAGAACAAGAGAATCATCTTCTTCTTTAGCAGCTTCAGGCACTGGGGCCTTGTTCTTCTCTGATGCAGGTATACTTCTGGTGTTCCTCTTGGGTTTAGGCTTTGGTGCTGGAGCAGCAGCCTTGGGAGCAGCCCCTGACTTAATTGCATCTCCCATTAGCTTCTGAGCTTTAGGAGCTGGTGCAACATCCTCTTCCTCTTCTTCTTCCTCATCAGAATCTCTCCTCATAGAGGGCTTGCCAAGTACTTTGGCAGTAGTGGTTCTAACCCTCTTCTTCTTCTTATCTTGGCCAGCAGCTTCTTCATCAGACTCAATGGTGAACTTCATGGTTTCACCAGTGGCAACCTTCCTAGGTTTGGATGTGGGCACTCTCTTGGGAGATGCCTTTCTGTTCATGCCTGCTTTGTGGTAGCAGTTGTGCCATACTCCTTTTTCAGCACCTTCTTCTTAGAAGTGGCCTCATCCTCAACAGCAATATAGTCCTCATCTTCAGAATCCGAGGTTTTCTTCTTCCTTGTCCTGGTGGCTGCTTTTGGCAAATTGTTGGGTGTGCTCCTGCTGCCCTCATCATAACTGCTTGAGGGACTAGTGCCCTCACGCATCTGAGCTTGCTCCTCTGACATGTTCTAGCTGTCACTTTGATCAGACATATTGCAAACTCACTGACAGTAGACCCTGTGAATAGATGTAGATGAGGTAGAGTGGATGAGCATCACAAAGCACAAAGGTTTTTGCAAAATAATTGAATCAAAAGCTTAGTTTTAGTTTTCCACAGAAAGCATTTCAGAGCTACCGATTTGTAAACTCGGTGATACCGAAGCAGCTTTTGGAACCTAAACTAGTGAATCGAGTCATAGTTCGGTGGCACCGAGACTGCTAGGGTTTCACAAAGAATCGATCTCGGACACACAGATTTGCAATTCTCGGTCAGACCGAAAATCACATGTGCAATTCCCTAAGCCAAATCAGTGAGACTGATTTCTACAACTCGGTCGGTCTGAGATGAATTCGGCGGAAACCTAACCCTAAATTTTCAAATCAAATCTAATCTACGGAGTGCTTTCGCTGGATGGAATGATTTCAAACGTGGCAAGATTCATGACAAAGCAATTTGCTAGGAATCGGAGTTAAGGATAGCACAAAGTTTCAAGTTCATACCCTAGTTCGGCGGTGAACTTGCTCCGGCGGCAACGGGGGGCAGAATGCCGTTGACGGCGGTGGAGACCAGTGGCGGGAGGTCGCTGGCGATAAGAAGGACGATCCGGAGACTCGAGGAGACAGAGCAGGCTATGAGCAGGCTATGCGAGGAGGACGATCCCTGTCGGTGTGACCGAGTGGAACAACTCGGTGGCATCGAGATGCAAAACTGCAAGCAGTTACTGCAACTCGGTGTGACCGAAAATTTCTAATCGGTTGCACCGAGGTTGAAAACCTAGATCAACTGAGTGATCTCGTTGTGACCGAAAAGGCAGAATCGGTCAGACCGAAATGCACAAAGAGGTTCTGGAAGTTTAAGTCTATGACGAATGGGGGACTCTGAGTGATCCTCACACAGAGTGGTTCGAATCTGACTTGATCAAACTTTGTGATGTAGCATGAATAGAGTTTGAGACAAGAAAAGCATAGATAGCTAGAGAAGGTTCTTAGGCATTCTTGTCCATCCACTTGGCAAAAGAAAAGAAACCAAACAATCAAAACAACAAGTAGATGTCTTTGAATGAGTAAAATATGCAACCAACATGCTCACACAATAAAGTGGCAAATGAAATATGTGGCAAAGCATGCACAACCAATTCTAGCAATAATTGGCGATGACTAGGTCATCTATATATGAGTATATTGACTTAGGAGTCAAATGAGAACATTTGATCATAGGTCATACTCATCGTTTAAGCATAAGTGGGGTTACCACTTTTACATAAAGCATTGTTGTGTTCACACCATTTGAGTTGCTTTAACTCAATTCTTTGAGTAAAGCTCCCCCTAGATGTGAGATTCCCCCTAAGAGGGATGAACTAACCTTGGGTTTTTTCAACGATGACTTCATGTAGGTGTTGAAGATGTGGATGCTCAATGTTGATGTAGATCATTTGGAGCAATCCATTGGAGTGAGTTGCACTTTCAATACCTACACGGGTTAAGTCCCAGAAGGAACAAACAAGGATATCCATAGACATAGAGTGATGCATACGCAAGATGATGTCCATGAAAGCATTAGGTTACGTCTTACCAACAAGAGGGTTTGTGACTCCTTGAACTAGTGCAAGATGTGGAAGTTGATTGCACTTGTCCTTGCCAAAATGATATGAGTGAAGTACGTTGGTGGAGTCACCCTCAAGAACTCTCTAGTTCTTCTTCTTTGGGATCCACATCATCTTGATGGGAATCCTTGGAGTTGTAGTTGTACTCGATGAACTAGAACTTGATGTAGTCTTGGGAACCCACTTGACCAAGGCCTTATGAGCTTCCTCAAATGCATCAATCTCCTCTTGAAGCTTGTCCTTGCCTTTTTGCTTGTGGTCTTGTGGGGGAAGATCATGTTGAGCTTGTGTCCCTTTGAAACAAGTAGGATCATACTTCTCTTGTGAAGGAACAAACTTCGTCTTGGGGTATTGATCTTCTTGCCACTCAACTCCATTGGCATTGAACTTTCGTTCAAAACCAACACCTTGATCCTTCCGGTGCCTTCCTTGCTTGTGTACAATTTCCTCGAATTGCTTACTTCTGGCAAGACTCTTGTAAACACCTTTCTCTATAATTCCCTTCAGTAAGCTATTTTCTTGCTCAAGTGTAACTTGGCTAAGAGAATCATTAGTGGAATCAAGAGAACTACTAGAAGCAACAACATTGGATTTAGCATGATTATTGTTACTACTAGAAGAAGAATCTTTCTTGTTCTTGTTACTAGACTTGACTTGTGGCATGTAAGTAGATAAGAGTAAATGCTTGGCAATGTAAGGAGAACTTTTCTTGTGAAGATCATCATTGATTGCCTTTAAAAACTCATGCTCTTGCTCAAAGTTGAGCTTTTCAAAGGTTAACTTCTCATGAGTCTTTAAAAGTTCTCGATGATCTTCCAAGATAGTTTCATGAGCTAACTTAAGAGTGTTTAGTTCTTTAGTTAGATGCTCAATCTTCTCCGTATCATTGTCATTCGTTTTATCTTGATTAGCATGATTAATTGACGTTTCATCATAGCATTCATTACTAGAGTTGTCAACAAGTAAATCATCATCATCTAACAAGTCATCTTCATCACTATTGAAATCAACATACTCGGGGTGTGATACCTTTGGGCCTTTAGTCATGAAGCATCTTCCAATCCCTTCATTTGGTGAGTCAAATATGTCGTAGGAGTTGGTTGACACAAGTGCTAGACCGGCAACACCTTCATCTTGAGTATATTCGGAGTCGGAGTGATAGCTTCTCTCGCAGTGATTGTCGGAGTCGGAGCCGGATACCCATTCACCAACATGAGCTTGATCTCTTCATTTTGTGTAGCTCCTTGATGACTTGTCCTTCCTTTCTGAATCCTTGTTTCTCTGGGATGTTCTTTGTTCATAACGATCATCTCTACTCCTTCTTCCTATTGATGGTGATTCTTCTCTTCTACTCCTTCTTTTTGGAGAATCTTCTCTTCTTTTGTAGGGAGCCGTACACTCATTGGAATAGTGTCCGGGTCTTCCACAATTGTAGCAATTACGCTCACGACTAGAAGATCTTTTGTCATTGTAGGACCTTGACTTGGAACTTCTTTCCTTGCTTCTACTCTTGTTGAAGTTCTTCACCATTAGGCTCAATTCTTCATTGAAGGTTTGTTTTTCACATGATGATGTGGGAGCTTCACATGAGGCTTTGTAAGCACCACTTGACTTGTTGTGGAGCTCCTCCTTATCCTTGAGTGATATCTCATGAGCAACAATTCTTCCAATGTCTTCCATTGGCTTAAGATCTTTGTAATTGGGCATCATTTGGATCAATGTGCACATAGTATCATATTTTCCATCCAAGGCTTTTAGGATCTTCTTGATGATGAATTTGTCGGTCATCTCTTCACTTCCTAAGCCGGCAATCTCAGTTGTTATGAGACCAAGCCAAGAGTACATCTCGGCGATGCCTTCACCATCCTTCATTTTGAACTTGTCAAGTTGACTTTGAAGCACATCCAATTTGGATTCCTTGACAGAGTCGGTACCTTTGTGCATGTCAATCAAAGTATCCCAAATTTCATTTGCATTCTCAAGACGGCTGATTTTGTTGAATTCTTCGGGGCACAATCCATTGAAGAGGATATCACAAGCTTGAGCATTGTATTGCAGCATCTTCAACTCTTCCGCGGTAGCTTCACGGTTTAGTTCTCTCCCATCAAAGAATTCACCTTGCAATCCAATACAAACAATAGCCCAAACGGCGGGGTTATGTCCAAGAATATGCTTTTCATCTTATGCTTCCAACTAGCAAAATTAGTACCATCAAAGTAAGGACCTCTACGGTGGTAATTTCCCTCGCTAGACGCCATACTCTCCTAGGTTGTGAAACCAAGGCTATGACCACCAAAAGCTATGGATATCAAAACAAATGGAGACCAAAGCTCTGATACCAAAAGTATGTCTCGAGGGGGGATGATTAGACTACTTGACCGAATAAAAATCTAGCCTTTTCCCAATTCTAGTTCTTGGCAGATTTTAGCAACTTAGCACAAGTCAAGCAATCAACCTAAACATGCAATTCTAATAGTATAGCAGCTGAATGTAAAACAATTGCATATGAAGGTAAATGGAGGAGTTTGAGGGAGCAAACGCAATGTTGACACGAAGATTTTTTTTAGACGTGGTTCCGATAGGTGGTGCTATCGTACATCACGTTGATGGAGACTTCAACCCACGAAGGGCAACGGTTGCGCAAGTCCACGGAGGGCTCCACCCATGAAGGGTCCATGAAGAAGCAACCTTGTCTATCCCACCATGGCCGTCCCCCACGAAGGACTTGCCTCACTAGGGTAGATCTTCACGAAGTAGGCGATCTCCTTGCCCTTACAAACTCCTTGGTTCAACTCCACAATCTTGACGGAGGCTCCCAAGTGACACCTAGCCAATCTAGGAGACACCACTCTCCAAGAAGTAACAAATGGTGTGTTGATGATGAACTCCTTGCTCTTGTGCTTCAAATGATAGTCTCCCCAACACTCAACTCTCTCTCACAGGATTTGGATTTGGTGGAAAGAAGATTTGAGTGGAAAGCAACTTGGGAAGGCTAGAGATCAAGATTTATGTGGTAGGAATGGAATATCTTGACCTCAACACAAGTGTAGGTGGTTCTCTCTCATAAAATGTATGTTGGAAGTGTAGGCATGTTCTGATGGCTCTCTCCATGAATGAAGAGTGGGTGGAGGGGTATATATAGCCTCCACACAAAATCTAACCGTTACACACAACTTACCAAACTCGGTGGGACCGAATCCTGAAACTCGGTCGGACCAATTTAGTAAATAATGTGACCGTTAGGATTTTTGGTGGGACCGACATGTCAACTCGGTGGGACCAATATGGTTAGGGTTAGGGCATAACATAATCTCGGTGACACCGATTACACAAACTCGGTGAGACCGATTTTGGTAATAGACACACAGAGGGTTGGTTAGGCAAACTCGGTGGGACCGATTCGCTCATCTCGGTTAGACCGAAACGTTACGAAAGGGAAATAGTGAGTTTGCATTGCAATCTTGGTGGGACCGATCGCTCATCTCGGTTTGATCGAAACGTTACGAAGGGAAATAGAGAGATTGCAATCCCATCTTGGTGAGGCCGAGATCCCTATCAGTGAGATCGAAAAGTCTAGCGTTTGTGGTTGTGGCTATGACATCTGAACTCGGTGGCGCCGGATAGATGGTTTAGGTGGGGTCGAGTTTGACTTTTGGTTTGGGTCATATGTGGACGTGAGAAAGTAGTTGAGGGCTTTGGAGCATATCACTAAGCATTTTGAGCAAGAAACTCATTAAGCAACACCTCATCCCTCCTTGATAGTATTGGCTTTTCCTATAGACTCAATGTGATCTTGGATCTCTAAAATAGAAAATGTAGAGTCTTGTGCTTTGAGCTTGAGCCAATTCTTTTGTCCTTAGCATTTTGAGGGATCCACTTTTCTCATCCATGTCATGCCAATCATTGAGCTTTCCTGAAATATTTATCTTGAGATAGATTAGCTCAATGAGCTATATGTTGTTAGGAATTACCAAAACCACCCAGGGATAGTTGCACTTTCAGTTGTGGGTGTGGAGGTTGTGGTAGGCGCAGAACGGTCGGCTGCCCTTGGACGACTCCGACTGATCCCTGCCGCGCTTTGTGTCTGGCTCTACCGCGAGCTCGGCTAATCCCTTGTGCTTCACGTCCTTGGCCTTGATCTTCTTTTCTTCTGGGTCGGCAGCAGGGAGCTCAAGGAGGGAGAGGCGTCCCTCCTCAGCTCTTGCACACTTGGTCGCCAGGTTGAGCAGCTCCATGGATGTGCACAACTCCTCGTGGATGGCGAGCTCCTCCTTCATCTTGACCTCACGGATGCCATCAGAGAACGTTGAGATGATGGCCTCGTGCATCACCTTGGGGATCTTGAGGCGGACGTTGTTGAAGTGCTGGATGTATTTCTGCAGGGTCTCCCCAGGCTGTTGCTTGATGCGGCCCAGGTCTCCCGTGGTCGGGGGACGATTGCGAGTGTCGTGGAAGTTGGCGATGAAGCGGCCGCGCATCTCGCCCCAGGATGAGATCGAGCCAGGAGGCAGGTTCGCGAGCCACGAGCGGGCGCCACCCTTGAGCGCCAGGGGAAACCAGTTCGCCATGACCTTCTCGTCTCCGTTGGCCGCCTTGATGCTCAGCTTGTAGAGCTGCAAGAACTCCGCAGGGTTGGAGGTGCCGTCGTAGCAAGGAGGCAGGTCCGGCTTGAACTTACCCGGCCAGGCAACGCTATGCAGCTCGGGGGTGAAGGCGCAGTAACCTGCTGTGGTCACTGGGGCCCTTTGCTGACGCGGAGCTTGCTCTTGATGGTACCCGTGCAGGGCCGCCAGGGGCAGTACGCGGTCTTGTCGCGCCGGTGTAGGGAGCACGAGGGCGCCTTCTTGAGGCCTAGGGATTTCTTGGCAGCTTCTTTCTTGTTGCGCGGGCGTTGGATGCGGTGGGTCACCTCCAGGAGCCGCGCGCCTTGGAGCCAGGACACCGTCTTGGGGCAGAGGTGGTGGAGGTGCTCCATGAGCCGCGTCGCCCGTACCTGGTGAAGGGCGAGGCAGCGAGAGGGACGGCGCGAGAGAGCCCCCTGCAGCACTGACGAGCTCGGTGATGCGAGCGAGCCATTCTTCGTAGAGGTCGTCGACGGGGCGGTAATGCAGGAGCTCACGCGCCAGAAGCAGTGCGGCTTGCGCGTCCGTGGGGGCGCAACGAGCGTGGGACGACGAGCCAGCTGGGGTCAGTGACGGAGTGGTGGTGCGGCCTTCCCGCCGCACCGAGGGATGCAACAAGGATGCTTGCTGCTCGTTCCTCGTTGGACCGGTGGCGGCGTTGGCGGCAGGCGGCGGAGAATGACGAGGAGGTCCGCCGATAGGAGCCGTCTGGGCAACGCGTGCGGCAAGAGCGGCCCGGCGCTCAGCGCAGGCTCGGCGGGCGTCCGACATGGATGCGACGAAGCGATGGGACGTGGATCAACGGAAGGAAGACTTTGGTGCACCCCTAACCGGCGCGCCAAATGTCGGATATCGGGTTCCAGCAAAACCCTTAAGGTTCAAACACTAGGGTGCGCACGAAGATTTTCCCCTACCGAAACACGCCCTCAGCCTCGCCGTGATCCCTAAGCTATCTCAACAAACTCATAGCACAAGAGACACAAGATTTATACAGGTTCGGGCCACCATTGTGGTGTAAGAGTATCTCCAGCCGTTGGCCCCCCAGGAGGCACTAAAAATCGCCCCCTGGGGGCGCACCGGCGCTAAACCGTGCGCTGGGGGCGTGATGCCCCCCAGTCGCGGCGCCCATGTTTTTTCGAAAATTTAAATTATGGCACAAACACGACAAATTCAACCAAACTTCGGTGAGTTTCGTTCATATTTAAAAATATTTTACAAAAAAAGAAAAAAAAAAGCTACTAGGCTGCTCCTCGCCGTCTCCCTCGCCGCTCCTCGCCGCCCACCGCCCTTGCAGTTCTACATGCCGAGGAGGCTGTAGAACCGTGTGTAGTCGCCGCCGTCATCGTCGTCGTCGTTTTCATCGTCGGCGCCGCCTCCGCCGCGGCCGCCGTCCCTGCTGCAACCCTTCCCCGGTTGGCGCGGCGGGTTGGACGGTTCGGGGGCGTCCTCGTCCTCGTCGCTGTCGAGGATCACAGCGCCGTGCTCGTCCTCGCGCCCACGTTTGCTGGCGGCTATCTCCTCCAGGGTCGGGCGCTGCTGGACCATCTCGTCGCGGAGGTAGTCGTCCCACGCCCACTATAGGGCCTCCTTATCGGAGAAGCCGCGCCGGGCTATCTCCTCGTACTCCACGGGGAGGCCGGGCTCCGGCTTGGGCGCGACGAGGACGAGGTGGCCAAGGGGGTGGAGTCGCCGATGCGGACGCCAAAGCTACGGGTGCGGCGCCTGACAGGCGTGTCCTCGGGCTCCGGCTTGACAGGGAGGAGGCAGGGAGAGCCGGACGAGCGGCCGGACAAGGAGGAGGACGCCCCGGGCTCCATGCACCTCGGCGTCCACGAGCTCCCACGTCGGCAAGAGAAGGACGGGGGAGTAGGGTACTCGAGCCTCGGTGTGTTGCCGCCCTCGATGTACTCGAGGACAGCCTCCAGCGTGCGGCCGGGCACGCCCTACCACCAGCGCCGCCCCTCGAAGTTAAGCCTTCCGGAGGGCACGACACTGTTGGTGGCTTCGAGCTGTTCGGCGTTGCGGCGGAAGTATGGCTCCCAGAGCGGGTTGTCGGGGATGTACCGTGGTCCTTTCCTCGCCTCCCGTGTCAGGGAGGCGCGGATACGCGCGATCTCCACAAGCGGCGCCGTGCCGGTGGGCAGTGGTGGCACCGGGACCCGCCGGCGCTGATTCTCCACGCCCCGGGCACCCGCATGTCCGGCAGGACCGGGTACTCGGCCTCAAAGAGGAGCCAAGCTTCATCCTCATGAAGGTGGCGGCGGCCGAAGCCGTTCGCCGCTGCACCATCGCCTGGGAAGCACTCGGCCATGCTAACTGGAGACGGCGAGAGGAGAGGGAAGAAGGGGGAGAAATGGAGCATCGACGGTGGAGACTCTGTGCGTGTCACCGGCACACCGGGGGTCGACTTATATAGGCCGAGGCGCCGCGCGTACGCGTGGCGGGCGAGGGGACGCGCGTCGTTCGGTCTTCACTGAGCCGCCCGTGAGGCATCAATGGAGGCTGACCGGTGCGGCAGCGCGCGACAGTGCGCGGCAGCTTTGGCATTGATTCGTCGCTGGAAACGAGGCGATGTGGAAGACAAAGCGGCAAGAAGAGAGACGAGTCGCTGGCAAGGAGGGCCCGTGGCTCTTTCATGCCAAAAACAATTCGCCCGACGCCCCCGAGTGCCCCCCAGCGCGCCGGGTTCGGGTTGGTTCCGCCGGCGCCAATTTTGGCCCAAGCCGGTGAAAAATGGGCCCTTGGGGGCGTGACTGGGCCGATTTTTTGGCGCCGGCGGCCGAAAAGTCGCCCGGGGGGCCTTGTTGGGGGCGCGGCTGGAGATGCTCTAATACCCTACTCCAGTGTGGTGGTGGTGGATTGCCTCTTGGGCTGATGATGAACAATACAAGGTAAGAATAGCCTCGCGAGGAGGGGTGTTCTTTAGCTGGTGTGGTGTGTAGATGAACTCAATCTCCCTCCTCCTACTATGGTGGTAGCCCTATTTATAGAGGCCCTGGTCTCTCCCCAAATATTGAGCGGGAAGGGATCCAACAACGGCCATTTTGAAAGGGGACAGCTAGTACAAGCTATCTTGACTAAAGGTAGTCTTCGCCTGCCAAAGGCGCTGGTGGTGACGCCGTCTTCGGCTCCACGGTGACCTCCGTCCTGCCATCCTGCTGGTCTTGGTCTTGTTGCATCGATATGGAAACGTTTGCCTGATGCCTTGGTACTCCGCGCCTATGCTTGCCCCCTTAGAACCAAAGGGGAAACAAGGACACTGCTCGGGCTGGCGCCCGCCTGGCCTTGGTCGTCATGGCTTGCATCACGGGAACCTCGTGAGGTACCCCTTGCCTTGATCTCTTCGCCTCCTTGCGAGCCTACCTGGTGAGGCCGCTCCTGAGGAGGCCTTGTGTCGTCCGCCCCGCGAGGCTTGGCCCCTCGCGAGGGTCTCGAGTGTTGGTTGATGAAGGCGGGCCGTACTGGGCCACTGGTGGAGCCACGCCGCAGGCGGCACGTAAGCAAGTCCGGGGACCCCTGTTCCCAGAGCGCCGACATCAACGCACCCATCCTCGTCAAGCATCCGGTATAGTTCGTCAGCATGGTGTTGCGGGATGCAAGGGCACAGTACCCCATGCCTCAGAAGCTCTTACTCGCGCTCTTGGTGGCCTCGCGCAAACTGCATCACTACTTTCAAGGTCACCCCATCAAGGTCGTCTCGGCCTACCCGTTGGAAAGGGTACTCAGGAGCCCCAACTCCGCTGGGAGAGTCACCAAATGGAACATCGAGTTGCAGGCATTTCAGTTGGAGTTCAGCACATCCAGGGTCATCAAAGGGGCCGCCCTTGCTGATTTCGTGGCTGAATGGACGGACGCGCCAGAGCTCAAGGTGGGAGAGGATCACTCTCTCTCCCCAGGAAGTGAGGCACTAGATGGCTGGGTCATGTATTTCGATGGTGCCTTCTCGCGGCAGGGCGCGGGGGCTGGTGTAGTGCTTATATCACCCACTCAGGACAAGCTCTACTACGCCATACAGCTCTGCTTCCAGCAGGGCGAGAAGGTCTCCAACAACATAGCAGAGTACGAGGGCCTCATAGCAGGCCTGAAAGCTACAGTAGTACTGGGAGTGAAGCGCCTCGTCATCAAGGGCGATTCACAACTCCTCGTCAACTTCTCCAACAAGGTGTACGAGCCAAAGGACGAGCACATGGAAGCATATCTCGTGGAAGTACACAAGATGGAGAAGCAGTTCTGGGCGCTGGAGTTGCAGCATGTGCCTCGTGGCACCAACCAAGAGGCTGATGACATTGCTAGGAGGGCGTCCAAACGGCTGCCTCAGGAGCTTGGCGTTTTCGAGGAATGACTCTTCAGGCCATCGGCGGCACCACCATTTTCAAGAACGGTATAGCCTCGGGAAGAACTTCCTCAGCCACCTGCCACAGGAGCCCCGGCCTATGGCCCGACCTCGGGAGCGCGCCTACTCTTAGTGCTGGAGCCTCAAGAGGGATGCTGGACCAAGGAATTCAAGGAATACCTGACGCAAGGGACGCTGCCGGAGAAGGAGGATGCGGAGCGCGTGGCCAGGCAGGCCACGGCCTACTGGATCCAAGACGGTGAGTTATACCAAAAGCGGCCGAATGACGTTTTCTTACGTTGCATCTCCAGGGAACAGGGGAAGGAGCTGCTGGCCGACATACAGGGCGGAGATTGCGGACACCACTCGTCGTCACGGACCCTCGTCGGCAAGGCATTTTGCAGCAGATTCTATTGGTCTACGACACTCAACGACGCGACTGAGCTGGTGAAGTCCTGCGGCCTGGCAATTCCATGCCAAGCAGATCCATCAGCCAGCTCAGGGCCTACAGACCATCCCGCTCTCATGGTCGTTTGCGGTCTGGGGGCTGGATATCTTGGGCCCATTCCCTCGAGCGCCTGGGGGCTACCGCTGCCTCTACGTCGCCATCGACAAGTTCACCAAGTGGACGGAGGTGGAAGCTGTCTGCACCATCCCAGCCAGCTGTGCAGTCAAGTTCATCAAGGGCCTCGTGAGCCGTTTTGGGGTCCCTAACCACATCATCAACGACAACGATTCGCAGTTCACTAGCAATCTCTTCAAGACGTATTGTGCTAACCTTGGAACGCAGATCTGCTATGCTTCAGTGTAGCACCCCCGGAGCAACGGCCAGGCCGAACGCGCCAACACAGAGGTCCTGAGGGGTCTCAAGACCAGGACCTTCAAGAAGAAGCTAGAGGCCTACGGCAGGGGCTGGCACGACGAGCTCCAGTCTGTGATGTGGTCCATTCGCACTACTGCCACCAAGCCAACGGGCGAGACCCCGTTCTTCCTCGTCTACGGAGCAGAAGCGGTTCTCCCTCACGAGGTCAGGCGTCGCTCCGCGTGGGTCCTGACGTTTGATGAGGCACAGCAGGACGCCATGCGGGGGATGGACCTCGTGCTGGGGGAGGAACGCCACCATGAAGCCACGCTACAGCGGTATCACTGTCGCAACATCCGCCCCAGGACGCTCAAGGTAGGTGACCTCGTCCTGAGGCGGGTGCGCTCCAGGGAGGGGCTGCATAAGCTCTCACCCATGTGGGAGGGCCCGTTCAAGGTCATCCACGTCTCCAGGCCTGGCGCCGCGCGCCTGGAGACCCAGGACGGGGTACCCATCCCGAACGCTTGGAACATCCAGCACCTCCGAAAGTTCTACCCCTGAAGAAAGGCCCGGTGCCTGTGAAGAAGGCCCAGTGCCTATGAAGCTCGCCGCCTATGACCCCTAAAGAAAGGCCTTGTGCCTGTGAAGAAGGCCAGTGCCTGTGAAGCTCGCCGCCCATGACACACTCACGTAATAATGAGTGGGGCTGTTGTCCGATATCGGGTTTCGGCAAAACCCTTAAGGTTCAAACACTCGGGTGCGCACGAAGATTTCCCCCTACCGAAACACGCCCTCAGCCTCGCCGCGATCACTAAGCTAACTCAATGAACTCATAGCACAAGAGACATGAGATTTATACAGGTTCAGGACACCGTTGTGGTGTAATACCCTACTCCTGTGTGGTAGTGGTGGATTGCCTCTTGGGATGATGATGAACAGTACAAGGGAAGAACAGCCTCGCGAGGAGAGGTGTTCTTATGCTTGTGTGGTTGCTCGGGGAGGAATTGATCTGTGCCTTCTACTGTGGTGGCTAGTCCTATTTATAGAGGCCCTGGTCCTCTCCCCAAATATTGAGCGGGAAGGGATCCAACAGCGGCCATTTCGAAAGGGGACAGCTAGTACAAGCTATCCTGGCAAAAGGTGGTCTTCGTCTGCCAAAGGCGTTGGTGGTGACGCCGTCTTGGGCATCGTGATGACCTCCGTCCTGTCGTCCTGCTGGTCTTGGTATTGTTGCACCGATATGGAAACCTTTGCCTGATGCCTCGGTACTTCGCGCCTGCGCTTGCCCCCTTAGAACCAAAGGGGAAACGAGGACACTGCACGCGCTGGCGCCTGCCTGGCCTTGGTCGTCATGGCTTGCGTCACGGGAACATCGCGAGGTACCCCTTGCCTGGATCTCTCCGCCTCCTCGCGAGCCCGCCTGGTGAGGCCGCCCCTGAGGAGGCCTTGCATCGTCTGCCCCGCGTTCTTCACGGGCACCGAGCCTTTCTTCAGGGGTAGAACTTCCGGAGGTACTGGATGTTCCAGGCGTTCGGGATGGGCACCCCATCCTGAGTCTCCAGGCGCGCGGTGTGAGGCCTGGAGACATGGACGACCTTGAACGGGCCCTGGAGAGCACCCGCCTCAGTACGAGGTCACCTACCTTGAGCATCTTGGGGTGGATGCTGTGACAGTGATACCGCCGTAGTGAATGCTGGTACCTTGCCGCCCGTAGCGTGGCTTCACGGCTGCGTTCCTCCTCCAACACGAGGTCCATCCCCCACATGGCGTCCTACTGCACCTCATCAAACGCCAGGACCCGTGCAGAGCGACACCTGACCTCGCGAGGGAGAACCGCTTCTGCTCCGTAGATGAGGAAGAACGGGGTCTCGCCCGTTGGCTTGGTGGCGGTAGTGCAGATGGAACACAACATGGACTGGAGCTCGTCGTGCCAGCCCCTGCCGCAGGCATCCAGCTTCTTCTTGAAGGTCCTGGTCTTGAGGCCCCTCAGGACCTCCGCGTTGGTGCGTTCGGCCTGGCCGTTGCTTCGGGGGTGTGCCACCAAAGCGTAGCAGATCTGCGTTCCAAGGTTAGCACAATACGTTTTGAAGAGATTGCTGGTGAACTACGAACCGTTGTCAGTGATGATGTGGTTAGGGACCCCAAACTGGCTCACGAGGCCCTTGATGAATTGACCGCGGAACTGGCTCGGATGGTGCGGACGGCCTCCACCTCCGCCCATTTTGTGAACTTGTTGATGGCGACGTAGAGGTAGCGGTAGCCCACAGGCGCTTGGGGGAATGGGCCCAAGATATCGAGCCCCCAGACCGCGAACGGCCACGAGAGCAGGATGGTCTGCAGGCCCTGTGTTGGCTGATGGATCTTCTTGGCATGGAATTGGCAGGCTTCGCAGGACTTCACCAGCTCGGTCGCGTCCTTGAGTGCCGTAGGCCAGTAGAACCCGCTGCAAAATGCCTTGCCGACGAGGGTCCGTGACGACGAGTGATGTCCGCAATCTCCGCCCTGTATGTCGGCCAGCAGCTCCTTCCCATGTTCCCTGGAGATGCAACACAGAGAAATGTCATTCGGCCGCTTCCGGTACAACTCACCGTCTTGGATGCAGTAGGCCGCGGCCTGCCGGGCCATGCGCTCTGCGTCCTCCTCCGTCTCCGTTACCGTCCCTTGTGTCAGGTATTCCTTGAATTCCTTGGTCCAGCACACCTCCTGAGGCTCCAGCGCCAAGAGTAGACGCGCTCCCGAGGTCGGGCCACAGGTCGGGGCTCCTGTGGCCGGTGGCTGAGGGAGTTCTTCCCGAGGTTGTGCCTTCCTTGAAAGTGGTGGTGCCGCCGACGACATGAAGGGTCGTTCCTTGAAAATGCCAGGCTCTTGAGGCAGCCGTCTGGATGCCCTCCTGGCGATGTCATCGGCCTCTTGGTTGGTGCCGCGGGGCACATGCTGCAACTCTAGCCCCCGGAACTTCCTCTCCTTCTTGCGTACTTCTGCGAGATATGCTTCCATGTGCTCGTCCTTCGGCTCGTACACCTTGTTGGAGAAGTTGACGAGGAGCTGTGAATCGCCCTTGATGCTGAGGCGCTTCACTCCCAGTACTGCTGCAGCTTTCAGGCCTGCTATGAGGCCCTCGTATTCTGCTGTGTTGTTGGAGACCTTTTCGCCCTACTGGAAACAGAGTTGTACGGCATAGTAGAGCTTGTCCTGAGTGGGTGATATCAGCACTGCGCCACAGCGCTCCTCGCCTAGCTTGAGCCCTGGTGCGTCCATCCATTCAGCCATGAAATAAGCAAGGGTGGCCCCTTTGATGACCCTAGTTGTGATGAACTCCAACTGAAACGCTTGCAGCTCGACGTTCCACTCGGCGACTCTCCCAGCGGAGTTGGGGCTTCTGAGTACTCTTTCCAGTGGGTAGGCCGAGATGACCTTGATGGGGTGACCTTGAAAGCAGTGCCGCAGCTTACACGAGGCCACCAAGAGCGCGAGTAAGAGCTTCTGAGGCATGGGGTACCGTGACCTTGCATCCCGCAGCACCGTGCTGACAAAGTACACCAGGTGCTCGACGAGGGTGGGTGCGCTGGCGTGGCCTGCATCTTCCGGAGGTTGTAGGCCGGATGGGTTGCTGCAATGAACTGAGCCAGGGCAGGGTATCCGAGGATGGCGTTGTAGGGAGGCAGATGTGAGCAACGTCGAAGTCGACCAGCTCTGTGCGGTAGTTGTCGTGGGTGCCGAAGGTCACAGGAAGGCGGATCTGCCCCAGGGAACTGGAGGAACCGCCCCCGACGCCCGAGAAGGGCTTGCTGGGTCGGAGCCGCTCCAGCGATACATGGAGGAGGCTGAAGGTCTCCACTGAGGGCACGTTGAGGCCGGCACCACCATCGATGAGGGTTTTGGTGACGGCCACCTGGCAGATTGTGGGCGTGCGGAGCATTGGGAGCGCACCCGAGCAGGCGGTGTTGATGGGGTGATCTTCCGAGTTGAAGGTCAGGTTGGCCTTGGGCGCCACCCAACCCGGGGGAGCTCCTTGCCACGTGAGGGTGGTGCTGATCTGGCGAAAGAACGGCTTGGCGTGGCGGTCCAAGGGTGGTGCCTGCGAGCCGCCCAGGAGCGCTACGATGACCGGGGGCGCCGGCGTCGCGTAGTGGGCGAGGAAGAGGTCGCGCAGCTCCTCCCCGGAGGCCACGAAAGAAGCCGGCAGGTTGAGCAACCATGCATGCGGGACACCAGTAAGGGCCATGGAAAACCAGTTGGCCATGACCTTGTCGTCGCCCCGGCCTCGAGGACGGCCTCCTCGTACGCTGGCAGGAAAACCACCGGGTCCGTCGCGCCGTCGTAGCACGGCGGCATCTCTGGCTTGAACTTGTGCGGCCACTGCACCTGCCACAAGGCGGGGACCAAGGCTCGGAGCCCCCTAGCCTCAGCACTTGCGCCAGTCGCCGGAGCCGGAAGCGCGATGTCCGCCATGAGGGCGAAGTGCGGTGTTGGTGTAGTGCAGGTCGACAGAAGGAAGAGCTCCGATGCACCCCTACCTGGTGCGCCAAATGTCGGATATCGGGTTCCGACAAAACCCTTAAGGTTCAAACACTAGGGTGCGCATGAAGATTTCCCCCTACCGAAAACACAAGAGACACGAGATTTATATAGGTTCGGGCCACCGTTGTGGTGTAATACCTTACTCTTGTGTGGTAGTGGTGGATTGCCTCTTGGGCTGAAGATGAACAGTACAAGGGAAGAACAGCCTCGCGAGGAGAGGTGTTCTTGTGCTTGTGTGGTTGCTCGGGGAGGAATTGATCCGTGCCTTCTACTGTGGTGGCTAGTCCTATTTATATAGGCCCTGGTCCTCTCCCCAAATATTGAGTGGGAAGGGATCCAATAGCGGCCATTTTGAAAGGGGATAGCTCGTACAAGCTATCCTGACTAAAGGTGGTCTTCGTCTGCCAAACGCGCTGGTGGTGACGCCGTCTTGGGCTCCGCGATGACCTCCGTCCTGCCGTCCTGCTGGTGTTGGTATTGTTGCACCGATATGGAAACCTTTGCCTGATGCCTCGGTACTCAGAGCCTGCGCTTGCCCCCTTAGCACCAAAGGGGAAACGAGGACACTGCATGCGCTAGCGCCCGCCTGGCCTTGGTCGTCATGGCTTGCGTCACGGGAACCTCGCGAGGTACCCCTTGCCATGATCTCTCCGCCTCCTCGCGAGCCCGCCTGGTGAGGCCGCCTTGGTCGTCATTCGCCCCGTGAGGCTTGGTCCCTCGCGAGGGTATTGAGTGTTGGTTGATGAAGACGGGCCGTACTGGGCCACTGGTGGAGCCACGCCGCGGGCCGCAGGCAGGCAAGTCTGGGGACCCCCATTCTCAGAACGCCGACAGTTGTACACGCCCCGGAGTCTCAGGATTGCCGCCCTTGGGCCTCGGGGGCTCCCTCCCACGCCCAGTAGCAGCACTTAGCTCCGCGCTGGTGAGAAGACTTGAGGACTAGACTAGGTTCCAGGCGCAGCTTTTAATTTGCTTTCTGTAGTTGGCTCGCTCTTCCTTGTTTGAACCTTGATTAAAGTTGCTTCTGGTGTTCTTTGCCGGTTCTGTTCCATCGTCTTCTGCCTTCGTTTTCTGTCTTCAGCTCTTTTTCTGACTTACTCTCTCTCGCAAGCCTCGCGAGGGGGTTGTGCGGGTGCCCTCGTGAGCCCTTTCTCTTCTGATTTTCGCGAGGCTCTCTCGTTTGATTTCGCAGTGGGAGCACCCCTCTCAGTCCGTGCCCCTCGGGTACCATGACACAAAGCGTCGGGCCACGGCCAGCGGCCCTTGCAAACAGGGTTTGAAAAATGATAGTATCTTAACGAGTTTTTGGCAGCTCTTAAGGCGCCCGGCAAGGCCTGAGGCAGGCTCCTCGCGAGGCGAAAACTACTTCAAATGTACCAAGCTAAGTTGTTCCTACACGCCAACGTACAACAACGACACTATGACACAGCACAGGAACAATAAATGCAGCATGTTAACTAGGAAATCATAGTTTGTTGCACGCCCCCATGGGGCCCCATACTTGTCTCTCTCTATGCAGGAAGGAAGGAAAACAAAACAAAAGCAGCACGTGCCATGTAGCAGTTCGCGAGGAGGGATCTACGGCGACCTCCTGAGCTCAGCCAGACCCCACCTCGCGCTTCACCGAAGCGCAGCGACGGGATGCCCTGCTGCCGCCCTCAAGGCGGACATAGCGGTGTTGCGGTCGATCGTAGCCGCCGCTGGAGGAGCTGTCGCTGGAGGAGGAGCCGCCATAGCTTGATGAGTCGCGGTCGCCGCCGGGAGCGAGTTCGCCTTCACCCTCGTCACGACCGTCGCCAGGACTGAGCACCTCATCACCGTCGTTGTCTTCACGGCAGCACCCAATGCGGCGGCCATCCTCTCCGAACACCCTCATGTAGAGGGTTGCGTCGCCATCTGTGGCACCCTGGCTCAGAGAAAACCGGAATGCCCCGTATTCCAGCCCAGAGATAAAGGAAGGAATACGGCACTGCTTAGCATAGAACAAACCAGCTCTTTATTATTAGACGAATATGAATACAAGGTTGCCAATATTCCAATGAATAACATCTGTACGGCGACACTACGCCATCCTCAGTTGCTCTATGCAAGCAGCAGAACAACTCGAAGCAGCGGAATAACTCTAGCAGCGGAACAACGAAGACGGTGGTGAACTCCACTCCGCAGGGACTCTGGCTGGAACTTTTATCCTAGCACGCAAACGAGGACTCCACGGCAAACAAGGAATCAAATCCGGAATGACCTGCAAGCTGGCATGACACGCCAGGTCAGTACATTGAATGTACTTGCAAGCTCACAATAATCCAGAAGCATTCAAGACAAACAACAACATAGCAATTACAGGTTAAGCAGGAATTATCATAATATCATCATAGCAACATGGCATGACCAACATAAACATGATACAGCTAACTCAACCTGAACATATTGATCCGACAATACTAGCATGCAACATGAAACCACTATATGCACCACTTATCCTGCTTGGGCTACCTCGTAACCCACACATGCATCACTTACCAACCTCGGACATCACACGATCATCTCAGGATCAAATCAAGCTTAGTATAAACAATATCATAGTAATCGGTAAATGACCACAAGGAGCTTGACCTTTACCCACGATTCTCGTACAACATCACGAATATACAACATCTCGGTATCCTCGATACCATTGTGATACTTACGGTGATCACCACCCGACCAACACTTGGCACGTGATCCTTACGGCGATCACCACCCGACCACTACATGGCCCGTGATCCTTACAGCGATCACAACCAACTTATCTCATTGTTATTAAGCACATTATTCTTATTACTGTTGACTCATGGTGTGACCTTCTCTCGACCTAGGCCCTTATCCGCGGGCGTGGCTATCGATAGATTAATATACACTCGGCAGAGGTTAGTACACTATACCCACACTACGGAACCCATGGCCTCGCACTCCCATTCGGGTGGACCAACAGTGTTCCGACAAAACAGTCCTACTACCATGACTCTCTCCCGGCCACTCCGACTTACTCCCCTTTGGGCTAAATCATGGGAGGCCCCATGTCTACCTCCAGACACCTCAACGACCACCATCGTGGCCCGTCCCACTCTGGGACACGTGCACATAACAACAACAACGGGCACACAAGGTTATGCTTGCCTACCGGGCCAGGGTACAGCACGCCCATACCGGTAAGCGTGGTTGCACTGGTCAGCATCGATTCAGCGGCACCATGACTCAGCCAACAGTTGTTCAAGTTCAATTTAATACGGTTAACTTGAATGCAAATAAGCTGAGCCATGATAAAATGCATGAACATGATATCAACATCACCATGAGAGTATCACATAACTTTCCACCATAACAACAATAAATCATATCCACTGATCATCGCATACTGACTAGCATGACCATCTCCAACATCAACATGTACTACTAACAAGCATAAACATATGAAAGAATACTAGCAGGTATAACATGATCACAGTGTATAAGACAACATAGCACAAAAGTGAACATGCAAATTTGAACATCACCGGAACAACGATAACCATCTTTTCAACAAGCAAACATTTAATAAAGGTTCAAGTTGAAAACCATGGCTACTTCATGGCTATCATGCAAGTGGGTATTGTGGCTTGCCTGGGGATGAAGAAGGTGTTGGAAATATGCCCTAGAGGCAATAATAAAAGTATTATTATATTTCATTATTCATGATAATTGTCTTTTACTCATGCTATAACTGTATTATCCGGAAATCGTAATACACGTGTGAATACATAGACCACAATATGTCCCTAGTGAGCCTCTAGTTGACTAGCTCGTTGTGATCAACAGATAGTCATGGTTTCCTGGCTATGAACATTAGATGTCGTTGATAACGGGATCACATCATTAGGAGAATGATGTGATGGACAAGACCCAATCCTAAGCATAGCACAAAGATCGTGTAGTTCGTTTGCTAGAGCTTTGCCAATGTCAAGTATCTCTTCCTTCGACCATGAGATCGTGTAACTCCTGGATACCGTAGGAGTGCTTTGGGTGTATCAAACGTCACAACGTAACTGGGTGACTATAAAGGTGCACTACAGGTATCTCCGAAAGTGTCTATTGGGTTATGCGGATCGAGACTGGGATTTGTCACTCCGTATGACGGAGAGGTATCTCTGGGCCCACTCCGTAATGCATCATCATAATGAGCTCAAGGTGACCAATGTGTTGGCCACGGGATCATGCATTACGGTACGAGTAAAGTGACTTGCCGGTAACGAGACTGAACAAGGTATTGGGATACCGACGATCGAGTCTCGGGCAAGTAACGTACCGATTGACAAAGGGAATTGTATACAGGGTTTGATCGAATCCTTGACATCATGGTTCAACCGATGAAATCATCGAGGAGCATGTGGGAGCCAACATGGGTATCCAGACCCCGCTGTTGGTTATTGCCCGAGAGTTGTCTTGGTCATGTCTGCGTGTCTCCCGAACCCGTAGGGTCTACACACTTAAGGTTCGGTGATGCTAGGGTTGTTAGGAAGACTAGTATGTGACTACCGAATGTTGTTCGGAGTCCCGGATGAGATCCCGGACGTCATGAGGAGTTCCGGAATAGTCCGGAGGTGAAGTTTTATATATGGGAAGTTGTTATACAGACACCGGAAAGTTTCGGGGGCTTATCGGTATTGTACCGGGGCCACCGGAAGGGTTCCGGGGGTCCACCGGGAGGGGCCACCCCTCCCGGGGGGCCACATGGGGCCGCATGGGATAGCAGCCAGCCCCTGGTGGGCTGGGCGCGCCCCCCACCTTGGGCCCATGCGCCTAGGGTTGGGGGGGAAACCCTAAAGGGGGTGCCCCCCTTGCTTGGGGGGCAAGCCCCCCCACCCTGGCCGCCGCCCCCCCCTCTAGATCCCATCTAGAGGGGCCAGCCCCCCTTGCCCCTTCCCCTATATATAGAGGGGTGAGGGGAGGGCTGCAACACCACAAGTTAAGGCGCAGCCCCTCCCCTCCCCAACACCTCTCCTCCTCCGTACATGCTTGGCGAAGCCCTGTCGGAGTACTACTGCACCAACTACACCATGCCGTCGTGCTGCCATTGGAGCTGCCTTCCTCAACCTCTCCTTCCCCCTTGCTGGATCTAGAAGGAGGAGACATCCCCGTCCCGTACGTGTGTTGAACGCGGAGGTGCTGTCCGTTCAGCACTTGGCCATCGGTGATCCGAATCACGTTGGAGTACGACTCCATCATCACCATCCCCTTGCAAGCTTCCGCGCGTGATCTACAAGTGGTATGTAGATGCAAACTCACTCCCTTGACTCGTTGCTTAGATGAACTCATAGATGGATCTTGGTGAAACCGTAGAATTTTTTTTTTAATTTTCTGCAACGTTCCCCAACAGTGGCATCATGAGCTAGGTCTATGCGTAGTTCTCTTTGCACGAGTAGAACACAATTTTGTTGTGGGCGTGGATCTTGTTATCTTACTTGCCCCTACTAGTCTTTTCTTGCTTCAACGGTATTGTGGGATGAAGTGGCCCGGACCAACCTTACACGTACACTTACGTGAGACCGGTTCCACCGATTAACATGCACTAGTTGCATAAGGTGGCTGGCGGGTGTCTGTCTCTCCCACTTTAGTTGGAGCGGATTCGATGAAAAGGGCCCTTATGAAGGGTAAATAGAGTTGACAAAATCATGTTGTGGTTATTCGTAGGTAAGAAAGCGTTCTTGCTAGAACCCAATTGCAGCCACGTAAAAGATGCAACAACAATTAGAGGACGTCTAACTTGTTTTTGCAGCGATTGATCATGTGATGTGATATGGCCAGAAGTTGTGATGAATGATGAATTGTGATGTATGAGATCATGTTCTTGTAATAGGATTCACGACTTGCATGTCGATGAGTATGACAACCGGCAGGAGCCATAGGAGTTGTCTTTATATTTTGTATGACCTGTTGGGGAACGTAGCAGAAATTCAAAAATTTTCCTACGTGTCACCAAGATCTATCTATGGAGAAACCAGCTACGAGTAGAAGGAGAGTGCATCTATATACCCTTGTAGATCGCTAAGCGGAAGCGTTCAAGTGAACGGGGTTGATGGAGTCGTACTCGTCGTGATTCAGATCACCGATGATCAAGTGCCGAACGGACGGCACCTCCGCGTTCAACACACGTACAGCCCGGTGACGTCTCCCACGCCTTGATCCAGCAAGGAGAGAGGGAGAGGTTGAGGAAGACTCCATCCAACAGCAGCACAACGGCGTGGTGGTGGTGGAGGAGCGTGGCAATCCCGCAGGGCTTCGCTAAGCACCATGGGAGAAGAGGAGGAGGGAGAGGGGCAGGGCTGCGCCAACGAGAGGAGAAGTTCTCATGTGTTATGGGCAGCCCCAGGCCTCTATTTATATAGGGGAGAAGGGGGCTGCGCCCCCTTTAGGGTTTCCCACCCCAAGGGGTGCGGCCAGCCCTAGATGGGACTTGGGGAGGCGGCCAAGAGAGGGAGAGAGGGGAGGCGCCCACTAGGTGGGCCTTAAGGCCCATCTGGACTAGGGTTTGCCCCCTCCCACTCTCTCTTGCGCCTTGGACCCCTTGTGGGGGGCGCACCAGCCCACCTAGGGGCTGGTCCCCTCCCACACTTGGCCCACGCAACCTTCTGGGGCAGGTGGCCCCACTTGGTGGACCCCCGGGACCCTCCCGGTGGTCCCGGTACATTACCGATATCGCCCGAAACTTTTCCGGTGACCAAAACAGGACTTCCCATATATAAATCTTTACCTCCGGACCATTCCGGAACTCCTTGTGACGTCCGGGATCTCATCCGAGACTCCGAACAACATTCGGTAACCACATACAAGCTTCCTTTATAACCCTAGCGTCATCGAACCTTAAGTGTGTAGACCCTACGGGTTCGGGAGACATGCAGACATGACCGAGACGTTCTCCGGTCAATAACCAACAGCGGGATCTGGATACCCATGATGGCTCCCACATGTTCCACGATGATCTCATCGGATGAAACACGATGTCAAGGACTTAATCAATCCCGTATTCAATTCCCTTTGTCTATCGGTATGTTACTTGCCCGAGACTCGATCGTCGGTATCCAATACCTTGTTCAATCTCGTTACCGGCAAGTCACTTTACTCGTTCCGTAACACATCATCCCGTGATCAACTCCTTGGTCACATTGCGCATATGATGATGTCCTACCGAGTGGGCCCAGAGATACCTCTCCGTTTACACGGAGTGACAAATCCCAGTCTCGATCCGCATAAAACAATAGATACTTTCGGAGATACCTGTAGTGCACCTTTACAGTCACTCAGTTACGTTGTGACGTTTGATACACCCAAAGCACTTCTACGGTATCCAAGAGTTACACGCTCTCATGGTCAAAGGAAGAGATACTTGACATTGGCAAAGCTCTAGCAATTGAACTACACGATCTTTGTGCTAGGCTTAGGATTGGGTCTTGTCCATCACATCATTCTCCTAATGATGTGATCCCGTTATCAACGACATCCAATGTCCATAGCCAGGAAACCATGGCTATCTGTTGATCACAACGAGCTAGTCAACTAGAGGCTCACTAGGGACATATTGTGGTCTATGTATTCACACGTGTATTACGATTTCCGGATAATACAGTTATAGCATGAATAAAAGACAATTATCATGAACAAGGAAATATAATAATAACACTTTTATTATTGCCTCTAGGGCATATTTCCAACAGTCTCCCACTTGCACTAGAGTCAATAATCTAGTTCACATCACCATGTGATTAACACTGACAGGTCACATCGCCATGTGACTAATACCCAAGAGTTTACTAGAGTCAGTAGTCTAGTTCACATTACTATGTGATTAACACTCAATGAGTTTTATGTTTGATCATGTTGCTTGTGAGAGAGGTTTTAGTCAACGGGTCTGAACCTTTCAGATCCGTGTGTGCTTTACAAATCTCTATGTCATCTCCTAGATGCAGCTACCACGCTCTATTTGGAGCCATTCCAAATAACTGTTCCACTTGGAGCTATTCTAAATTGTTGCCCCATTGTACGTATCCGGTATCTCTACTTAGAGCTATCCGGATAGGTGTTAAGCTTGTATCGACGTAACCTTTACGACGAACTCTTTTACCACCTCCATAATCGAGAAAAATTCTTAGTCCACTAGTTACTAAGGATAACTTTGACCGCTGTCCTGTGAGCCATTCTTGGATCACTCTTGTACCCCTTGACTGACTCATGGCAAGGCACACTTTCGGTGCGGTACACAACATAGCATACTGTAGAGCCTATGTCTTAAGCATAGGAGACGACCTTCGTCCTTTCTATTCTGCCATGGTCGAGCTTTAAGTCTTAACTTCGTACCTTACAACTCAGGCAAGAACTTCTTCTTTGACTGATCCACCTTGAACAACTTCAAGATCATGTCAAGGTATATGCTCATTTTGAAAGTATTATTAAGCATTTTGATCTATCCTTATAGATCTCGATGCTCAATGTTCAAGTAGCTTAATCCAGGTTTTCTATTGAAAAACACCTTTCAAATAACCCTATATGCTTTCTAGAAATTCTACATCATTTCTGATCAACATATACTCATCAGAAATTCTATAGTGCTCCCACTCACTTCTTTGGAAATACAAGTTTCTCATAAAACTTTGTACAAACCCAAAATCTTTGATCATCTCATCAAAGTGTACATTCCAACTCCGAGATGCTTACTCCAGTCCTTAGAAGGATCGCTGGTGCTAGCATACCTTTTAGCATTCTTAGGATTGACAAAACTTTTCTGATTGTATCACATACAATCTTTCCTTACGAAAACTGGTAAGGAAACTCGTCTTGACATCCATCTGCCAGATTTCATAAATGCAGCTTATGCTAACATGATTCCGACGGACTTTAAGCATCGCTACGAATGAGAAAATCTCATCGTAGTCAAATCCTTGAACTTGTGAAAAACTCTTCACCACAAGTCGAGCTTCACAGACGGTGACATTACCGTCCACGTCCGTCTTCTTCTTAAAGATCCATTAATCTCAATGGCTTGCCGATCATCGGGCAAGTCCACCAAAGTCCATGCTTTGTTTTGATACATGGATCCTATCTCGGATTTTATGGCCTCAAGCCATTTATCGGAATCCGGGCCCACCATCGCTTCTCCATAGCTCGTAGGTTCATTGTTGTCTAGCAACATGACTTCCAAGACAGGATTACCGTACCACTCTGAAGTAGTACGTATCCTTGTCACCCTACGAGGTACGGCAGTGATTTGATCCGAAACTTCATGATCAATATCATAAGCTTCCACTTCAATTGGTGTAGGTGCCACGGGAACAACTTCCTGTGCCCTGCTACACACTGGTTGAAGTGATGGTTCAATAACCTCATCAAGTCTCCACCATCCTCCCACTCAACTCTTTCGAGAGAAACCTTTCCTCGAGAAAGGACCCGATTCTAGAAACAATTCATATTGCTTTCGGATCTGAATTAGGAGGTATACCCAACTATTTTGGGTGTCCTATGAAGATGTAATTTATCCGCTTTGGGTTCGAGCTTATCAATCCTGAAACTTTTTCACATAAGCGTCACAGCCCCAAACCTTTAAGAAACGACAACTTAGGTTTCTCCAAACGGTGTCGTCTCAACGGAATTACGTGGTGCCCTATTTAAAGTGAATGTGGTTGTCTCTAATGCCTAACCCATGAACGATAGTGGTAATTCGATAAGAGACATCATGGTACGCACCATATCCAATAGGGTGCAACTATGATGTTCGGACACACCATCACACTATGGTGTTCCAGGCGGTATTAATTGCGAAACAATTTCCACAATGTCTTAATTGTGTGCCAAAACTCGTAACTCAGATATTCATCTCTATGATCATATCATAGACATTTTATCCTCTTGTCACAATGATCTTCTACTTCACTCTGAAATTATTTGAACCATTCAATAATTCAGACTTGTGTTTCATCAAGTAAATATTCTCAACATCTACTCGAATCATCTGTGAAGTAAGAACATAACGATATTCACTGCATGCCTCAGCACTGATTGGACTGCACACATCAAAATGTGTTACTTCCAACAAGTTGCTATCTTGTTCCATCTTACTGAAAACGAGGCTTTTCGGTCATCTTGCCCATGTGGTATGATTTGCTTATCTCAACTGATTCAAAATCAAGTGAGTCCAAACGATCCATCTACATGGAGTTTCTTCATGCGTATACACCAATAGACATGGTTCGCATGTCTCAAACTTTTCTAAAACAAGTGAGTCCAAAGATCCATCAACATGGAGCTTCTTCATGCGTTTTATACCATTATGACTTACATGGCAGTGCCACAAGTAAGTGGTACTATCATTACTATCTTATATCTTTTGGCATGAACATGTGTATCACTACGATCGAGATTCAATAAACCATTCATTTTAGGTGTAAGACCATTGAAGGTATTATTCAAATAAACAGAGTAACCATTATTCTCCTTAAATGAATAACCGTATTGCGATAGACATAATCCAATCATGTCTATGCTCAACGCAAACACCAATCTCGATGGTAGAGGGAGCGTGTGATGCTTGATCATATCAACGTTGGAAACACTTCCAACACATATCGTCATCTCACGTTTAGCTAGTCTCCGTTTATTCCGTAGCTTTTATTTCGAGTTACTAACACTTAGCAACCGAACCGGTATCTAATACCCTGGTGCTACTAGGAGTACTAGTAAAGTACACATCAACACAATGTATATCCAATATACTTTTATCGACCTTGCCAGCCTTCTTATCTACCAAGTATCTAGGGTAATTCTGCTCCAGCGGCTATTCCCCTCATCACAGAAGCACTTAGTCTCGGGTTTGGGTTCAACCTCAGGTTTCTTCACTGGTGCAGCAGCTGATTTGCCGTTTCATGAAGTATCCCTTCTTGCCCTTGCCCTTCTTGAAACTAGTGGTTTCACCAACCATCAACAATTGATGCTCCTTCTTGATTTCTACTTTCGCGGTGTCAAACATCGCGAATACCTCAAGGATCATCATATCTATCCCTGATATGTTATAGTTCATCACGAAGCTCTAGCAGCTTGGTGGCAATGACTTTGGAGAAACATCACTATCTCATTTGGAAGATCAACTCCCACTCGATTCAAGTGATTGTTGCACTCAGACAATCTGAGCACAAGCTCAACGATTGAGATTTTCTCCCTTAGTTTGCAGACTAAGAAAATCATCGGAGGTCTTATACCTCTTGACATGGGCACGAGCCTGAAATCCCAATTTCAGCCCTCAAAACATCTCAGATGTTTCGCGATGTTTCAAAAACATCTTTGGTGCCTCAATTCTAAACCGTTTAACTGAACTATCACATAGTTATCAAAACGTGTATGTCAGATGTTCGCAACATCCACGGACAACGTTCGAGGTTCAACACACTGAGCAGTGCATTAAGGACATAAGCTTTCTACTGTCCGCATAATTGCTACTTTCAACTTTCAAACTATATTTTCTCTAGGAACATATCTAAAACAGTAGAACTAAAGCGCGAGCTACGACATAATTTGCAAAATCCTTTTGACTATGTTCAGGATAATTAAGTTCATCTTATGAACTCCCACTCAGATAGACATCCCTCTGGTCATCTAAGTGATCACATGATCCGAGTCAACTAGGCCGTGTCCGATCATCACGTGAGACGGACTAGTCATCATCGGTGAACATCTTCATGTTGATCGTATCTACTATACGACTCATGCTCGACCTTTCGGTCTCCGTGTTCCGAGGCCATGTCTGCACATGCTAGGCTCGTCAAGTTAACCCTAAGTGTTTTCGCTGTGTAAAACTGTCTTACACCCGTTGTATGTGAACGTAAGAATCCATCACACCCGATCATCACGTGGTGCTTAGAAGCGACGAACTGTAGCAATGGTGCACAGTTAGGGGAGAACACTTCTTGAAATTTTGTAAGGGATCATCTTATTTACTACCGTCGTTCTAAGCAAACAAGATGCATAAACATGATAAACATCACATGCAATCAAATAGAGTAGTGACATGATATGGCCAATATCATATAGCTCCTTTGATCTTCATCTTCGGGGCTCCATGATCATCTTGTCACCGGCATGACACCATGATCTCCATCATCATGATCTCCATCATCGTGTCTTCATGAAGTTGTCACGCCAACGACTACTTCTACTTCTATGACTAACGCGTTTAGCAATAAAGTAAAGTAGTTTACATGGCGTTCTTCAATGACATGCAGGTCATACAAAAAAATAAAGACAACTCCTATGGCTCCTGCCGGTTGTCATACTCATCGACATGCAAGTCGTGAATCCTATTACAAGAACATGATCAATCTCATACATCACATATCATTCATCACATCCTTTTGGCCATATCACATCACATAGTATACCCTGCAAAAACAAGTTAGACGTCCTCTAATTGTTGTTGCATGTTTTACGTGGCTGCTATGGGTTTCTAGCAAGAACGTTTCTTACCTACGCAAAACCACAACGTGATATGCCAATTGCTATTTACCCTTCATAAGGACCCTTTTCATCGAATCCGTTCCGACTAAAGTGGGAGAGACTGGCACCCGCTAGCCACCTTATGCACCAAGTGCATGTCAATCGGTGGAACCTGTCTCACGTAAGAGTACGTGTAAGGTCGGTCCGGGCCGCTTCATCCCACAATACCGTCGAAACAAGATTGGACTAGTAACGGTAAGCATATTGAACAAAATCAACGCCCACAAATACTTTGTGTTCTACTCGTGCAAAGAATCTACGCAATAGACCTAGCTCATGATGCCACTGTTGCAGAACATAGCAGAAATTCAAAAAATTTCCTACGTGTCACCAAGATCTATCTATGGAGAAACCAGCTACGAGTAGAAGGAGAGTGCATCTACATACCCTTGTAGATCGCTAAGCGGAAGCGTTCAAGTGAACGGGGTTGATGGAGTCGTACTCGTCGTGATTCAGATCACCGATGATCAAGTGCCGAACGGACGGCACCTCCGCGTTCAACACACGTACAGCCCGGTGACGTCTCCCATGCCTTGATCCAGCAAGGAGAGAGGGAGAGGTTGAGGAAGACTCCATCCAACAGCAGCACAACGGCGTGGTGGTGGTGGAGGAGCGTGGCAATCCCGCAGGGCTTCGCTAAGCACCATGGGAGAAGAGGAGGAGGGAGAGGGGCAGGGCTGCGCCAACGAGAGGAGAAGTTCTCATGTGTTATGGGCAGCCCCAGGCCTCTATTTATATAGGGGAGAAGGGGGCTGCACCCCCTTTAGGGTTTCCCACCCCAAGGGGTGCGGCCAGCCCTAGATGGGACTTGGGGAGGCGGCCAAGAGAGGGAGAGAGGGGGGGCGCCCACTAGGTGGGCCTTAAGGCCCATCTGGACTAGGGTTTGCCCCCTCCCACTCTCTCTTGCGCCTTGGACCCCTTGTGGGGGGCGCACCAGCCCACCTAGGGGCTGGTCCCCTCCCACACTTGGCCCACGCAACCTTCTGGGGCAGGTGGCCCCACTTGGTGGACCCCCGGGACCCTCCCGGTGGTCCCGGTACATTACCGATATCGCCCGAAACTTTTCCGGTGACCAAAACAGGACTTCCCATATATAAATCTTTACCTCCGGACCATTCCGGAACTCCTCGTGACGTCCGGGATCTCATCCGAGACTCCGAACAACATTCGGTAACCACATACAAGCTTCCTTTATAACCCTAGCGTCATCGAACCTTAAGTGTGTAGACCCTACGGGTTCGGGAGACATGCAGACATGACCGAGACGTTCTCCGGTCAATAACCAACAGCGGGATCTGGATACCCATGATGGCTCCCACATGTTCCACGATGATCTCATCGGATGAAACACGATGTCAAGGACTTAATCAATCCCGTATTCAATTCCCTTTGTCTATCGGTATGTTACTTGCCCGAGACTCGATCGTCGGTATCCAATACCTTGTTCAATCTCGTTACCGGCAAGTCACTTTACTCGTTCCGTAACACATCATCCCGTGATCAACTCCTTGGTCACATTGCGCATATGATGATGTCCTACCGAGTGGGCCCAGAGATACCTCTCCGTTTACACGGAGTGACAAATCCCAGTCTCGATCCGCATAAAACAATAGATACTTTCGGAGATAGCTGTAGTGCACCTTTATAGACACCCAGTTACGTTGTGACGTTTGATACACCCAAAGCATTCCTACGGTATCCAGGAGTTACACGCTCTCATGGTCAAAGGAAGAGATACTTGACATTGGCAAAGCTCTAGCAATTGAACTACACGATCTTTGTGCTAGGCTTATGATTGGGTCTTGTCCATCACATCATTCTCCTAATGATGTGATCCCGTTATCAACGACATCCAATGTCCATAGCCAGGAAACCATGGCTATCTGTTGATCACAACGAGCTAGTCAACTAGAGGCTCACTAGGGACATATTGTGGTCTATGTATTCACACGTGTATTACGATTTCCGGATAATACAGTTATAGCATGAATAAAAGACAATTATCATGAACAAGGAAATATAATAATAACACTTTTATTATTGCCTCTAGGGCATATTTCCAACATGACCTGCGTGTCATTGAAGAACGCCATGTAACTTACTTTACTTTATTGCTAAACGCGTTAGCCATAGAAGTAGAAGTAGTCGTTGGCGTGACAACTTCATGAAGACACGATGATGGAGATCATGATGATGGAGATCATGGTGTCATGCCGGTGACAAGATGATCATGGAGCCCCGAAGATGGAGATCAATGGAGCTATATGATATTGGCCATATCATGTCACAACTATATAATTGCATGTGATGTTTATTATGTTTATGCATCTTGTTTACTTAGGACGACGGTAGTAAATAAGATGATCCCTTACAAAAATTTCAAGAAGTGTTCTCCCCTAACTGTGCACCGTTGCTACAGTTCGTCGCTTCTAAGCACCACGTGATGATTGGGTGTGATGGATTCTTACGTTCACATACAACGGGTGTAAGACAGTTTTACACAGCGAAAACACTTAGGGTTAACTTGACGAGCCTAGCATGTGCAGACATGGCCTCGGAACACGGAGACCGAAAGGTCGAACACGAGTCGTATGGAAGATACGATCAACATGAGAATGTTCACCGACGATGACTAGTCCGTCTCACGTGATGATCGGACACGGGCTAGTCGACTCGGATCGTGTAACACTTAGATGACTAGAGGGATGTCTAATCTAAGTGGGAGTTCATAATTTGATTAGAACTTAATTATCATGAACTTAGTCTAAAACCTTTGCAAATATGTCTTGTAGATCAAATGGCCAACGCTCATGTCAACATGAACTTCAATGCGTTCCTAGAGAAAACCAAGCTGAAAGATGATGGCAGCAACTATACGGACTGGGTCCGGAACCTGAGGATCATCCTCATAGCTGCCAGGAAACAATATGTCCTAGAAGGACCGCTAGGTGACGCTCCCGTCCCAGAGAACCAAGACATTATGAATGCTTGGAAAACTCGCGCTGATGATTACTCCCTCGTTCAGTGCGGCATGCTTTACATCTTAGAACCGGGGCTCCAAAAGCGTTTTGAGCATCACGGAGCATATGAGATGTTCGAAGAGCTGAAACTAGTTCTCCAAGCTCATGCCCGGGTCGAGAGATATGATGTCTCCGACAAGTTCTACAGTTGTAAGATGGAGGAAAACAGTTCTGTCAGTGAGCACATCCTGAAGATGTCTGGGTTGCACAACCGTATGACCCAACTGAATATTAACCTCCCTGATGAGGCGGTCATTGACAGAATCCTCCAGTCGCTCCCACCTAGCTACAAGAGCTTTGTGATGAACTACAACATGCAGGGGATGGAAAAGACCATTCCTGAAGTGTTCTCGATGCTGAAGTCAGCAGAGGCTGAAATCAAGAAAGAACATCAAGTGTTGATGGTCAATAAGACCACTAAGTTCAAGAAGGGCAAGGGTAAGAAAAACTTCAAGAAGGACGGCAAGGAGGTTGCCGCGCCCGGTAAGCCAGTTGCCGGGAAGAAGTCAAAGAATGGACCCAAGCCTGAGACTGAGTGCTTTTATTGCAAGGGGAAGGGTCACTGGAAGCGGAACTGCCCCAAATACTTAGCAGATAAGAAGGCCGGCAACACCAAAGGTATATTTGATATACATGTAATTGATGTGTACCTTACCAGTACTTGTAGTAACTCCTGGGTATTTGATACCGGTGCCGTTGCTCATATTTGTAACTCACAGCAGGAGCTGCGGAATAAACGGAGACTGGCGAAGGACGAGGTGACGATGCGCGTCGGGAATGGTTCCAGAGTCGATGTGATCGCCGTCAGCACGCTACCTCTACATTTACCTACGGGATTAGTTTTGAACCTTAATAATTGTTATTTAGTGCCAAGTTTGAGCATGAACATTGTATCTGGATCTCGTTTAATACGAGATGGCTACTCATTTAAGTCTGAGAATAATGGTTGTTCGATTTATATGAGAGATATGTTTTATGGTCATGCTCCGATGGTCAATGGTTTATTCTTAATGAATCTCGAGCGTAATATTACACATGTTCATAGTGTAGATGCCAAAAGATGTAAAGTTGATAACGATAGTCCCACATACTTGTGGCACTGCCGCCTTGGTCACATTGGTGTCAAGCGCATGAAGAAGCTCCATGCTGATGGACTTTTAGAGTCTCTTGATTATGAATCATTTGACACATGCGAACCATGCCTCATGGGCAAGATGACCAAGACTCCATTCTCCGGAACAATGGAGCGAGCAACCAACTTGTTGGAAATCATACATACCGATGTGTGCGGTCCAATGAGCGTTGAGGCTCACGGAGGATATCGTTATGTTCTCACTCTCACTGATGACTTAAGTAGATATGGGTATGTCTACTTAATGAAACACAAGTCTGAGACCTTTGAAAAGTTCAAGGAATTTCAGAATGAGGTGGAGAATCAACGTGACCGAAAGATAAAGTTCCTACGATCAGATCGTGGAGGAGAATATTTAAGTCACGAATTTGGCACACACTTAAGGAAATGTGGAATCGTTTCACAACTCACGCCGCCTGGAACACCTCAGCGAAATGGTGTGTCCGAACGTCGTAATCGCACTCTATTGGATATGGTGCGGTCTATGATGTCTCTTACCGATTTACCGCTATCATTTTGGGGATATGCTCTAGAGACAGCTACATTCACTTTAAATAGGGCACCGTCTAAATCCGTTCAGACGACACCGTATGAATTATGGTTTGGGAAGAAACCTAAGCTGTTGTTTCTAAAAGTTTGGGGATGCAATGCTTATGTCAAGAAACTTCAACCTGAAAAGCTCGAACCCAAGTCGGAAAAATGCGTCTTCATAGGATACCCTAAGGAAACTGTCGAGTATACCTTCTACTTAAGATCTGAGGGCAAAATCTTTGTTGCCAAGGACGGATGCTTTCTGGAAAAAGAGTTTCTCTCGAAAGAAGTAAGTGGGAGGAAAGTAGAACTCGATGAAGTACTACCTCTTGAACGGGAAAGTGGTGCAGCTCAGGAAAATGTTCCTGTGATGCCCACACCAATCGAGGAGGAAAACAATGATGATGATCAAGGTACTTCAGATCAAGTTACTACTGAACTTCGTAGGTCCACAAGGACACGTTCCGCACCAGAGTGGTACGGCAACCCTCTCCTGGAAATCATGTTGTTAGACAACGGTGAACCTTCGAACTATGAAGAAGCGATGGCGGGCCCAGATTCCAACAAATGGCTTGAAGCCATGAAATCCGAGATAGAATCCATGTATGAAAACAAAGTATGGACTTTGACAGACTTGCCCAATGATCGGCGAGCGATAGAAAACAAATGGATCTTTAAGAAGAAGACGCACGTGGATGGAAATGTTACCATCTATAAAGCTCGACTTGTCGCTAAGGGTTATCGACAAGTTCAAGGGATTGACTACGACGAGACATTCTCTCCCGTAGCGAAGCTGAAGTCCATTCGAATCATGTTAGCAATTGCTGCATACTATGATTATGAAATATGGCAGATGGACGTCAAAACGGCATTCCTTAACGGGCATCTTAAGGAAGAATTGTATATGATGCAGCCGGAAGGTTTTGTCGATCCTAAGAACGCTAACAAAGTATGCAAGCTCCAGCGATCCATTTATGGGCTGGTGCAAGCATCTCGGAGTTGGAATATTCGCTTTGATGAGATGATCAAAGTGTTTGGGTTTATGCAGACTTATGGAGAAGCCTGCGTTTACAAGAAACTGAGTGGGAGCTCTGTAGCATTTCTCATATTATATGTAGATGACATACTCTTGATGGGAAATAATATAGAATTTCTAGACAGCATTAAGGCCTACTTGAACAAATGTTTTTCAATGAAGGACCTTGGAGAAGCTGCTTATATATTAGGCATCAAGATTTATAGAGATAGATCAAGACGCCTCATAGGTCTTTCACAAAGCACATACCTTGATAAGATTTTGAAAAGGTTCAAAATGGATGAGTCCAAGAAAGGGTTCTTGCCTATGTTACAAGGTGTGAGATTGAGCTCGGCTCAGTCACCGACCACGGCAAAAGATAAAGAAGAGATGAGTGTCATCCCCTATGCTTCAGCCATAGGATCTATTATGTATGCCATGCTGTGTACCAGACCTGATGTAAACCTTGCCGTAAGTTTGGTAGCAAGATACCAGAGTAATCCCGGCAAGGAACACTAGACAGCGGTCAAGAATATCCTGAAGTACCTGAAAAGGACAAAGGACATGTTTCTCGTTTATGGAGGAGACGAAGAGCTCGTCGTAAAGGGTTACATCGACGCTAGCTTCGACTTAGATCCGGATGACTCTAAGTCACAAACCGGATACGTGTATATGTTGAATGGTGGAGCAGTAAGCTGGTGCAGCTTCAAGCAGAGCGTCGTGGCGGGATCTACGTGTGAAGCGGAGTACATGGCAGCTTCGGAGGCAGCGCATGAAGCGATTTGGGTGAAGGAGTTCATCACCGACCTAGGAGTCATACCCAATGCGTCGGGGCCAATCAAACTCTTCTGTGACAACACTGGAGCTATTGCCCTTGCCAAGGAGCCCAGGTTTCACAAGAAGACCAGGCACATCAAGCGTCGTTTCAACTCCATCCGTGAAAATGTTCAAGATGGAGACATAGAAATTTGCAAAGTACATATGGATCTGAATGTCGCAGATCCGTTGACTAAACCTCTCTCGCGAGCAAAATATGATCAACACCAGAACTCTATGGGTGTTCGATTCATCACAATGTAACTAGATTAGTGACTCTAGTGCAAGTGGGAGACTGTTGGAAATATGCCCTAGAGGCAATAATAAAAGTATTATTATATTTCATTGTTCATGATAATTGTCTTTTATTCATGCTATAACTGTATTATCCGGAAATCGTAATACACGTGTGAATACATAGACCACAATATGTCCCTAGTGAGCCTCTAGTTGACTAGCTCGTTGTGATCAACAAATAGTCATGGTTTCCTGGCTATGGACATTAGATGTCGTTGATAACGGGATCACATCATTAGGAGAATGATGTGATGGACAAGACCCAATCCTAAGCATAGCACAAAGATCGTGTAGTTCGTTTGCTAGAGCTTTGCCAATGTCAAGTATCTCTTCCTTCGACCATGAGATCGTGTAACTCCTGGATACCGTAGGAGTGCTTTGGGTGTATCAAACGTCACAACATAACTGGGTGACTATAAAGGTGCACTACAGGTTCTCCGAAAGTGTCTATTGGGTTATGCGGATCGAGACTGGGATTTGTCACTCCGTATGACGGAGAGGTATCTCTGGGCCCACTCGGTAATGCATCATCATAATGAGCTCAAGGTGACCAATGTGTTGGCCACGGGATCATGCATTACGGTACGAGTAAAGTGACTTGCCGGTAACGAGACTGAACAAGGTATTGGGATACCGACGATCGAGTCTCGGGCAAGTAACGTACCGATTGACAAAGGGAATTGTATACAGGGTTTGATCGAATCCTCGACATCGTGGTTCAACCGATGAAATCATCGAGGAGCATGTGGGAGCCAACATGGGTATCCAGACCCCGCTGTTGGTTATTGCCCGAGAGTCGTCTCGGTCATGTCTGCGTGTGTCCCGAACCCGTAGGGTCTACACACTTAAGGTTCAGTGACGCTAGGGTTGTTAGGAAGACTAGTATGTGACTACCGAATGTTGTTCGGAGTCCCGGATGAGATCCCGGACATCACGAGGAGTTCCGGAATAGTCCGGAGGTGAAGTTTTATATATGGGAAGTTGTTATACAGACACCGGAAAGTTTCGGGGGCTTATCGGTATTGTACCGGGGCCACCGAAAGGGTTCCGGGGGTCCACCGGGAGGGGCCACCCCTCCCGGGAGGCCACATGGGGCCGCATGGGATAGCAGCCAGCCCCTGGTAGGCTGGGCGCGCCCCCCACCTTGGGCCCATGCGCCTAGGGTTGGGGGGAAACCCTAAAGGGGGCGCCCCCCTTGCTTGGGGGGCAAGCCCCCCCCCCCACCCTAGCCGCCGCCCCCCCTCCTCTAGATCCCATCTAGAGGGGCCGGCCCCCCTTGCCCCTTCCCCTATATATAGAGGGGTGAGGGGAGGGCTGCAACACCACAAGTTAAGGCGCAGCCCCTCCCCTCCCCAACACCTCTCCTCCTCCGTACATGCTTGGCGAAGCCCTGTCGGAGTACTACTGCACCAACTACACCACGCCGTCGTGCTGCCGTTGGAGCTGCCTTCCTCAACCTCTCCTTCCCCCTTGCTGGATCAAGAAGGAGGAGACGTCCCCGTCCCGTACGTGTGTTGAACGCGGAGGTGCTGTCCGTTCAGCACTTGGCCATCGGTGATCCGAATCACGTTCGAGTACGACTCCATCATCACCATCCCCTTGCAAGCTTCCGCGCGTGATCTACAAGTGGTATGTAGATGCAAACTCACTCCCTTGACTCGTTGCTTAGATGAACTCATAGATGGATCTTGGTGAAACCGTAGAAAAAAAATTTAATTTTCTGCAACGTTCCCCAACAGAAGGCACCGGGGAGAAGTGCGGCCGCGGAAAGATTTGCGGGAAAACGTTCTCTCCCGGAGGGTTGATTAAGGGCAGGGTCAAAATGGTCATTTTAAGTATGCCAAAACATAATGAAAGTGATACCAACAGAAAGGGCTCGACGAAACGAAGAAGTGAGCGTTGGATTCACCTCAAACGGAGTTACGGTTGAAAAGTTGTGAAGGGTGGAAGAGCAGGGACTAATCTGTGAAAAATTTATCACCAACGGGTCCCTGAGTGGATAAGGCAGAAACGCATATAAGGAAATACGCTTTCAGAATCAGAAAACGTACTTCAAGAAAACCCGTTTCCACTTACGTGACGTGGCAGTGGTGGGGCCGGGGCTGGTCAACGCTGAGAGGCTGACCGGAGGGGTCCACGCGCAGGGGATGGGGTCCAGGCGCGCTCGTCTTCTTCCTCCTCTCCCTGCCCCCAATCGGGAACAAAGGAGCGAGGACAGGAGCGAGGCCGACGATGGGGCGGGCCGCTCCGGCGAGCTCCGGCTCGGACGAGCACACCGGTGGGACCGTGGGGCCAGGCCGCACCCTTTCAGAGGGTCAGCCGGCGCCGGGGTGGAGTGGAGAGGAGGGGAGGTCGCGGCGACGAGGAGGGGTACAGAGGGCTCGGGCGACGAGGTTTGCCTGTGATGTGGACACTCCGGCGAGGGGTAAAAGGGTTGGGCGGCTCAATGGGACGAGGGGAAGACGTTGGTGGAGTCGGGGTAGCACGAGGAGGCTCGAGAGGGCCGGACGATGAGGTGGCCGAACGGCGGAGGCGACGGCCGTGCATGGGGAGGCGTGGCCAGAGGTACTCTGGGGTCGAACGAGTGGGGTGGGGCAAACTGCAGAGGAGTGGGGAGTGCGATGGACAGTCCAGGGATGCGAGAGGAGGCTTGGCTTGGCCGGAATCATGCCGAAGCCGAGGCGGCCATGGACGGACTCCGACGAGATGGGGCGATTCCAGATGGCAAATGAGGCGAGGGCGAGATGGGTGAGCTGAAGGAGGGCTCGGGGCATGCTTATATAGCCGAGGGGAAGGCTCTGGAGCTCACAAGCGAGCTTGAGCAGTGCTCTAATGGAGGTCAGAGGCTGGGCACGGCACGGGCACTCTTCGAGTAGCGCATTTATGGCGAACCACGACGAGAAACTGATGCAGAGCGATGAAGGGCATCATGGGGGAGCTCCAGGACATGAATGGAGGTCGATATGAGGAGGGAGGAGACGAGCATAGTGGCCGGAACAAGCCAGAGCACGCCTGCAACCATGACGCAAGTGTGATCACCACGCGCACTGATGCAAGAGGCGCTCTTTGGTGTGGCTAAACATGTCCAGTGGATTTACCTTTGTGCTCTTAGCCAAAATGAGGAAACAAATCAGTCCAGAGGCAAAGAAGAGATATGCACTTAGCTCCAAAAGTAAATCAGTAAGAAGGTGTTTGTAACTCGCTGTGCTTAAACCAGCTAGGAAAATCAGTAACTAGATTGTCTGGGAGGTTTATATATCGAAGGACTTTCATCCTGGAGGTTTGGAGGGTAAAAGGATCAAGATTACTGCAGTTGCTTCACAACTGCATACTTGGTCCAGAAATGAAGATCATGAAGATGCACTCACATGGAGTGTCAAATTGAACTAAACTTGGGCAAGGCTTAGTCATTTGGTCATATTAATATGCTGTAAAAAGTTCATGCCAAATGGACAAACAAAAATAGCACTTGCTTCACAAACATCTGTGCTGACCAGAAACTGGGAGTAATTATGGTGGTCAAATGGATCAATTAAATGCTCCCAAAATTGGTGGAGAGATGTTTTATGGGTATAAGAATGATCTGGTAATTTATCAGGATTTTTGAAGCAATATAAAATATACTTGCTTCACAACCTGAAAATTTTGCCAGAAACAAAGATTTCCTCCTGTGCTCACATAGGTAATTTGATGGGGCTGAAAATTGGTGGAGGGGGTTCATATGAGCACATTAAGTAGTGTGCAAAAGTTCAAATCATTCAGGTACTCCGAGCTAGTACTTCCTTCACAAAGCCTTCTGTTTGAAAATTCACTGAGGAAGATTGGCTAGGAAAATAAATTTGAAATTGTGCATGAGGCAATTATTTGGACATATAAACATGCCCAAAAAGGTTGGGAGTCAATAGGAGAAATATAAATGACACTTCCTTCACAAAGTGCCATTCAGGGCAGAATAGGAAATGAATTATTGGAGGATTATTTTTGAACATGGCAATTAAAAGTTTTGCCATATTTGATCAAGATATGACCCAAAAAAATTATGAGAATTATTTGGGAATTTTTGGAGTGATCAAAATATAGGTTGCCTAGGGCAATTGGAGTTATTCCTTTAATAGAAAAGGAATATTCCCAATAAAAAGAATATTGGGATTTGCGCTAGGATGAAAATGATAGGGTCTAGGGAAAGATTTGGGAATGACAAGCCACTCTGGAAGCAAAGAAGAGGGCATCTTCTTCAGTTTCCATACCACAAAGCCATGAAAAAAGAAAACTCGGGCAAAAACCTTGGAAAAACAAAAGAAAAAGAAAGGGCCAAAAAATCAGGCTGTCACAAACCTTACCCCCTTAAAGAAATCTCGTCCTAGAGATTTGATTGCCGAGGGAACAAGTATGAATATTCTGACTTAGGGAAACCGTTTCCAACTCGGGTATCCTCTTTCCTTTATTGTTGTTCCCACTAAATCTTTATCTGACAGGCCCTGGGTGGGTTGCTTTAATGTATCCACATTCTGACAGATCTTACCTGGCTTGCTCATTCTTATATAGGCTCCAATTGCTTTTTAGATCTACTGACTAGCTGAGTGTGATTTAATTATCACGACTGAAAGATTAGTCCGTCTCACAAATCCAAAAGTGATTTCCGCTGGGTGTGCCACCCGGCACTGACAACCTTTCAGGTACTGATGATCAGAATTTTCTGATAAAAACTCAAGCTCAGACTCATTTCATTGGGTTTCTCCACTAAATGCAAGTCCTTTGGGTTCCAAACAGTGAGTTAAAACATAACCGTTTTCTGACAGATTCTGACTCATCGCAGAAGTTTCTGAATCATCTTAACTGGTTCCACTGTCGTGAGTATTGGATCCGTACCAAATATTTGATTGTTGCCTGTGACGGCCAGCATAAAGGGTTTGGCCTGTATGACAATATCTGCAGACTTGGCTGACGGTGGTTCTGACGGAAAATTTTTGTTCACGACAGGCTATCCATGATGGTTCATATAAGTGAGGACTCAGGCTTCCAGACTGTGATTCCTCATGCCGATTACTCATGTTGTAGGCATATCCATGTGGATCAATACCGACTTAGACTGTCCGGGGATCTGCACCATGGGGGTCGTGCAACAATTTTCATACCCGCATCACCGGTCTTGCTCCTTCATTATTGTTTTCTTGGTCTGGATCTTTGGCTGAAAGAGCTGGGCCATATTGCTTCTTCACCATAGGTACTGTCGGTGCAATTTTTCGTCAATTGTAGCTTACCCTCATTTTTCTGATAAGGTAATCCATTAAATGGCAGGTTCAACACCTCTCAAGTTCTGATTGTTGGGAAACGATCATCCGAAACCCTTGCAAGAAATCGGCAAATAAATCAGTAGCCACCAGAACGGTCTTTACAACTCAGATCTGAGACATTACTGAAATAACTCAACCACGGCTCAGGACGGCCGAAAAGCAGCTCAGAGCATGAGACCGGGTCGAAAAGAAGAAGGTGGCAGCTCCCTAAAATAGCCAAAAAGCAGCTATAGGGCTACTATCACAAAAAGAAACTCAATAGCTGTACGAGACGGCCGAAAAGCAGCTCAGACTCGTGACAGTCGTTGAAGAGAGAAACAAAAATTGGCATCTACCCCGGATAGCTAGAAACAGCTCAGATCACAAGTGTGGTGCCGTCATTGGAGAAAAGGGGACAAGGGCTCATCAGGATCATTTTCCATGTTCACAAGTACTTGTATTGAGCTCGTTGATGTCGTCAATCCTCATAATCCTTTGTCACACTGCGGTGTATACTGGCTTTCTTCTCTTAATCATCCTCACGTGGTTATCAGATCCTCATCCGAGTGACTTGTAAGATCTTGATGGTATGCTCATTGCATATATATATATATGAGGACCTGACTTCGAGACAGACGTGTATTCTGACTGATTCTTGATTCTGACCAACATGTTGCGGATCTGATTCTTGGGATTTACTGCCATATGCTATCAATTCACAGTGTACTACCTTGTAACAATGTCTTACTGAGGAAGATTGACTGGCTTGTGCTCGAAACTTTCATCGGACAGCTTGCTAAAGAAGACTGGGTATCATGCTTCAGAAGCTTACCCCCTTAAAGACTTTGTTGGGGAAAGACTCGGTACCTTATGCTGGAAGCTTTTGCGGTTGCTTACTGAAGAAGGCAGAGTACCTTGCGCGAGAAATCATCCATATATCGTACTGAGGAAGATAGATGAATATTTCCTTGGAAGCTTCTCTGGTATCTTGCGAGAGAAAAGTGGGTTGCTTACACCATAAGCTTCTTATTGTGATATGCGGACCGATTTCCACATATATATCCATCTGAATATTTTTGCTATTAATTTCTTGCATGAAACGGGGTTTTGTTGGACTATCCTCCTTTGTGAGTATATGCCATATTTTTGCTTGCTCCCAGGTACATCGAGTTCCAAAATCATCCTCAACAAAAGATTAAACTTTTATCTGAGCCATACCTTTGATAATATTCTGCCAACCTTGCACACAATTTATCTTCCTGCTGATTTAATCATTTTGTTGTGATGGGTGCACGCTAATGCAAACTTGATACTGACGGTCCATCCAGGATTTCCTTTGCATTCAGACGAGATTTTTTAATTTTCATTGGAGTCACCTGATAATCCCATTCTGTTTAACTGAGTTTCCAAATATATACATTTCTTGCTGACTCTTCGGGTCCAGTGTCGGCTGACGAGTAACTTTAATAGGGGAAAATTTTGTAACACTGAAGGCCCAAAGAAAAGAACAACAGAAACGACTAAAACAAAAGGCACACAAGCATTCTACTAATATAATTAATCAAGCAATCATCACATGTTACTGCTACTCACACAATAATATGCATGCACACCTAAGCACACAAATCTCGCGGAAACTCTGGTATTGCGGTCTAATATGCTGTGACGTTGTGCACGAGGACAAATAAATGTGTGGAAGAATTGGTGTAAACAGCGCTACACCAAGTGCTAGCTTAGCCAGGGGGCAACCTGAACTAGCTCAGAGGCGAGGACGTACTCGATAATCATGCAGACACGAAGGTCGCAACCACATTATTATCAAGCGGACGAAAAAAGATTCGTACTCGTCCAAGAAATAGGATAGCAGGGAAAAGCTGAGGCTGCTGACATTGCCCTTTCTTGATAACTAAGATCATTAAGGGTTGCCAACACGACAAAATAAAAGAACGATCCGGGATAGACGCATGTCCATCATCGAAACGATAGGCGGGACTGAAGGAAAGACATCGGTGCGATACCTGACCACCATTTTTGCAAACAATGTCGGGATCACTTGGCATCACTCTGCTGGGACAGAAATGACACCAAACACCGAAAGAAAAAGGGACTAGAGAAATGCTAATGTTGAGCTGTAGTGGATCCGAACCGATGCCAGCTACACTCACAAGATAAACCTTATCACAAATACTAAGGCTATATGCATTCTATGCGACAAACAAATGCAGCAATCAAGTGCAATAAACCAACTGGGGTCTATACTACCACTTTCTAACGTTCGCGCGGTCTAGGGCGTCCTACACCCAGACCTGCTCTGATACCAAGCCTGTGGCACCCCGGCTCAGAGAAAACCGGAACGCCCCATATTCCAGCCCAGAGATCAAGGAGAAGTCTTCTGGAATACGACACTGCTTAGCATAGAACAAACCAGCTCTTTATTATTACACGAATATGAATACAAGGTTGCCGATATTACAATGAATAACATCGGTACGGTGACACTACGCCATCCTCAGTTGCTCTATGCAAGCAGCAGAATAACTCGAAGAAGTGGAATAACTCTAGCAGCGGAACAACGAAGACAGTGGTGAACTCCACTCCGCAGGGACTCTGGCTGGAACGTTTATCCTAGCTCGCAAACGAGGATTCCACGACAAACAAGCAATCAAATCCGGAATGACCTGCAAGCTGGCATGACACGCCAGGTCAGTACATTGAATGTACTTGCAAGCTCACAATAATCCAGAAGCATTCATGACAAACAACAACATAGCAATTACAGGTTAAGCAGGTATTATCATAATATCATCATAGCAACATGGCATGACCAACATAAACATGATACAACAAACTCAACCTGAACATATTGATCCGACAATACTAGCATGCAACATGAAACCACTATATGCACCACTTATCCTGCTCGGGCTACCTCGTAACCCACACATGCATCACTTACCAACCTCGGACATCACATGATCATCTTAGGATCAAATCAAGCTTGGTATAAACAATATCGTAGTAATCGGTAAATGACCACAAGGAGCTTGACCTTTACCCACGATTCTCGTACAACATCACGAATATACAACAACTCGGTATCCTCGATACCATTGTGATCCTTACGGCGATCACCACTTGACCAACACTTGGCCCGTGATCCTTACGGTGATCACCACCCGACTACTACATGGCCCGTGATCCTTACGGCGATCACAACCAACTTATCTCACTGTTACTAAGCACATTATTCTTATTACTGTTGACTCATGGTGTGACCTTCTCTCGACCTGGGCCCTTATCCGCAGGCGCGGCTATCAATAGATTAATATACACTCTACAGAGGTTAGTACACTGTACCCACACTACGGAACCCATGGCCTCGTACTCCCATTCGGGTGGACCAACAGCGTTCCGACAAAACCGTCCTACTGCCATGACACTCTCCCGGCCACTCCGACTTACTCCCCTCTAGGCTAAATCATGGGTGGCCCCGTGTCTACCTCCAAACACCTCAACGACCACTGTCGTGGCCCGTCCCACTCAGGGACACGTTCACATAACAACAACAACGGGCACACAAGGTTATGCTTGCCTACCGGGCCAGCGTATAGCACGCCCATAACCTTCCCTCGTTGGAGGCACCGACGAGAGGCACGACAATAGACCCAGTTAGGACCGTCCCATACCGATAAGCGTGGTTGCACTGGTCAGCATCGATTCAGCGGCACCATGACTCAGCCAACAGTTGTTCAAGTTCAATTTAATCCGGTTAACTTGAATGCAAATAAGCTGAGCCATGATAAAAATGCATGAACATGATATGAACATCATCATGAGAGTATCACATAACTTTCCACCTAACAACAATAAATCATATCCACCGATCATCGCATACTGACTAGCATGACCATCTCCAACATCAACATGTACTACTAACAAGCATAAACATATGAAAGATAATACTAGCAGGTATAACATGATCACAGTGTATAAGAGAACATATCACAAAAGTGAACATGCAAATCTGAACATCACCGGAACAACGATAACCATCTTTTCAACAAGCAAACATTTAATAAAGGTTCAAGTTGAAAACCATGGCTACTGCATGGCTATCATGCAAGTGGGTATTGTGGCTTGCCTAGGGATGAAGAAGGCACCGGGGAGAAGTGCGGCCGCGAAAAGATTTGCCGAAACACGTTCTCTCTCGAAGGGGGCTGATGAAGGGTAGTGGCAAAATGGTCATTTTCAGTATGCGCAAACATAATGAAAGTGACACCAACAGAAAGGGCTCGACGAAACAAAGAAGTGAGCGTTGGATTCACCTCAAACGGAGTTATTGTTGAAAAGTTGTGAAGGGTGGAAGAGCAGGGACTAATCTGTGAAAAATTTATCACCAACGGGTCCCTGAGTGGATAAGGCAGAAACGCATATAAGGAAATACGCTTTCAGAATTGGAAAACGTACTTCTGGAAAACCCGTTTCCACTTACGTGACGTGGCAGTGGCGGGGCCGGGGCTGGTCAACGCTGAGAGGCTGACCGGGGGGGTCCACGCGCAGGGGATGGGGTCCATGCGCGCTCGTCTTCTTCCTCCTCTCCCTGCCCCCGATCGGGAACAGAGGAGCGAGGACAGGAGCGAGGCCGACGATGGGGCGGGCCACTCCGGCGAGCTCCGGCCCGGCCGAGCACACCGGTGGGACCGCGGGGCCAGGCCGCACCCGTTCAGAGGGTCAGCCGGTGCCGGGGTGGAGTGGAGAGGAGGGGAGGTCGCGGCCACGAGGAGGGGTACAGAGGGCTCGGGCGACGAGGTTCGCCAGTGATGTGGACACTCCGGCGAGGGGAAAAGGATTGGGCGGCTCAGTGGGACGAGGGGAAGACCTTGGTGGAGTCGGGGAAGCACGAGGAGGCTCGAGACGGTCGGACGATGAGGTGGCCGAATGGCGGAGGCGACGGCCGTGCAAGGGGAGGTGTGGCCGGAGGTACTCCGGGGTCGAATGAGTGGGGTGGGGCAAACCGCAGAGGAGTGGGGAGTGCGGTGGACAGGCCAGGGAGGCGAGATGAGGCTTGGCTTGGCCGGAATCATGCCGAAGCCGAGGCGGCCATGGAGGAAAACGGCGGACTCCGACGAGATGGGGCGATTCCAGAGGGCAAATGAGGCGAGGGGAAGATGGGTGAGCTGCGGGAGGGCTCGGGGCATGCTTATATAGCCGAGGGGAAGGATCTTGAGCTCACAAGCGAGCTTGAGCAGTGCTCTAATGGAGGTCAGAGGCTGGGCACGGCACGGGCACTATTCTAGCGGCGCATTTATGGCGAACCACAACGACGCACCGATGCAGGGCGATGCAGGGCATCACGGGGGAGCTCCAGGACATGAATGGAGGTCGAGACGAGGAGGGAGGAGACGAGCATAGTGGCCGGAACAAGCCAGAGCATGCCTGCAACCATGACGCAAGCGTGATCACCACGCGCACTGACGCAAGCGGCGCTCTTTGGCGTGGCCAACCATGTCCAGTGGATATACCTTCGTGCCCTTAGTCAAAATGAGGAAATAAATCGGTCCATGGGCAAAGAAGAGATTTGCACTTAGCTCCAAAAGTAAATCAGTAAGAAGGTGTTTATAACTTGTTGTGGTTAAACCAGCTAGGTAAATCAGTAACTAGCTTGTCTGGGAGGTTTATCTTCGAAGGACTTTCATCCTGGAGGTTTGGAGGGTAAAAGGATCAAGATTTACTACAGTTGCTTCACAATTGCATACTTGGTCCAGAAATGAAGATCATTAAGATGCACTCACATGGAGTGTCAACTTGAGATAAAATTGGGCAAGGCTTAGTCATTTGGTCATATTAAGATGCTGTAAAAAGCTCATGCCAAATGGACAAACCAAAATAGCACTTGCTTCACAAACATCTCTGCTGACCAGAAACTGGGAATATTCATGATGGTCAAATGGATCAATGAAATGATGCCAAAATTGGTGTAGATATGTTTTATGGGTATAAGAATGATCTGGTAATTTATCAGGATTTTTGAAGCAATACAAAATATACTTGCTTCACAACCTGAAAATTTTGCCAGAAACAAAGATTTGCTCCTGTGCTCACATAGATAATTGGATGGGGCTGCAAATGGGTGGAGGGGGTTAATATGAGCACATTATGGAGTGTGCAAAATTTCAAATCATTCGGGTACTCCTAGCTAGTACTTCCTTCACAAAGCCTTCTGTTTGACAAAAACTTTGAAAATTCACTGAGAAAGATTGGCTAAGCAAATAAATTTTAACTTGTGCATGAGGAAATTATTTGGACATATAAACATGCGCAAAAAGGTTGGGAGTCAATAGGATTAATATAAATGACACTTCCTTCACAAAGTTCCATTCAGGGCAGAATAGGAAATGAATTATTGGAGGATTATTTTTGAACATGGCAATGAAAAGTTTTGCCATATTTGATCCAGATATGACCCAAACAATTTATGAGAATTATTTGGAAATTTTTGGAGTGATGGAAATATAGGTTGCTTCACAACCAGGGGCAATTGGAGTTATTCCTTTAATAGAAAAGGAATATTCCTATAAAAAGAATATTGGGATTTGCGCTAGGATGAAAATGACAGGGTCTAGGGAAAGATTTGGGAATGACAAGCCACTCTGGCAGCAAAGAAGAGGGCATCTTCTTCAGTTTCCAGACCACAAAGCCACGGAAAAAGAAAACTCAAGCAAAAACCTCGGAAAAACAAAAGAAAAAGAAAGAGCCAAAAAATCAGGCTGTCACACCATCTTACCTGAAGTGGAGGGTGCACCGCCTGCCCAGACCGCGCGCGGGGGCAAACGTCTCCCAGCCTCGGGCCAAGGCTGCGTTGCCGGCGATGGAGACCTCCACCGCGACCGAGGAGGCCCTGCTGTAGCAGCCGTCCGCCTGCAACCAGAGCCCACCTGGGCCAGCGGCTGGCAGCTCGCCGACGAAGAAGCGCGGGAGCTGAAGCCAGTTGTCGGACGGGTTTTCCAACCACACGACGAATTCCGGCAGCACCTCCGCCAAGTGGAAGCACGGCCGGGGAGGCCGCGTAGCCACAACACGCCTTCCTACACCAATCGGGCTGCCTCGACATGGGCGGCCCCCACCATGTGAACGGCCACCGCCGTGGCCACAGGGAGCCGCGGCGGGGGTCACCGGGTGCTTGCAAGGGCGACTGCATCCACACTTGGGCGGAGGAGAGCCGGGCCCTCCCTGGCGAGCCTTCCCCTTCTCCGCGGCCGAAAACCTCTTCGCAGGCACCATGGGGGCGCTATAAGCAACGGAGCGAGGGAGGAGAAGCGAGCGGAATGGCAAGAGATGGGCGACGGGGGCTCTTGAAAGTGCAACTATCCCTAGGTGGTTTTGGTAATTCATAACAATATATAGCTCATTGAGCTAATGCTATTCCAAGACTATTATTTCAGGAAAGCTCAATGAATGGCATGGCATGGATGATGAAAGTGGATCCCTCAAAATACTAAGGACAAAGGATTGGTTCAAGCTCAAAAGCTCAAAACTCTTCATTTTATATTTTAGTGATCCAAGATCGCATTGAGTCTATAGGAAAAGCCAATACTATCAAGGAGGGATGAGGTGTTGCTTAATGAGCCTCTTGCTTCATGTGCTTAGTGATATGCTCCAAAACCCTCAACTACTTTCCCACATCCACAAATGAACTAAACCCAAAGCCAAAATCAGTCACACCGAATCTTCCTATCCGGCGCCACCGATTCCAAAAGTCATAGGCACTGCCACAAACCCTAAGCAAATCGGTCTTACCGATAGGGATCTCGGTCTCACCGAGATGGGATTGTAATCTTTCTGTTTCCCTTCGTAACGTTTCAGTCTAACCGAAGTGAGCGACCGGTCCCACCGAGATTGCAATGTAAACTCTCTGTTTCCTTTTTGTAACATTTTGGTCTCACCGAAAAGAGCAAACCGGTCCCACCGAGTTTACTTGACCAACTCTCTGGAAAGCTTATTACCAAATCGGTCTCACCGAGTTTGTGTAATCGGTCTTACCGAGATTACGTTATGCCCTAACCCTAACCGAATCGGTCTCACCGAGATGCATGTCGGTCCCACCAAAAATCACTAATGGTCACTAGGTTTAGTAAATTGGTCCAACCGAGTCTTTTGAATCGGTCCCACCGAGTTTGGTAAATTGTGTGTAACGGTTATATTTTGTGTGGAGGCTATATATACCCCTCCACCTCCTCTTCATTCGTGGAGAGAGCCATCAGAACGAACCTACACTTCCAACTTACCATTTCTGAGAGAGAACCACCTACTCATGTGTTGAGGCCAAGATATTCCATTCCTACCATATGAATCTTGATCTCTAGCCTTTCCCAAGTTGCTTTCCACTCAAATCTTCTTTCCACCAGATCCAAAACCTATGAGAGGGAGTTGAGTGTTGGGGAGACTATCATTTGAAGCACAAGAGCAAGGAGTTCATCATCAATGCACCATTTGTTACTTCTTGGAGAGTGGTGTCTCCTAGATTGGCTAGGTGTCACTTGGGAGCCTCCGACAAGATTGTGGAGTTGAACCAAGGAGTTTGTAAGGGCAAGGAGATCGCCTACTTCATGAAGATCTACCGCTAGTGAGGCAAGTCCTTCGTGGGCGACGGCCATGGTGGGATAGACAAGGTTGCTTCTTCGTGGACCCTTCGTGGGTGGAGCCCTCCGTGGACTCGTGCAACCGTTACCCTTCGTGGGTTGAAGTCTCCATCAACGTGGATGTACGATAGCACCACCTATCGGAACCACGCCAAAAACATCCGTGTCTCCAATTGCGTTTGAATCCTCCAAACCCTTCCATTTACTTTCTTGCAAGTTGCATGCTTTAATTTCCGCTGCCTATATACTCTTTGCATGCTTGCTTGAATAGTGTGATGATTGCTTGACTTGTCCTAAAGTAGCTAAAATCTGCCAAACTCTAAAATTGGGAAAAGGCATAGCTTTTATTGGTCAAGTAGTCTAATCACCCCCCATCTAGACATACTTCAAGGTCCTACAGCTCTCACCCCTCCTCATTTATAACCCAAGGGAGGCCAACCGTCAACCTCCACGATCACAGGTAATGATAGCCCTTTTTGCATGCAGCAGGGACTCATCAAGTCGGGCAGTTGCCGAGGCACCGTGGGGAAGTGGAGACGCCCATGTCCAATCAATCGCCACACGTCGACCAAGGCCACAGGTTGTTGGGGCCCGCGGCGCTCCGCACTTGCCCTTTGGCTTCACCGCTAAGCCAAGTCCGAGCGCGCCTTGGGCCCGGGGGCTACTGGCGGCATTCTGGGAACAAGGGTCCCCATACTTGCCTGCCTGCGGCCCGCGGCGTGGCTCCACCAGTGGCCCAGTACGGACTGTCTTCGTCAACCAACACTCAAGACCCTCGCGAGGGGCCAAGCCTCGTGAGGTGGACGACACAAGGCCTCCTCAGGAGCGGCCTCACCAGGCAGGCTCGCGAGAGGGCGAAGAGATCAAGGCAAGGGGTACCTCGTGAGGTTCCTGTCGGTGTCAAAACCGGCGGATCTCGGGTAGGGGGTCCCGAACTGTGCGTCTAGGCGGATGGTAACAGGAGTCAAGGGACACGATGTTTTTACCCAGGTTCGGGCCCTCTCGATGGAGGTAAAACCCTACTCCTGCTTGATTGATATTGATGATATGGGTAGTGTTGGGGAACGTAGTAATTTCAAAAAAATTCCTACACACACGCAAGATCATGGTGATGGCATAGCAACGAGAGGGGAAAGTGTTCGTCCACGCACCCTCGTAGACCGTAAGCGGAAGCGTTAGCACAACGAGGTTGATGTAGTCGTACGTCCTCACGATCCGACCGATCCAAGCACCGAACGTACGGCACCTCCGAGTTCAGCACACGTTCAGCTCGATGACGATCTCCGGGCTCCGATCTAGCAAAGCTCCAGAGATGAGTTCTGTCAGCACGACGGCGTGGTGACGATGATGATGTTCTACCGACGCAGGGCTTCGCCTAAACTCCGCGATGATATGACCAAGGTGGAATATGGTGGAAGGGGGGCACCGCACACGGCTAAGGAACGTTCCGTAGATCAACTTGTGTGTCCTGGGGTGCCCCCTGCCCCCGTATATAAAGGAGCAAGGGGGAGGGGGCGGCCGGCCAAGGGAGGGCGCGCCAGGGAGGAGTCCTACTCCCACCGGGAGTAGGACTCCCTCCTTTCCTAGTCCAACTAGGAGAGGGGAAGGAAGGGAAGGAGAAGGAGAAGGAAGGAGAGGGAGGAAGAGTAGGAAAGGGGGGCCGGCCCCCAAGTCCAATTCGGTTTGGGCTAGGGGGGCCGCGCGCCCTGCCTCCTCTCTTCCACCACTTGGCCCATGAGGCCCATTGCATCTTTCTCGTATTCCCGTAACTCCCCGGTACCCCCAAAAATACCCGAATCACTCGGAATCTTTCCGAACTCCGAATATAGTCGTCCAATATATCGATCTTTACGTCTCAACCATTTCGAGACTCCTCGTCATGTCCCCGATCTCATCCGGGACTCCGAACTCCTTCGGTACATCAAAACTCATAAACTCATAATATAACTGTCATCGAAACCTTAAGCGTGCGGACCCTACGGGTTCGAGAACTATGTAGACATGACCTAGAACTATTCTCTGTCAATAACCAATAGCGGGACCTGGATGCCCATATTGGCTCCTACATATTCTACGAAGATCTTTATCGGTCAAACCGCATAACAACATACGTTGTTCCCTTTGTCATCGGTATGTTACTTGCCCGAGATCCGATCGTCGGTATCCAATACCTAGTTCAATCTCGTTACCGGCAAGTCTCATTACTCGTTATGTAATGCATCATCCCGCAACTAACTCATTAGTCACATTGCTTGCAAGGCTTATAGTGATGTGCATTACCGAGAGGGCCCAGAGATACCTCTCCGACAATCGGAGTGACAAAACCTAATCTCGAAATATGCCAACCCAATATGTACCTTTGGAGACACCTGTAGTACTCCTTTATAATCACCCAGTTACGTTGTGACGTTTGGTAGCACCCAAAGTGTTCCTCCGGTAAACGGGAGTTGCATAATCTCGTAGTTACAGGAACATGTATAAGTCATGAAGAAAGCAATAGCAACATACTAAACGATCAAGTCCTAGGCTAACGGAATGGGTCATGTCAATCACACCATTCTCCTAATGATGTGATCCCGTTAATCAAATGACAACTCTTTTGTCCATGGCTAGGAAACATAACCATCTTTGATAAACGAGCTAGTCAAGTAGAGGCATACTAGTGACACTATGTTTGTCTATGTATTCACACATGTATTATGTTTCCGGTTAATACAATTTTAGCATGAATAATAAACATTTTATCATGATATAAGGAAATAAATAATAACTTTATTATTGCCTCTAGGGCATATTTCCTTCAGGTAGTACAAGAGTAGATCTACCACGAGATCAGAGAGGCTAAACCCTATAAGCTAGCTTATGGTATGATTGTTGTTCGTCATACGGACTAAAACCCTCCGGTTTATATAGGCACCGAAGAGGGTTAGGGTTACACAGAGTCGGTTACAATGGTAGGAGATCTACATATCCGTATCGCCAAGCTTGCCTTCCACGCCAAGGAAAGTCCCATCCGGACACGGGACGAAGTCTTCAATCTTGTATCTTCATAGTCCAGGAGTCCGGCCGAGGATGATAGTTCGGCTATCCGGACACCCCCTAGTCCTGGACTCCCTCAGTTCCTGTGACGCAAGCCATGACGACCAAGGTCAGGCAGGCGCCAGCGTGCGCACTGTCCTCGTTTCCCCTTTGGTGCTAAGGGGGCAAGCGCAGGCGCGGAGTACTGAGGCATTAGGCAAAGGTTTCCATATCGGTGCAACAAGACCAAGACCAGCAAGACGGCAAGATGGAGGTCATCATGGAGCCCAAGGTGGCGTCACCACCAGTGCCTTTGACATGCGAAGACCACCTTTAGTCAGGATAGCTTATACTAGTTGTCCCCTTTCAAAATGGCCGTTGTTGGATCCCTTCCCGCTCAATATTTGGGGAGAGGACCAGGGCCTCTATAAATAGGACTAGCCATCACAGTAGAAGGGGATCGATCGATTCCTCCCCGAGCAAACCACCAAGCACAAGAACAACTCTCCTCAAGAGGCTGTTCTTCCCTTGTACAGTTCATCATCAGCCCAAGAGGCAATCCACCACCACCACATAGGAGTAGTGTATTACACCACAACGGTGGCCCGAACCTGTATAAATCTTGTGTCTCTTGTGTTGTGAGTTCGTCGAGCTAAGCTTAGTGATCGTGGCGAGGCTGAGAGCGAGATTCGGTAGGAGGGAATCTTCGTGCGCACCCTAGTGTTCGAACCTAAAGGGTTTTGCCGGAACCCTAAATCCGACAAACACTAAACTGGTTGACTTCATCCCTGGCGCCTCATGCAAGCAGTTCATCATCAGTGCTGACATGGATCTGAAATAGGAAAGCATGCTCATCGAATTCATCTGTGAGAACCGGGACATCTTTGCATGGAAGCCTTCTGACATGCCAGGTGTACTGAGGGAACTCACTGAGCACACTCTTAATATTGATTCTAAGTTTAAACCGGTCAAACAATTCCTTCTTTGTTTTAATGAAGAAAGGCCTAAGGCCATTGGTGAAGAAGTGGCCCGGCTCTTGGCGGCTGGGTTTATTGTTAAAGTTTTTCATCTTGAATGGCTGGCTAACCCGGTGTTGGTGCTTAAGAAAAACGGCACTTGGCGTATGTGCATGGATTACATGGACCTTAACAAGGCTTGCCCGACTGATCCTTTTGCTCTCCCTCGTATTGATTAGATCATTGATGCTACGGCGGGTTGTGAGTGTTTGAGTTTTCTAGATGCTTATTCTGGTTATCATCAGATCAAGATTGCAGTTAAGGACCAGGAGAAGACATCCTTCATCACTCCCTTTGGAGCCTTCTGCTATGTGTCTATGCCTTTTGGGCTCAAGAGTGCCCAGCCGACTTATCAGCATTGTGTTCAGAATTGTCTCCACGACCAGATTGGACGCAATGTTCATGCTTATGTGGATGATATCATTGTGAAATCCAGGAAGAAGGAGACCTTGATAGATGATCTGAAGGAGACCTTTGACAATCTCCGGGTTTACAAGATGATGCTTAACCCGGATAAATGTGTTTTTGGTGTGTGAGCGGGCAAGCTTTTGGGTTTTCTGGTCTCTGAGAGAGGTATTGAAGCTAACCCGGAGAAGATCAAGGCTATCACTTCCTTGGCTAAGCCGGCATGTGTTAATGATGTTCAGCGTCTGGCGGGTCATATTGTGGCCTTAAGTCGGTTGATAAGTCGTCTGGGGGAAAAGGCTATTCCTCTGTACCAGATTATGAAGAAGACAGATCACTTTGTCTGGAGTGATGCTGCCAACGAGGCGTTTGAGGCACTTAAAAAATAGTTGGCTAAGCCACCGGTTCTTGTAGCTCCTATTGATAAGGAGAACTTGCTGTTATATGTGGCTGCTAACAGCAGAGCTGTCAGTGTGGCAGTTGTTGTGGAGAGGAAGGAGTCAGGCAAGGAATATCCGGTTCAAAGGCCGGTTTACTATGTAAGTGAGGTGTTAATTGAGTCTAAGCAGAGATACCCACATTAGCAAATGCTAGTCTATGCAGTGTTCATGGTTAGTCTCAAGTTGAAGCATTATTTCTTTGGTCATCCCATCACTATGGTCAATTCTGCTCCTCTTGGGGATATTATTCAAAACAGAGAAGCTACAGGTTGGGTGGCTAAGTGGGACAATGAACTTGAACCCCATGGTTTGAAATATGTGCCTCAAACAACCATTAAGTCTCAGGCCCTTGTTAATTTCATCAATGACTGGACAGAGTTGCAGATGCCTGAGGATAAGTCAGATAATGCATATTGGACTATTCATTTTGATGGATCCAAGCAGTTGGAAGGCTCAGGGGATGGAGTTATTTTGACTTCCCCGCGAGGTGATAAGTTTTGTTATGTCTTAAGGCTGATGTTTCCTTGCACTAACAATGCAGCTGAATATGAGGCTTTACTCCATGGTCTTCGGATGGCTAAGGAGACAAACCTAAGGCGGGTCAGGTGTTTTGGCGATTCAGATCTGGTGGTTCAGCAAGTCTCGGGAACTTGGGATTCCAAAGACCCGCTCATGGCGGCTTATCGCCGGGCGGTTGATGATATTGCTGGTCATTTCAAGGGTTATCAGGTGGAACATATTGATTGCAGGAAAAATGAGGCGGCTGATACTTTAAGTCGGCTGGGGTCCCTGCGTAAACCGGTACCACCTAATATTTTTCTTGATGTTCTGAATAATCCTTCAGTTAAATTGCCTACAGAAGAGGATCTTGCTATCCTTGACCCGGAGGCACAGTTGGTGGCGGCTCTTCACACTATTCCTGATTGGATAACTCCATATTTGGCTTATATGACCCGGGGTCAATTACCTGATGATGAAACTTTGGCTAGGCAAATAACCCGGAGGTCTGAGTCAATGACCATTGTCAATGGCTAGTTACACCGATGCAGTGTTACAGGGGTGTTTCAGCAATGTATCTCTCCTGAGGAGGGCCATGAGATTTTAAGGGAGATTCATGAAGGAGATTGCGGCCATCATGTCGGCTCTAAGTCTCTCGTTGCTAAGGCTTTCCTTCATGGGTTTTATTGGTTGACGGCTCATGCTGATGCGGAAGATCTTGTTAGCAAGTGCAATGGCTGTCAAAAAATTTCAAAACGGGCCCATGTGCCGGCTCAAGAATTGAGGATGATTCCAATTACTTGGCCGTTTGCAGTCTGGGGGCTGGATATGGTTGGACCTTTTAAGAGATCCAAGGACAAAAAGACCCACCTTTTGGTGGCGGTTCACAAGTTCAGAAAGTGGGTTGAGGCAGAGCCAGTCAGCAAGTGTGATGCGGCAACGACGGTTCAATTCATTAAAAAGCTAATTTTCCGTTTTGGCTATCCTCATAGCATCATAACTGATAATGGCACTAACCTGTCTAAGGGCGCTATGAAAGAATTGTGTCAACAAGAGCATATTCGTCTTGATGTTTCATCAGTGGCTCACCCCCAGTCCAATGGTCAAGCCGAAAGGGTCAATCAAGAAATCTTGAGAGGTATAAAACCCCGGCTTATGGTCCCTTTGTAGAGGACGTCGGGTTGTTGGGTTGAAGAGTTACCCTCAGTGCTTTGGAGTATCAATACTACCCCCAATAGGTCCACGGGTTATACGCCTTTCTTCATGGTTTACAGAGCAGAGGTGGTTCTTCCCAGTGACATCCGTCATGACTCGCCCTGTGTGGTGGCTTATGTTGAAACTGATAATGTAAAAGCGCGTCAAGATGCTCTCGATTTGTTGCATGAAGAACGTGACCTTGCGGTGGCTCGTTCGACAATATACCAACAAGATCTGCGCTGTTATCATAGCCGTCGGGTTAAGACCCGGACCTTTCAAGAAGGTGACTTGGTGCTCCAGCTCATCCAGGATCAGACAGATATGCACAAATTATCCCCACATTGGGAAGGGCCTTTCATGGTCAGTAAAAACTTGAACAATGGGTCATACTACCTCATTGATATTCGACACCACAAGTACTCATGCACATCGGAGGAGGAGACCCGCCGGCCTTGGAACATTGCTTATCTTCGGCCTTATTACACCCAAGCCACTGGCACTTGTGTTGTACATATTTTTCATCCATGTATATATTATGATCAAGTATAATGAAGCCGGCATCCCTGATAATTCACGGCCTCTGTCATTTCATTTCTGAGTATCTGAGTCTTTATTGTCAATTCATAAGATCACTTGGGGGCTTCCTGCCCATTGAGCATAGCTATGTCTACCCTCTTGATCCGGCTTGCATGCCTTGTTAAAAATTCCTTGGGGGCTTCCTGCTCATTGAGCATAGCTATGACTACCCTATTGATTCAGCTTGTGCGCCTTGTTGCAAATCACTTGGGGGCTTATTTCCCAAGATAAAGATTACCAAAGAGAACTTGTTGTAGTGCACAGTTCAAACATAGGTATCCTGCCTTGAGGGTTTAATATATGTCAATCGGGGGTTACCTGTTCAATGAACATAGCTTTATTTACCCTTTTGATTGTCTTGTACGCTAGGTGTAAAACACCAAATTCCGGTTTATTCCGCCTTGTATGTCTACCACTCCACCCAGGTAGTCCTGGAATGACCCACCATAATTTTGACAGTCAATCTTCTAAAGACCCTGAACTTGTCCAAAGTTAAAACGGCAGTTGGTCATGTGAGGCCCGGCTTACAGGTTTGAGTGAAGGATAAACTTAGTGGCTGTGCAGCCCATGAACAACACTTGCTATTGAGGCTTGGCAGCCTATGAAAGCCTTGGTTTTATGATTTGTTGTTTTCTCTAGACGTTGTTGCAGTTTATATCCTTATACCATATTGACATATGGTTTCCAACAATTCAGGCCACGTAGCCTTAATCACTATGGCTCATATTTGAGCATATCAGGGGTTTTTATAACCCGTTCTGGCTTTGGACGATAAGTCGCCAGCATATTTGGATTGTGCACTTGGAGTTATGTGCTCTAAGCCATTGAACTGTCATCCTCACCGGATATGTCGATTTAAGCCAGTAGTATGAACCAATTTCACGGGTATGTTTTACTTGTCATATGAATATGCGAGGTTTTGATAACCCGCCCTAGTTATAAGACTTTTAAGTCATCAGAACATATTGTGTTGAGCATTATAACCCTCCCTGAGGTAAACCGCCTGGGACATGCTATTTATTTGGGCATGTGCAGGCAGCACAACATTATTTGTTATGACCCGTTTGATGAATCAATATGAGGAAGCATAAAATGTGGATCTTCATACATCAGACTGATGGTTTAACATGTTCAAAACATCAAAACATGCACGATGGCATGGCAGATCATTTTTCTCAACTAGCATATTACAAGGCTACCATGAAGCCCAAATGATTAAGTGTTTTGGAGCAAAAAGTGCCATCATGTAGTTGGCAAGCCACCATAAGGGGTCAGTTTTCTTGATCTGGGCGTGTTGAAGACTCCAGGTCATCCTGCACCGGTTCATCTTCTTCTTCTTCACCCATTGGCAGGAAGTCAGATGTAGCCTAGTTGATCCCAGTCAAAGCTCTGAATACAACCTCATCATCTATAAGGCTTGACGGGTCAATATCAGGGGAGAATGTATGCTTGCGTGTTGGCGGGATAAGGTCTGTGGCCTCATGAACCAGCGCTGGCACTCTTGAGTTCTCCTTGGTATAAGTCGCCTGGTATTTTGACAAGTCAGTTTCTTTTGCAGGCTGGCTTCCCAAAGAGCGCATTTCTTTTACGCACTTGGCGAAATCTTGTGCTTTTAAGGGAGACCCGTCTGCTTTGAGGCTTGGGCAGCCGGTGGCTAACTCTTTCGGGTCAAGCTCTGCTTGCCATGCTTTTTCCTGGCTTAGTGCGGTGATGGCACCGGCTCGAGCAGCTAATAGCTTCAGCTCTTTGACTCTTTGTGGCAGCACCGATAATTTTTCCAGCACTTCCTTGATGAGTGAAGGAGGTTGTTTTTTGTGCGAGGCAGCAGAAATCGCCTATTGAGCACCAGTATACAACTGCTCCACCAGGGTATATGTAGCTTTCAGCTTGATGCGCATGTCTTGACCCAGCTTGGAACTTCTGGAGCCTGCATTGGTAAAAATATTGATGAACCGGCTCATGATTGTTAAACATTGGTGCTAGAAGATTAAGGAACAATGTTACGTACCAAAGACAGCAGCTGTCATGCTATTGATTTGATGCTTTAAGCAGGATAACTCGTCAGTCACTGGCTTAAGAGCAGCCTCAGCATCTTCAGCTCTCTTTAACAGAGCCGCCTTCTCGGTCTCCCAGCTGGCTCTCTCATCACTGAAATCCTTTTCAGCTTTTCAATGTTTTCCAAAGCGGTTTTCAATTCTGATTTGGCTTTGGAAGTTTCAGATTGTTGGTACTTGATATTCTGCCGCACATCAGTGACTTGAGATTCTTTCATACTTAATCCAGCCTACAATATACAGAGACATGCAGTATTATGATCATCTTCTTTGAAGTCCCAAGCATAATACAAGTATTTTACTTGGCACTTGGGGGCTAATGCACGTTGCTTTTTTATGGCAAATCTTTAATGAACTGGCTTAGCTATGAAGATTAAGTCGGCCCTTGGGGGCTACATATTTGGATTTGTTCATTAATATGATAATAAGTCCCAGCTTAGCTATGCAGCTTAAGCCGGCCCTTGGGGGCTACATATGTGGATTGTTGTACTACAGTTTGAAGACCCGGCTTAACTTTCCAATTTTAAGCCAGCCCTTGGGGGCTACTTGTTATGGTTCAACAGTTACAAATTGCAATGCTATAGCTACAAGATCGAAAAGGCTTTTTAAAGTCTACAACATATTCACTTCTTTCAAATTCAGTAGACTTGACGGCTGACAGATATATAATTCTATGAGAAGGCTTTGTTCGTGCTTACCTCAAAGCGCTCCTTCATAAGATTGAGTAAGTCGGCTTCAAAGTCACGGCTGGTATGAAGGCGGTTCAGATAACCCGTGTGAATCTCCTAAGCATTAAATTGAGCATAACTCTCCAAGTCCAGCTTCCACTTGCCCTTATCAGCAGCTGAAAAATTCTTCCTTAGCGGAATGTTTGGCTAGCACTGCGGGATTCCCCAGTTCATTGTACATGGTGCTAGTGACCACAACATCTTCATCTTCTTCAGCAGGCTTGGTAGGGCTTGGCAGTTTAGCATCTAATGAATCAATATTCATGGGGTCCACAGAGGCCTCTGGAATTACTGGTAGCGGCTCATCAACAAGGTTTTCAAGATTCTGAACTGAGGCTTCAAACTCAGGCAGTTGATGTTCCGGCTCATGCTCCTTGGGGTCCTCAACTGGCTTATTTATTTTTTCCTTCTTGCTTGGCTTGGCCATTCCGCTGACAAAGGAAAAATGAAGAGATCAATATACATGTTTACAAAGTTAGAACAACGAAGGCAAAAATTGTTACCCAGGGGCAATCTTGAAAACCGGTATATGAGTTCTCGTTGAGTCGCCAGAAGAAGAATTTGAAGTACCCTGATAGTTTGAATCAGAAAAGTTAAGGGGTTGTCGAACAAGATCCGCCTTTGTAAAAGTTAAGTCGGAAAGCTGTGAAACCTCTGCTCGGTGTTTGCGAAGAGCCGGCCTGTTGGGTAAGCCGGAGGAGAGAATCCCACCGCCGCTATTCCGGGCCATGCGGCGAACCTCATGCTGCTGCTTCTTCAAAATAAAGTTGGGATCCAAGTAAGCTAAAGGGTGAGAAAACCTTACTTTCTGGCTCGTTTGTCGAGTTTTCTGTTTTGGTAGAGGCTCTAAGTCGGAGGAAAGGATAGTTACCTCTTCGCCATCTGTGTTACTGGCTTCCGCTTTGTCTTGATGGTAATCAGTGTCAATAATATGATTAAAAAATGAGCCAAGGGAGTCAAGTTCTACCTCCGACTCATCATCATCCAAAGAAAGCTGCTCTGAGATGTTGGTTTTCTTCTTGGCAGGCTTCTTGATAGCCTTGTTCTTTATCCTGACCTTTTTTGCCAGCTTATCCTAGAGTTTCTTCTTCCAAAACGAGGAGTTAGCCTATAGAAATTCAAAGTAAGAATGAGAAAGTAGATTGATAGATAATGAATAAATGGGAAAATTGTTTAAAGTACTTACATCTGGAGCTTTGTTGAGGGTGCAAAAAGGAGCTAACCCGGTCTTGCTGCAATCCTTCCAACTCTCATTAACCAGGGACTTGGTCATTGTATTGATTGCGTCATCATCCATTTCTATTTAGCATTAGCATTGGGGATCTTTCATGCTACCAGTATACTCACACATTAAGTCAGGCCGGCGGCTTAAGGGTAAGATCCTCCATGCGACCCAGCATCGCACTAGGTCGATTCCAGTCAAACCATTGGCCATTAAGGCCCTAATCTTGGAGAAAATGGGCATATATTTGGCCTGTGCTTCTATGCTGATCTGCTCTGGGAGATGGTGTCTGTTGCTAAGCCGGGTTTCACGAAAACCCGGCAAAGGATTTTCGCCTACTGGAGACGTGTCTTGACAGTAAAACCACGTCTAGTTCCAGTCCTTAGGATGACTGGGAAGTGAGGCAGTAGGGAAGGTGGCTTCTTTCCGCCTCTGAATGGAAATGCCGCCTAGTTCTAAGCTAGGCCCGTCGGTGAACTTGGTCTGCCGGTTTAAGTAGTAGAATCCTTGAACAGTTCTAGAGTGGGCTCTTCTTGGAGGTACACTTTGCAAAACACTTGAAAGTTGCAGATGTTTGAAACAAAGTTGGGCCTGATGTCTTGAGGATGGGTTTGAAAAAATGCAGCATGTCACAAAAGAATCTTGAGCCGGGTGGGGTGAACCCACAAAGCATGTGATCAGTGAAAACTACAACTTCACCCTCTTTGGGGGCGGGTTTGGCTTCATCTCCAAGAACCCTCCAATGGATATCCTCTTTTGGGGCTAAGACGCCCACTTTGACATGGTCATTCAGAGCTTCCTCCGTGACAGTGGAGACAACCCAGTTGCACGAAGTAATAGTTTTTTCATTTTCGTTGATGAAAAGCCTAGAAGAAAAGGTATTACTGGGTTAAGAATATGATGTTAAGCCGACGAGTGATTTGAGGGCAGGTATGCAAGGCAAGACCGATTGATATACAAGGATAAGTGTTATAAAGATTGGTATGATTAAACCGACAAGGAATAGCCGGGTTATGTCAGCACATTACATTGGCGGTTTAAAATGATTCAAAGTTAAGCCAACAGGTATTTGGCAGGTTACAAGTTGTCGTTTAATCCTCCATGAGGGGTTAATGACTACAAATCTGGAGTAGAGCTGAAATTTTGCTAAGTGTTAAGTAAACAGGTTACACAGATTGGTTTTGCGATTTTGAATCTCAACAGTTCAAAAATGAAAAATAAATTTTAACCTAGTTACAACGGCGGAAGAACACACGAGTTGGGCTTTGCGTCCCAGGGGGCGGAACGAATCTATGTTTTGAAACAGGGGCTAAAACTACTGCCGCACCAAGTTTATACTATGGTTGGATAAAACCAATCATTGAAAAGGGTACAGTGGAGAAGTTTTGATGAACACCGAAGAATTCTGATGAATGATGGGAACCCTAGTGCAGATCTGATACGAAGCAGAAAGGGTACCTGTTCGTGATGATGAATAGCGGAGGAGCGTTGCGATCTCTGGACAGTCAGGTTGATGCAGCGCCGGAGTTGAGGGCGCTGGAGACGGCCGCGGCGGAGCTCGGGCTATGCTGGTCGGCACGAGGAGGAAGAAGAAGATGTGAGGGCAGGGGTAAAAAGTGAAAAGGAGGACCCCCTACCCCTATTTATAAGGTGGATAGATGGCGTGCACGGGAATCGAGGAGACCAAAAAATGATTATGTGGCTATGTGGATGCCTCGATTTGTGGGAGGTCCATTAAGATAAAGATTCGTTGAGATATCCTGGGCCTTGTGCGGAATTAATGCGCGTGATGTCATGGCGGGTTACCACAGTTCGGTGATGTGACGTCATGGCGAGTTACAGTGAGTTGGTAAAAGTTGATAAAAGAAGAATCTACTAAGTCAAGCAATGAAGATTGATGCGAACGAGTTCAAATCAACATGGGGCCTATGTTGGGGATATAACTACTAGGTATGACCCGCCCAGGAGGGGCCGGGTCATGCCATTGGTGAGTTAAGCATGAAGTTGGCGGTTCGTCGATCAAGCTTGTTGAAGGCCCAAGGCCTGGAGGCGGCTCAAGGCCCGGAGGCGACTCAAGGCCTAAATGTGTGAACCATCAAGAGATAACTTGTTTTGTAAGGCAAGTTTAGTTAGAAACCGAGCCGGTCATGTTTGTGTGAGCCGACCGGGACTCTGTAAGCCGCCGGGCATCAACCTATATATAAAGGTGTGACCTGGCGGCGGGTTAACTTAAGAAACAATTGATCGAGTACTAGGTCAAGCATATTCGCTCCCTAGTAATCGATACACAACCAATACAACCGAAAGCAGGAGTAGACTTTTACCTCATTGAGAGGGGCGAACCTGGGTAAACTCTCTGTGTCCTTTGTCCCGTTCAACCCCTTTAAGCTAACCTAGCTGCGATGGCTCCACACCTAAGTACTTTTGCTAGGGCATCTGTCGTGTTAAATCCACGATAGTTTCCTTATGGACCCCGCTGCCACGGGAGGGTAGGACAAAAGATGTCATGCAAGTTATTTCGATAAGCATGTACGACTATTTATGAAATACATGCCTACACTATATTTATGAACTGGAACTAGTTTTGTACCGCCATAGGTTATGACTTTTATATGATGAATATGATCCAACGAATTCAACGATCAATGCCTACGAATTTTCCACATATTGTTCCTGCTAAGTTACTACTACTGCTGTTACTGTTACATGATGTTTGCTGGAACTACGTCGGTATTTCCCCAAAGAGGAAGGGATGATGCAACACAACAACGGTAGGTATTTCCCTCAATGATGAGATCAAGGTTATCGAACCAGTAGGAGAACCACGCAACACCAAGTAAACAGCTCCTGCAAACAAAGAACAAATACTTGCAACCCGACGTAAGAGAGGGGTTGTCAATCCCTCACGGGTAAAAAGATAAGTAAAATTGTAGTAGATTGGATAAATAGATCTCGCGGGAACGCAAGATAAAATAAATAAATAAAAATTGCAGCAAGGCATCCCCAAGCTTAATTCACACAAAACTCAACAAAACCTTCATGAGATCCGTTAGTATAAGAAAGCAAATCACTACTTTAAGTACTGTTGTAAAACCATTCATATTTTTTATTGTATTATATCCACTGTATTTTAACTTTTCCATGACAAAAAATCTTCAAAGGAAACCATAGAATCATCAAAACAAGCACATAACACAACGAAAACAGAATCTGTCAAAACCAGAACAATCTAGAGTAATCAGGGAACTTCATATACTTCTGTAACTCCAAAAATTCTGCAAAATTAGGAAAACGTGGGCAATTTTTATATCAATATTTTGTAAAAAAATTCAGAACAAAATCACGTTTATGTGATTTATTAAAATTATTTTTCTGAGTGCAAAAGTTTCTGTTTTTAAACAAGATCAAATCAACTATCTCCCAAATTATCCCAAAGGCTTTGCTTGGCACAAACACTAACTTAAACCACAAAAGGACATCTAAACAGAGGCATAATTGGGTATTTTATTGAAAACAACAAGAAAATGAAAAAGCAAAAAGATACAAGTTGGGTTGCCTCCCAACAAGTGCTATCGTTTTACGCCCCTAGCTAGGCATAATACAAAGATCTAAGTGTTGTCATCTTTAATTTCCAACTCTTCGATCAAACACTTGGGATTATTCAAAGATTTAGCATACAAGTTTTCAATGACAATACTCCTTGGAACAAGTTTAAGGAACTCATTCTTGCACAAAGTGTCTCTTATAACTTCAACAAAATTTGGGTGAATACTAATCATCTTAAGATCTTCTCTGTTGCTATTGGAAGTTGCACCCTTGTTTTTAGGGGCTTGAGTAATCTTGCTAATTTTTAACGGAGTTTTTTCGATAGTTTAGGTGGAAGAAAAATCCGTGCTTAGATTACTAAAGATTTCTTCCAATTTATAAATCCGCGGGCTTTCTTCAATTCTTTCATGAGTTACGGTCCCCTTTTCTTTTAACAACTTAAAAACTTGTCCTGCCTTTGACCCAATTTTAGTAGCAAAATTATGCATCTTCTTATCCAAGTTTTCAAAATGTTCTTCGATAAGCATTTTCTTTTCAATAGCATCTAGTCTTTCCATAACATGCTCGAGAGTCAAAGTTGTTTCATTAATCAAAAGCGGTGGTGAACCCACTAAATTTCCCATAGCATTAAAAGCATCAAGAGAGGGACACATCAAGAAATTTCCACCGGTAATCGTACCAAGGACGAATATATACCAAGTGGTGATACCCACATAAAAATAGCGAATAAGATAATGGTAGTTTGTTTAGGATAGATCTATTATGAGCGTTGCAAATCCTATACCAAGCATCTTTTAAGTTCTCCCCTCCCCTTTTTTTAAAGTTGAGAACCTCGTTCTCGGGAGTGCATGCAATAGAGGAAGAACTTTCCATAACGTCAAAAGGTGGTCAACAAGATTGCTCTCAAAAACAGATCTGACGAGAAAAACAACGAACGAAAAAGAGGGCGAATAAAACGACAAATTTTGTGAAGTGGGGGAGAGAAAAATGAGAGGCAACTAATGTAAATTGCAAGGTGATGAGATTTGTGATTAGGAACCTAGTAGATGTTGATGATGTCTCCCTGGCAATGGCGCCAGAAATTCCTTTTGATGTTTGCTTGAACTACGTCGGTATTTCCCCAAAGAGGAAGGGATGATGCAGCATAGCAACGGTAGGTATTTCCCTAAGTGATGAGACCAAGGTTATCGAACCAGTAGGAGAACCACACAACACCACGTAAATAGCTCCTGCACACAAAGAATAAATACTTGCAACCCGACGTAAGAGAGGGGTTGTCAATCCCTCACGGGTAAAAAGGTAGGTAAAATTGTAGTAGATTGGATAAATAGATCTCGCGGGAACGTGTGATAAATTAAATAAATAAAAATTGCAGAAAGGTATTCTTGCATTTTGGATTAATAGATCTGAAAATAAGAGCGAATAAAAATAGATCTCGAAGGCCAATATGATAAAGAAGAGACCCGGGGGCCGTAGATTCACTAGTGGCTTCTCTCGAGAAAAATAGCATACGGTGGGTAAACAAATTACTGTTGGGCAATTGATAGAACTTCAAATAATCATGACGATATCCAGGCAATGATCATTATATAGGCATCACGTCCAAGATTAGTAGACCGACTCCTGTCTGCATCTACTACTATTACTCCACACATCGACCGCTATCTAGCATGCATCTAGTGTATTAAGTTCATGGAGAAATGGAGTAATGCAATAAGAACGATGACATGATGTAGACAAGATCTATTTATGTAGAAATAGACCCCTACTTGTTATCCTTAATAGCAACAATACATACAGGTCGGTTCCCCTTCTATCACTGGGATCAAGCACCGTAAGATCGAACCCATCACAAAGCACCTCTTCCCATGGCAAGAAAAATTGATCTAGTTGGCCAAACTAAACCAAAGGTTCGAAGAAGAAATACAAGGCTATAATTAATCATGCATATAAGAGATCAAAAGACTAATAAAAACATAGATTTGATCATAAACTCAAAGTTCATTGGATCCCAACAAACACACCGCAAAAAGAGTTACATCAAATAGATCTCCAAGAGACCGTTGTATTGAGAACTGAGAGAGAGAGAGAGAGAGAGAGAGAGAGAGGAAGCCATCTAGCTACTAACTACGGGCCCGTAGGTCTAGAATGAACTACTCACGAATCATGAGAGAGGCACCAACACTACAAAAAATACACTTCCGTGATGATACATGTTTGTCACATTAGGTCACGTTTTCTGTCATGCATGTACATCCATGATGATTTTATGACAAAATCAAGATAGTCATACCTGTGCCGTCGTAGAAGTGTTCCATGACATTACCAAAATTATCACCACGGAAGTGTCCACTTCCATGACGATAAATCACGCATCATAGAATTGCTCTCGTCAAGGATAACCGACATGTGGCATCCACCGTAGTGGGTCGCTGTTAAGCTATTGGGTTCCGGTTTGGATCCGATAACCCGTTAACAGCCCAGACCAATGGGGATTTTCCGCGTGTAAAATTATCAATGGCCAAAGGAACCACGTGTCAGCTCACCGTTGGGACAGATGTCATCCACTCATTGGACTGAAGGCGCCTATGATACGTCGACACATGGCATAACCCAATAGAGGCCCATTCCGGTGAAAAGGCCGGTCCGTTTGACTTGGTCCAAAGGTAGCAGGCCGGCCCATGGAAAGCCTGTTAATGGCTTGTTCGCATATAGCCCATTTTACAGCCCGCTAAGTCACGGCCCGTTACGACCTATCCAAATTAGGCCCAGTAGCGTCATCTGGGCCGACCAATATGATTCCAGCCCATTGTAACTTCCGACCCATGTATGGCCCATGGCATCTTTCGGCCCATATGAGGCCCTTTGTAACTCTTGGCCCATTAACGGCCCATGGTGAAAATGGCCAGTAACAAACAGTGTATCACTTTATACCCATTAACAGCCCATTAATCCATTAGGCTGATTCTAGCCCGTGCTAACTTTTGGCCTTCTTAGGGCCCATTTATTCTTGGGCTCATTTCCAGCATTTGGTTACTTACGGCCCGTCACTGGCCTTTTCTGCTTGTGGGCCAAATTCAGCCCGTGGTTATAGTCGGCTCGTTTGTGGCCAGTTAATCCATTGGGCCGTTTTCATAGTGTCATAAAATATGGCCGATTAACGATGGTCCGTTATGGTCGGCCCATGAACAGACGATTCCAACTCTAGCCTGTTTACGACCCATAATGCGGTCCGTTATTGGCCCATGTTTGGCCAATCGATCATACGGCCCGTAGAAGGCCCATTGATGCTATGCCCCGTAGAAGGCCCATTGTTTCTACGGCCCGTAGGAGGCCCATGGTCACTATAGTAAATATGTAGCCCATGGTTATTGTGGCCTAGTTTTAAAAAATAGGTTATTGCGGTGATACATCTCTGTCGTATCTACTTTTCCAAACACTTTTTCCCTTGTTTTGGACTCTAACTTGCATGATTTGAATGGAACTAACCCGGACTGACGCTGTTTTCAGCAGAACTGCCATGGTGTTATTTTTGTGCAGAAATAAAAGTTCTCAAAATGACCTGAAAATCCACTGAGCAACTTTTCAGAATTAATAAAAAATACTAGCAAAAGAATCAGCGTCAGGGGGCCCACACCTTGTCCACGAGGGTGAGGGGCACGCCCCCTCCCCTAGGGCGCACCCCCCTGCCTCGTGGGCCCCCTAGACGTCCACCGACCTCAACTCCAACTCCATATATTTGCTTTCGTGGAGAAAAAATCAGAGAGAAAGTTTCATCGCGTTTTAGAATACGGAGCCGCCTCCAAGCCCTAATCTCTCTCGGGAGGGCTGATCTGGAGTCCGTTCGGGGCTCCGGAGAGGGGGATTCGTCGCTGTCGTCATCATCAACCATCCTCCATCACCAATTGCATGATGCTCACGATCGTGCGTGAGTAATTCCATCATAGGCTTGCTGGGCGGTGATGGGTTGGATGAGATTTACCATCTAATCAAGTTAGTTTTGTTAGGGTTTGATCCCTAGTATCCACGATGTTCTGAGATTGATGTTGCTATGACTTTGCTATGCTTAATGCTTGTCACTAGGGCTCGAGTGCGATGATTTCAGATCTGAACCTATTATGTTTTCATGAATATATGTGAGTTCTTGATCCTATCTTGCAAGTCTATAGTCACCTATTATGTGTTATGATTTGACAACCCCGAAGTGACAATAATCGGGATACTTCTCGGTGATGACCGTAGTTTGAGGAGTTCATGTATTCACTAAGTGCTAATGCTTTGGTCTGATTCTCTATTAAAAGGAGGCCTTAATATCCCTTAGTTTCCACTAGGACCCCGCTGCCACGGGAGGGTAGGACAAAAGATGTCATGCAAGTTATTTTCCATAAGCATGTATGACTATATTCGGAATACATGCCTACATTACATTGATGAACTAGAGCTAGTTCTGTGTCACCCTATGTTATAACTATTACATGAGGAATCGCATTCGACATAATTATCCATCACTGATCCAATGCCTACAAGCTTTTCATATACTGCTCTTTGCTTATTCACCTTACCGTTGCTACTGTTACAATTACTACAAAACTGCTACTATTACTTTTGCCACTGTTACTGTTACTTCCATAGTACTTTGCTACTAAGTACTTTGCTGCAGATACTAAATTATCCAGGGGTGGTTGAATTGACAACTCAACTGCTAATACTTGAGAATATTCTTTGGCTCCCCTTGTGTCGAATCAATAAATTTGGGTTGAATACTCTACCCTGGAAAACTATTGCGATCCCCTATACTTGTGGGTTATCAAGACTATTTTCTAGTGCCGTTGCCGGGGAGCATTGCTCTATTCTTTGAGTCACTTGGGATTTATATCTGCTGGTGACTATGAGGAACTTGGAAGACGAAAGAACTAAGATTTATCCCTCAACTACGAGGGGAGGTAAGGAACTGCCATCTAGCTCTGCACTAGATTCTCCTTCTGTTGTGAGTAAGCTTGCGACACCTAAACCTGCTTCTACTATTAATTCTGATATGTCGCATGTTATTGATGATGCCACTTCTACTATGCATGATGCTTATGAGTAAACTACTTCTATGCTTGATACTACTGTGCCATTAGGTGAATTTCTTGATGAACAACTTGCTAGGGCTAGAGAGAATGAAATCATTGAAAATGAAATTATTGAAGATAGTGATGATGAAGGTTCTCCCCCTAAGTATGAATTGCATGTTGTTCTTGAGGGTTATGTTATGGATGAAGAAACTGCTAGAGATTTTCTTGCTTGTAATGATAGATCTGATCTGAAGAAATTATTAGCTAAACTGAAACAGAAAACTCTGAATGCTAGAATGAAATATGACCCTGCTTTTGCTACTTCACATATCTTTGTCACTGATAAGGATTACGAATTCTCTGTCGATCCTGAGATAATTACTTTGGTTGAATCTGATCCTTTTTATGGCTATGAATCTGAAACTGTTGTGGCACATCTTACTAAGTTAAATGATATAGCCACCCTGTTCACAAATGATGAGAAATATCGCTACTATTATATTCTTAAGATCTTTCCATTCTCATTAAAGGGTGATGCTAAAACTTGGTTTAACTCTCTTGATCCTGGTTGTGTGCGTAGTCCCCGGGATATGATTTATTACTTCTCTGCTAAATATTTCCCTGCTCATAAGAAACAAGCTGCCTTGATGGAAATATATAATTTTGTGCAAATCGAAGAAGAGAGTCTCCCACAAGCTTGGGGGAGGCTTCTCCGATTACTTAATGCTTTGCCTGATCATCCTCTTAAGAAAAATAAAATAGTTGATATCTTTTATAATGGACTAACTGATGCTTCCAAGGACCACTTGGATAGTTGTGTGATGACCCACAAGTGTAGGGAATCAATCGTAGTCCTTTCGATAAGTAAGAGTGTCGATCCCAACAAGGAGCAGAAGGAAGTGATAAGCGGTTTTCAGTAAGGTTTTCTCTGCAAGCACTGAAATTGTAGGTGATAGATAGTTTTGTGATAAGATAAATAGTAACGAGTAATAAGTAAATAAAATAAGTAAAGTGCAGCAAGGTGGCCCAATCCTTTATGTAGCAAAGGATAAGCCTGGACAATTTCTAATAATGAGAAAGGAGCTCCCGAGGACACATGGGAATTATCGTCAAGCTAGTTTTCATCACGTTCATATGATTCGTGTTTGGTACTTTGATAATTTGATATGTGGGTGGACCGGTACTTGGGTACTGCCCTTACTTGGACAAGCATCCCACTTATGATTAACCCCTATTGCAAGCGTCTGCAACTTCAAAAGAAGTATTAAGGTAAACCTAACCACAACATTAAACATATGGATCCAAATCAGCCCCTAACGAAGCAACGCATAAACTAGGGTTTAAGCTTCTGTGACTCTAGCAACCCATCGTCTACTTATTACTTCCCCATGCCTTCCTCTAGGCCCAAATAATGGTGAAGTGTCATGTAGTCGACGTTCACATAACACCACTAGAGGAAAAGACAATATAGATCTCATCAAAATGTCGAACGAATACCAAATTCACATGACTACTAATAGCAAGACTTCACCCATGTCCCCAGGAACAAACGTAACTACTCACAAAGCATATTCATGTTCATAATCAGAGGAGTAATAATATGCATAAAGAATCTGAACATATGATCTTCCACCAAGTAAACCAATTAGCATCAACTACAAGGAGTAATCAACACTACTAGCAACCCACAGGTACCAATTTGTGGTTTTGATACAAGATTGGATACAAGAGATGAACTAGGGTTTTGAGAGGAGATGGTGCTGGTGAAGATGTTGATGGAGATTGACCCCCTCCCGATGAGAGGATCGTTGGTGATGACGTTGGTGATGATTTCCCCCTCCCGGTGGGAAGTGTCCCCGGCAGAACAGCTCCGCCAGAGCCCTAGATTGGTTCCGCCAAGGTTCCGCCTCGTGGCGGCGGAGTTTCTCCCATAAGCTTGCCCACGATTTTTTTCTAGGGTAAAAGCTCTGATATAGCAGAAGATGGACACCGAAGGCCCACCAGGGGGCCCAGGAGATAGGGGGCGCGCCCTATAGGGGGGGCCCTCCTGTCTCCTGGCCGGGGTGTGGGCCCCCTGGTGTATTTCTTTTGCTCAATAATTCTTACTAAATCCTAAAAGATGTATCGTGGAGTTTCGGGACTTTTGGAGTTGTACAAAATAGGTTTCCAATGTTTGCTCCTTTTCCAGCCAGAATTCCAGCTGCCGGCATTCCCCCTCTTCATGGTAAACCTTGTAAAATAAGAGAGAATAGCCATAAGTATTGAGATATAATGTGTAATAACAGCTCATAATGCAATAAATATTGATATAAAAGCATGATGCAAAATGGACGTATCAACTCCCCCAAGCTTAGACCTCGCTTGTCCTCAAGCGAAAGCCGAAATCCAAAAATATGTCCACATGTTTAGAGATAGAGGTGTCGATAAAAATAAAATACAGACATGAGGGCATCAAGATCATTCTTATAACAGCAACATATATAGATTTCATCATATGATTTCTTATGCTCAAGTAACAAGCAATTCACAATGTCAAGTATGGTTCAAAAACTTCATTGGGAACTAACAAACTATAATCTCAGTCATTGAAGCAATTGCATTTTATCGTAACATCAGAAAGAGTCAACAATAGAGCTTTTCAGCAAGCTCACATACTCAACTATCTCGTAGTCTTCTACAATTTCTAACACTCACGCAGTACTTGTGGTTATGGAGTTTCAGCCGGACACTGAGAAAGATAGGGGCTTATTGTGTTGCCTCCCAATGTATTCACCTTTACGTGATGTCAACAATAATAGCCCATGCTAACTTACATCCAATTGGATATATATATATATCATGATCTTTCAAACATGAGGAGCTTGCCAAAGGAAAAAATGAAAAAGGGAAAGTTGGGGATCACCTTGACTCAAGCATAAAGTAAAAACATAAAGTAAAAGATAGACCCTTCGTAGAGGGAAGCAGAGGTTGTCATGTGCGTTTAGGGTTGATGCACAAAATCTTAATGCAAAAGAACGTCACTTTATATTGCCCCTTGTATGTGGACCTTTATTATGCAGTCCGTCGCTTTTATTACTTCCACAACGAGTTCGTACAAAGCTTATTTTCTCTGCATTAATAAGTCATACATATTTAGATAGCAATTTTTTATTGCTTGCAACATGACAACTTACTTGAAGGATCTTACTCAATCCATAGGTAGGTATGGTGGACTCTCATGGCAAAACTGGGTTTAAGGATATTTGGAAGCACAAGTAGTATCTCTACTTGGTGCAAGGAGTTTGGCTAGCATGAGGGGGAAAGGCAAGCTCAACATGTTTGGAAGGTCAATGACAATATACTTTAATTGGGATGTCGGAAAACATAAACTATTACGTTGTCTTCCTTGTCCAACGTCAACTCTTTTAGCATGTCATACCTAATGAGTGCTCCCAATTACAAAAAGGTGTCCAAGATAATATATTTGTATGTGAACCCCTCTTTCCTTATCACTTCCTATTAATTGCAACGATGGACAAAACTATGTTCATCAACTCTCAACAATTTTTATGCCTCATACTTTCTATGTGTGAAGTTATCACTATCCATAAGATCAATATGAACTCTTTTATTCTTTCTACTTTCTCAAGATCATAGCAACATAGCAAAGCCCTTGACTCAACACTAATCTTTATTATAGATAGCTCACGGACTCAATTACAAAAAGAGATCACAAAGCAAAACTCAAACTACTTGATATCAAAACTTCAATCTACTAGATCAAGATACTACTAAAAGGATCGAACTAAATAAAGCGGTAAAGATAGGAGTGTGATGGTGATACGATACCGGGGCACCTCCCCCAATCTTGGCAGTTGCCAAGGGGAGTGCCCATACCCATGTGATTATGTCCTCGGAGGTGGTGAAGTAGGAGTTGTTGATGATGTAGTCTTGTCGTCCGTCTTCCAAGGCATAGGCTCTCCATCATAGAAGGATGATCGAGTCTCCGGGATCCTTAAATCTGCAGCCAAACTCATCCTCTTGAATCTATATTCATACTCACAGTTCTGGTTTTGCAAGTCATAGATCTGGGCTTGGAGGTGCTCGATTTTCTCTTGAAGCTTGAAGATGTTCTCCCCAATGACTTTGGCATCCAGCTTGTGGTTATTGGTGAACTCCATGATCATCATCTGGTTGGCGTTGAGTCCATGCTCCACCATCCCTTGACACTTGAAAACTTGCTGCTCCACGGCTTTGAGCTTTGTCTCCACGCTCCTGGTACGCCTTGGTCCCTCCACATCGTGGATGTGCAGCACCCCCTCACGCATCTCAATGGTTTGAGGGTGTTGCAGCACCTCCACGAGATAGGGGTTGATAACCCTCTCGAAAAAATTGTCCTTGGGAGCGCTTGGAGACGCCATGATGCTGTAGATCTGAAACAGAAACAGCTCGAAACAAAAACAGAGGATATTTGCATGATACGGTGGTCAAAACCTTCGGGAGTATATATAATGAATTTTTACCGACCAAAATACGTAATGTGCAAACGGAGTCCGGGAGGCACACGAGGTGCCCACGAGACAGGGGGGCGCGCCCTATAGGGGGGCGCCCTCCACTCTCGTGGGGGCCTCGTGTCCCTTTCGGACTACTTCTTTCTTCCTAAAATTCTTAAATACTCCAAAACGGATAAAAATTGCCATTGGAGTTGTTTTGGAGTCGGTTTACTTACCGTACCACATACCTATACCTTTTCGGAGTCTGGAACATTCTGGAAAGTGTCCCTTATGTATTCCTCAGGGGTTACGGTTTCAATAATATTAGTTTCAACATTGATAGGATTACCTGAAATATAATGTTTAATTCTTTGACCGTTTACCACCCTTGGACTCGTGCCTCCGAAGTTGTTGATTTTTATGGCACCAGAATGATAGACCTCCACGATAACGTAAGGACCTTCCCATTTAGAGAGAAGTTTTCCTGCAAAAAATCTTAAACGAGAGTTGAATAATAACACATAATATACTACGTTAAACTCACGCTTTTGTATCCTCTTATCATGCCAGCGCTTGACTTTTTCTTTGAATAGCTTGGCATTCTCATACGCCTGGGTTCTCCATTCGTCAAGTGAGCTAATATCAAATAACCTCTTCTCACCGGCCAGTTTGAAGTCATAGTTGAGCTCCTTAATAGACCAATATGCCTTATGTTCAAGTTCAAGAGGTAAATGACACGCTTTTCCATAAACCATCTTATATGGAGACATACCCATAGGATTTTTGTATTCAGTTCAATAGGCCCATAATGCATCATCAAGTTTTTTGGACCAATTCTTTCTAGATCTATTCACAGTCTTTTGCAAAATTAATTTGAGCTCTCTATTGCTCAATTCTACTTGACCACTAGACCGCGGATGATAAGGAGATGTGATTCTATGATTGACATCATACTTAGCAAGCATCTTACGGAAAGCACCATGAATAAAATGTGAACCACCATCAGTCATAAGATATCTAGGGACTCCAAACCTCGGAAAAATAACTTCTTTAAGCATTTTAATAGAAGTGTTATGATCAGCACTACTAGTTGGAATAGCTTCTACCCACTTAGTAACGTAATCAACAGCAACTAAAATATGTGTATAACCATTAGAGGTAGGAAAAGGTCCCATAATCAAAGCCCCAAACATCAAATGGTTCAATAACAAGAGAATAATTCATAGGCATTTCTTGATGTCTACTAATGTTACCTATTCTTTGACATTCATCACAAGATAAGACAAACTTACGAGCATCTTTGAAGAGAGTAGGCCAATAAAAACCAGATTGTAGTACCTTGTGTGCAGTTCTATCTCCAGCGTGGTGTCCTCCATAGGATTCATGGTGACACTTGCGTAGGATCTGTTCCTGTTCATGCTCAGGCACACAACGTCTAATAACACCATCTACTCCTTCTTTATAAAGGTGTGGATCATCCCAGAAGTAATGTCTTAAATCATAAAAGAACCTTTTCTTTTGCTGGTATGTGAAACTAGGCGGTATAAATTTAGCAACAATGTAATTAGCATAATCAGCATACCAAGGAGCAGTACGAGAAGCATTAACGACCTCTAATTGTTCATCAGGAAAGCTATCATTAATAGGCAGTGGGTCATCAAGAACATTATCTAACCTAGACAAGTTATCTGCAACGGGGTTATCAGCTCCCTTTCTATCAATAATATGCAAGTCAAATTCTTGGAGCAAGAGAACCCATCTAATGAGTCTAGGCTTAGCATCTTTCTTTTTCATAAGATATTTAATAGCAGCATGATCAATGTGAATAGTAACTTTGGAATCAACAATATAAGGTCTAAACTTATCACATGCAAACACAACTGCTAAAAACTCTTTTTCAGTAGTAGCATAATTTCTCTAGGCAGTATCAAGAGTCTTACTAGCATACTGGATAAACATTCAATTTCTTATCGACTCTTTGCCCTAGAACAACATCTACAGCAAAATCACTAGCATCACACATAATTTCAAAAGGTAAATTCCAATCAGGTGGCTGAACAATAGGTGCAGTGATCAAAGCTTTCTTAAGTGTTTCGAATGCTTCTACACAATCATCATCAAAGACAAAAGGAATATCTTTTTGCAATAAATTAGTCAGAGGCCTAGAGATTTTAGAAAAGTCCTTAATGAACCTCCTATAAAAACCGGCATGACCAAGGAAACTTCTTATACCTTTTATGTCCTTGGGACATGGCATCTTTTCAATATCATCAACTTTGGCTTTATCAACTTCAATACCTCTCTCGGAGATCTTATGCCCCAAGACAATGCCTTCATTAACCATAAAATGACACTTTTCCCAATTCAGGACGAGACTAGTGTCTTCGCATCTCTGCAAAACTCGATCAAGGTTGCTCAAACAATCATCAAAAGAGGATCCATAAACTGAGAAATCATCCATGAATACCTCACAAATCTTTTCACAAAAATCAGAGAATATAGCCATCATGCATCTTTGAAAGGTAGCAGGTGCATTACATAAACCAAAAGGCATGCGTCTATAAGCAAATGTACCAAAAGGGCAAGTAAAAGTAGTTTTAGATTGATCCTTCGCTAACACAGGTATCTGAGAGAAACCAGAATAACCATCTAGAAGCAGAAATGTGTGTGTTTGGATAGTCTTTCTAGCATTTGATCAATAAAAGGTAAAGGGTAATGATCTTTCTTAGTAGCTTTATTTAACTTACGGAAATCAATTACCATCCTATAACCTGTAATAATCCTTTGCGGGATCAATTCATCTTTATCATTAGGAACAACGGTAATACCTCCCTTTTTAGGAACACAATGGACAGGGCTTACCCATTCACTATCAGCAACGGGATAAATAATACCTGCCTCAAGGAGCTTTAGTATCTCCTTTCTTACCACTTCCTTCATCTTGGGATTTAATCGTCTTTGAGGATCTCTAACTGGTTTAGCATCTTTCTCCACTGTAATTTTGTGTTGGCATAATGTGGGACTAATGCCCTTAAGATCATCCAAAGTATATCCAATAGCTGCTCGGTGCTTCTTCAGAGTTTTCAATAATCTTTCTTCTTCTTTCTCTGAAAGGTTAGCACTAATAACAATAGGATATATTTCTTTTTCATCAAGATAAGCATACTTAAGATTATCAGGTAATGGTTTGAGTTCAAACATGGGATCACCCTTGGGTGGAGGGGGATCCCCAAGAATTTCAACGGGAAGGTTATGTTTCAGCATAGGTTCCTGTTTAAGGAACATTTCATCTATTTCCTCTCTTTCCTTCATAAACATATTGTTCTCATGGTCTAGCAAATATTGTTCTAACGGATTAGTTGGAGGAACAGCAATGGAAGCAACACCAATAATGTCATCCTTAGTAGGTGGTTCCCTATCACGAGGTTGTCTACTAAACTTAGCAAAATTAAACTCATGAGACATACCATCTATGCCAACAGTGACAATATTCTTTTCACAATTAATCTTAGCACTAGCTGTATTCAAGAAGAGTCTACCCAAAATAATGGGACAAAAATCATCTTGTGGGGAACCAAGAACAAGAAAATCAGCAGGGTATTTAACCTTCCCACACAAAACTTCAACATCTCTAACAATCCCAAAGGGTTTAATGGTATCACTATTAGCAAGCTTAATAGTAACATCAATGTCTTCTAATTCAATGGGTGCAATGTCATGCATAATTTCTTGATATAAGGAATAAGGTATTGCACTCGCACTAGCACCCATATCACATAAGCCATGATAACAATGATCTCCTATTTTAACAGAAATAACAGGCATTCCTACGACAGGTCTACGTGTCTTAGTATCTGGCCTAGCAATATTAGCAGTCTCACCACAGAAATAAATAACATGCCCATCTAAATCCTCATCCAAGAGATCTTTAACCATAGCAATACTAGGTTCAACATTAATTTGCTCAGGAGGTGTATAAGTCCTAGTATTACTCTTACGAACAACAGTCAAAGCTTTAGCATGATCCTTTATCCTAACAGGAAAAGGAGGTTTTTCAACATAAGCAGTAGGAACAATAGGATTACTATAGGTAATAGTCTTTTCTTCGACTGTAATAGGTGCAACTACTTTCACTTCAACAGGAGGATTATATTTAAACCACTTCTCTTTAGGGAGATCAACGTGAGTAGCAAAAGATTCACAGAAAGTAGCTACTATCTCAGAGTCAAGTCCATACTTAGCGCTAAATCCACGAAAAGCATCGGTATCCATAAAAGATTTAACACAATCGAACTTAGGTGTCATACCTGACTCCTTACCATCGTCGGAACCCCAATCTTCAGAGTTGCGTTTAATTCTTTCCAATAAGTCCCATTTGAAATCAATAGTCTTCAGCATATAAGAACCAACACAGGAAGTATCGAGCAGGTTGCGATTATCAAGAGAAAGTCGAGCATAAAAGTTCTGAATAATCATTTCCCGTGAGAGCTCATGATTGGGGCATGAATATAACATTGACTTAAGCCTCCCCCAAGCTTGAGCGATGCTTTCTCCTTCGCGAGGCCAGAAATTATATATGTAATTACGATCACGATGAACAAGGTGCATAGGGTAGAACTTCTGGTGAAATTCCAGCTTCAGACGCTTATAATTCCAAGATCTCGTATCATCACATAGCCTATACCATGTCAATGCATCTCCCTTCAAAGATAAAGGGAAGACCGTCCTTTTGACAACATCATGGGGAATACCTGCAAGCTTAAATAATCCACAAACTTCATCCACAAAGATAAGGTGTAAATCGCGATGCAATGTTCCGTCTCCTGCAAATGGATTAGCTAGCAGTTTCTCTATCATACCCGAAGGAATCTCAAAGTAAATATTTTCATAAAGTTCAGTAGGTTGAGGAGTAACTCTTTGCTCTTCTGGTTGGGGTGAAGATACCCCAAACAAGCCCCTCAAAGGATTAGTTTCCATAGTGACAAGTAACAGAAAATTTCAGCACACTATATAAATGTTTCCTTACCAAGTTCCACTCACCAAAAGCGCTACACTCCCCGGCAACGGCGCCAGAAAAGAGTCTTGATGACCCACAAGTGTAGGGGATCAATCGTAGTCCTTTCGATAAGTAAGAGTGTCGAACCCAACGAGGAGCAGAAGGAAATGATAAGCGGTTTTCAGTAAGGTTTTCTCTGCAAGCACTGAAATTGTAGGTGATAGATAGTTTTGCGATAAGATAAATAGTAACGAGTAATAAGTAAATAAAATAAGTAAAGTGCAGCAAGGTGCCCCAATCCTTTATGTAGCAAAGGATAAGCCTGGACAATTTCTAATAATGAGAAAGGAGCTCCCAAGAACACATGGGAATTATCGTCAAGCTAGTTTTCATCACGTTCATATGATTCGCGTTCGGTACTTCAGTAATTTGATATGTGGGTGGACCAGTACTTGGGTACTGCCCTTACTTGGACAAGCATCCCACTTATGATTAACCCCTATTGCAAGCGTCCGCAACTACAAAAGAAGTATTAAGGTAAACCTAACCACATCATTAAACATATGGATCCAAATCAGCCCCTAATGAAGCAACGCATAAACTAGGGTTTAAGCTTCTGTCACTCTAGCAACCCATAATCTACTTATTACTTCCCCATGCCTTCCTCTAGGCCCAAATAATGGTGAAGTGTCATGTAGTCGACGTTCACATAACACCACTAGAGGAAAAGACAACATACATCTCATCAAAATGTCGAACGAATACCAAATTCACATGACTACTAATAGCAAGACTTCACCCATGTCCTCAGGAACAAACGTAACTACTCACAAAGCATATTCATGTTCATAATCAGTGGAGTAATAATATGCATAAAGGATCTGAACATATGATCTTCCACCAAGTAAACCAATTAGCATCAACTACAAGGAGTAATCAACACTACTAGCAACCCACAGGTACCAATTTGTGGTTTTGATACAAGATTGGATACAAGAGATGAACTAGGGTTTTGAGAGGAGATGGTGCTGGTGAAGATGTTGATGGAGATTGACCCCCTCCCAATGAGAGGATCGTTGGTGATGACATTGGTGATGATTTCCCCCTCCCGGAGGGAAGTGTCCCTGGCAGAACAGCTCCGCCAGAGCCCTAGATTGGTTCCGCCAAGGTTCCGCCTCGTGGTGGTGGAGTTTCGTCCCGTAAGCTTGCCCACAATTTTTTCCAGGGTAAAAGCTCTGATATAGCAGAAGATGGACACTGGAGGCCCACCAGGGGGCCCAGGAGATAGGGGGTGCCCTATAGGGGGGGCGCGCCCTCCTATCTCCTGGCCAGGGTGTGGGCCCCTGGTGTATTTCTTCCGCTCAATAATTCTTATTAAATCCAAAAGGATGTTTCGTGGAGTTTCAGGACTTTTGGAGTTGTACAGAATAGGTTTCCAACGTTTGCTCCTTTTCCAGCCAGAATTCCAGGTGCCGGCATTCCCCCTCTTCATGGTAAACCTTGTAAAATAAGAGAGAATAGCCATAAGTATTGAGATATAATGTGTAATAACAGCCCATAATGCAATAAATATTGATATAAAAGCATGATGCAAAATGGACGTGTCATTGTGCTGGTTGTGTTTTCAGGGAAAGAACAGTCGATCAAGCTGAATTGTTATTGAATAATATGTTGACTAATGAAAATAATTGGACGCTTCTTGAGCCAATTCCTGAGCCAATGCCTGAGCCAACTCCTGAGCCAACTCCTAAACCAACTCCGAAGAAGAGGGGTGTTCTATTTCTCAGTCCAGAAGATATGCAAGAGGCAAAGAAATCTATGAAAGAAAAAGGTATTAAAGCTGAAGATGTTAAGAATTTACCTCATGTTGAAGAAATACATGGTCTTAATATACCACCTATTGAAGAAACACATTGTCTTGATAACCTGACACAGGTAGTAAAGGTAAATTCTCTCTATAGATATGATAAGGTTGAAATCCTGTCTACTAAGTTTGCTAGACAATGGTTGGATGAATTTGATGACTTTATGGCTAGACAAGAAAATTTCAATGCTTATGTTGGTAGATAATTAAAGAGCAATGCTTACATGATGGGACGCTTAAGTGATTATATGGCTAGAGTTAAAGGTGAACTTAAACTCATCAGTAAATATGCGTCTATGGTTACCACTCAAGCAAAACAAGTACTTAAAGCTCAAAGTGATTTGCTTGATGAATTAAATAATAAACATGATTTTGCTGTTAGAGTGGCTACTAGAACTGGTAAAATGACTCAGGAACCTTTGTATCCTGAAGGCCACCCTAAGAGAATTGAGCAAGATTCTCAGAGAAATAATGTAGATGCACCTAGTCCTTCTAAAAAGAAGAAAAAGAAAAATGATAGGAATTTGCATGCTTCTAGTGAACCTGTTATAGACACACCTGAGGATCCCAATGATATTTCTATTTCTGATGCTGAAACACAATCTGGTGATGAACATAAACCTAGTGATAATGTTAATGATAATGTTCATGTTGATGCTCAACCTAGCAATAATAATGATGTAGAGATTGAACCTGTTGTTGATCTTGATAACCCGCAATCAAAGAATCAACGTTATGATAAGAAAGGTTTTGTTGCTAGGAAGCATGGTAAAGAAATAGAACCATGGGTTCAGGAACCCATGCCTTTTCCTCCTAAGCCATCCAATAAAAAGGATGATGAGGATTTTGAGCGCTTTGCTGAAATGATTAGACCTATCTTCTTATGTATGCGCTTAACTGATATGCTTAAAGTGAATCCTTATGCTAAATACATGAAGGATATCATTACAAATAAAAGAAAGATACCGGAAGCTGAAATTTCCACCATGCTTGCTAATTACACTTTTAAAGGTGGAATACCAAAGAAACTTAGAGATCCTGAAGTACCAAGTATACCATGCTCCATTAAAAGAAACTATGTTAAAACTGCTTTATGTGATCTTGGAGCCGGTGTTAGTGTTATGCCTCTCTCTTTATATCGTAGACTTGAATTGAATAAGTTGACACCTACTGAAATATCTTTGCAAATGGCCGATAAATCAACTGCTATACCTGTCGGTATTTGTGACGATGTGCCTATTGTGGTTGCAAACGTTACTATCTTAACGGTCTTTGTTATTCTTGATATTCCCGAGGATGATAGTATGTCGATTATCCTTGGTAGACCCTTTTTGAATACTGCAGGGGCTGTTATTGATTGTAACAAAGGCAATGTCACTTTTCATGTAACGGTAATGAGCATACGGTACACTTTCCGAGGAAACAACCTCAAGTTCATAGCATCAATTCTATTGGAAAAATTCCAACTATCATTATTGGAGGTTTTGAATTTCCTCTTCCTGCTGTCAAGAATAAATATGATATTCTTATTATTGGGGATGTTCATATCCCCGTTGAGGTAACCTAGTGCTATTCGAAATTTCTCTGGTTCCATGTTATTCGGAATGAGTTTGTTAACAAGACTTGATCAACCTTGTTAGTGGATTCCTTTTGATGATCATGAGATGGGTGAAGTTAGAAGGCACAACCTTCTGTACCCTCCTTTTACTTTCTGTTATTTAGAATAAATAAAGCAAAAATAGTATAATTTGTCTGTTTTCTGAATTATCCTTGCAATAAAAAATACCCCAAAATAAAAGTTCTCCAAATGCCCTACAAAATTTAGTATGATTTTTTCTGGAATATTCGAGAATATTTGGCACTGAGAACACAACAGGGGGAACTGGCACCTGGCCTCGAGGGTCCAGGGTGCACCCACCCCTACAGGGCGCGCCCCCTGCCTCGTGGGCCCACGGTGGCCCCCCTCCACTTATTCCTGCACCCACACACTTCATCTTCCTCCCAAAAAAATTACCATCCAGCTCAAGCACGAGTTCTAGCTCACTTTGCTGCCATTTTAGATCTCCTTGCTCAAAGCTCCATTCACAAAACTGCTTTGGGGGATTGTTCCTTGGTATGTGACTCCTCCAATGGTCCAATTAGTTTTTGTTCTAGTGCTTTATTCATTGCAAATTTTTGCTGCCTAGGTGACCCTGTTCTTGAGCTTGCATGTCAAATTTATGAGGTCCTGAGTAATTCTAATGCATGATACAGGCTCTAGGCACTTGTGGGAGTAGTTGCTATCAGTTTTGTTGAGTTTGATTCAACTTTATTTTGAGTTACTAAAAATTTCTGAAATTTTTCAAAGGAAGAAATATGTCTAGGAAAATGTACCAAGGTGGTTCTTCAAGAAAGAAAGGACCCAGGCTCGCAATGCGTGAACCGGACGATGAACCACCAAGGGAAGATGACGTGCGGCCTTGTGAATGGCCGTCAGAGGAGTTTATGGTTAATGCAGGCATCAAGGATGAATTTGATGCATATGTGCGTAATGCCGATCTTGAGGACTTCATGCATGATAAGTGCCCTCAGTACTACTATTTGACTGATTCATTCATGAGAAGGTTTAAATTTACATCTTCACGTAATTCTCCAAATGTCCTGTTTGATATTTATGATAAATCATATACCATGGACCTAGAAGATTTCACTACTACTTGTAAACTCCCTCAGTGGGGCAGTGTTAATGAACCTCGTAAATCTGAATATAAAGATTTTCTTGCTAGTATCACTGTGGGAGAATCTAGAGAAATAGCACAAGCTACCATAGGGAGCATTCACTTTCCTGCTATACATTATTTTGCTCTCTTCATTGGTAGATGCATTAATGGTAAAGATGAAGCATGTCACATGTGTGTTCCTGATCTTTGTGTTCTCAAGAGTGCTGTATTAGGTGACAAACAATACAACTTGGGGGCAATTGTTGCACGTAGGTTGCATAATAATGGTTTAGTTGGAGATTTGTTTGGAGGGATTTATGTGACCTGTGTGGCTAATTATCTTGGTATACCTCCACATGAAGATGATAGGGAGTTGCCTCCCGCTTATTTAGATTATAATGCCATGGTTAGTCATCATTTTCTTGAAAGGAATGAACAATTCCTCCAGTATCGACTAATCTTTGACAGACATTGCGCTGTCCATATTACTCTCCCTGCTCCTGCCCTTTTTGATTATCAGGCAAAAAGAAGATATATTATAACCAGGGAGGAGGCAACCGAGTACAAGAGGAGGACGGAAGCAGCTCGCCGCCATGCTGCAGCCCAAGAGGCAATGGCTACTGCATCTCAGTACGACCCCAGTTACAACTTCGGATATCAGTCAGGCTACCCATGGCCATAGACCAACTTAGGACAAAAGCCTAAGCTTGGGGGAGTACGTATTTCTCATCGACATTACATTCATGTTCACACACTCATTCTAGTTGTCGATGCTCATACTCTTTCATTGTACTATCCATGCTAGTTTAATTTCTTTTTCTAGCTTTCTTCTTGTGTGTTTGATAAACCTTAAGAAAAACCAAAAAAAATAGTTAGCTTACTTTCCATGCTTGTAGTAGTAACTAAAATAAAATCCAAAAAGATTTCTCGTTCTTCTTTTGCTTGTTGGGAGCTTTCCTATGTAAATAGTTTTATTTCTTTTCTTTCCTTTGGGGGTCGAGAGAAGAAGACCATAATGAAAATGTTTAGTGGCTTCAATATGCATGATTGTTGATTTAACCAAGAGCCCATATTACCTTGTCTTCTCCCTTGAATTGAATGCTTGCAGATTCCCGCTTAGTCTAATGCACGTGCACTATTATTATTAGCCACACCATTCGGTCGTGCAAGTGAAAGGCAATAATGACGATATATGATGGACTGATTGAGATGAGAGAAGCTGGTATGAACTCGACCTCTCTTGTTTTTGTAAATATGATTAGTTCATCGTTCTTGATTCAGCCTATTATGAATAAACATGTTTGTAATGACAATTAGAGATTATAGTTGCTTATGCCATGCTTAACTAGCTAGGAGCTTATAATGGTTTACCTTGCGTGCCAACATGCTATTAAAATGGTTGTGATGCAGTATGATAGGGTGGTATCCTCCTTTGAATGATTCGAGTGACTTGACTTGGCACATGTTCACGCATGTAGTTGAAAAAAATCAACACAGCCTTCACGATATTTATGTTCATGGTGGATTATATCCTACTCATGCTTGCACTCGGTGTTGATTAATTTTAATGCATGTTCATGACTGTTGTCGCTCTCTCAGTTGGTCGCTTCCCAGTCTTTTGCCAGCCTTCACCTGTACTAAGCAGGAATATTGCTTGTGCATCCAAACTCCATAAACCCCAAAGTTATTCCATATGAGTCCACCATACCTTCCTATATGCGGTATTTACCTGTCGTTCCAAGTAAATTTGTATGTGCCAAACTCCAAACTTTCAAATGAAATTCTGTTTTGTATGCTCGAGCAGCTCATGTATCAACTAGGGATGTCTGTATCTTCCATGCTAGGCGGGTTATTCTCAAGAGGAGTGGACTCCGCTCCTCATTCACGAGAAAATGGCTGGTAACCGGGATGCCCAGTCCCATGCTCAAATCAAATCAAAATAATTAAACAAAACTCACCCAGGATTGTTGCTAGTTGGAGGCACCCGTTGTTTCGGGCAAGCCATGGATTGATGCTTGTTGGTGGTGGGGGAGTATAAACTTTACCATTCTGTTTGGGAACCGCCTATAATGTGTGTAGCATGGAAGATATCAAGATCTCATAGTTGTTATGTTGACAGTGAAAGTATACCGCTCAAAATGTTATTCATCTCTATTTCAAAATCGAGTTGTGGCACCTCTACAAATCCCTGCTTCCCTCTGTGAAGGGCCTATCTATTTACTTTTATGTTGAGTCATCACCCTCTTATTAAAAGCACCCGCTGGAGAGCACCGTTGTCACTTGCATGCATTACTATTAGTTTATATTGGGTATGACTATGACTGGATCTCTTTTACCATGAATTACATTGTTTAGTCAGTCCTTGATCTTTAAAGGTGCTCTGCATTTATGTTTTGCGGTCTCAGAAAGGGCTAGCGAGATACCATCTTGTTATATCATATTATGATTGTTTTGAGAAAGTGTTGTCATCTAAGTTTTATTATTATTGCTCGCTAGTTGATTATGCCATTGATATGAGCAAACATGAGACCTAAGTGTTATTGTGAATATGGTTAGTTCCTAATCTTTGCTGAAAACTTGAATGCTGGCTTTACATATTTACAACGACAAGAGCGAACAAAGTTTGTAAAAGTTTTTCTTTATCACTTTCAGTTTGTCAACTGAATTGCTCGAGGACAAGCAAAGGTTTAAGCTTGGGGGAGTTGATACTCTCCGACGTATCTACTTTTCCAAACACTTTTGCCCTTGTTTTGGACTCTAACTTGCATGATTTGAATGGAACTAACCCGGACTGACGCTGTTTTCAACAGAACTACCATGGTGTTATTTTTGTGCAGAAATAAAAGTTCTCGGAATGACCTAAAAATCCATGGAGCAACTTTTCAGAATTAATAAAAAATACTGGCGAAAGAATCAGCGTCATGGGGCCCACACCCTGTTCACGAGGGTGGGGCACACGCCCCCTCCCCTAGGGCGTGCCCCTTGCCTCGTGGGCCCCCTGGACTTCCACCGACCTCAACTCCAACTCCATATATTTGCTTTCGCGGAGAAAAAAGTCAGAGAAAAAGTTTCATCGCGTTTTACGATACGGAGCCGCCGCCAAGCCCTAATCTCTCTTGGGAGGGATGATCTGGAGTCCGTTCGGGGCTCCGGAGAGGGGGATTCGTCGCCGTCGTCATCATGAACCATCCTCCATCACCAATTTCATGATGCTCACCGCCGTGCGTGAGTAACTCCATCGTAGGCTTGCTGGACGGTGATGGGTTGGATGAGATTTATCATCTAATCAAGTTAGTTTTGTTAGGGTTTGATCCCTAGTATCCACTATGTTCTGAGATTGATGTTGCTATGACTTTGCTATGCTTAATGCTTGTCACTATGGCCCGAGTACCATGATTTCAGATCTGAAACTATTATGTTTTCATGAATATATGTGAGTTCTTGATCCTATCTTGCAAGTCTATAGTCACCTATTATGTGTTATGATCCAACAACCCCGAAGTGACAATAATCAGGATACTTCTCGGCAGTGGCGGAGCTTGGGCCAAAATTCTGGAGGGGCAATGGGCTGAGGGGGGGGCTAAATTATGAGGTCTGGCCTTATTTTCCTGTTCTTATGGCCCAAATACATAGGGGTAGTGAGGGATTTCTTCAGGGCTGGGGGGGCGGTGGCCCAGGTTGCACTCCAAGAAGCTCCGCCACTGCTTCTCGGTGATGACCATAGTTTGAGGAGTTCATGTATTCACTAAGTGCTAATGCTTTGGTCCGGTTCTCTATTAAAAGGAGGCCTTAATATCCCTTAGTTTCCATTAGGCCCCCTGCTACGGGAGGGTAGGATAAAAGATGTCATGCTAGTTCTTTTCCATAAGCACGTGTGACTATATTCAGAATACATGCCTACATTACATTGATGAACTGGAGCTAGTTCTCTATGAAGGAAATATGCCCTAGAGGCAATAATAAAGTTATTATTTATTTCCTCATATCATGATAAATGTTTATTATTCATGCTAAAATTGTATTAACCGGAAACATAATACATGTGTGAATACATAGACAAACATAGTGTCACTAGTATGCCTCTACTTGACTAGCTCGTTTATCAAATATGGTTATGTTTCCTAGCCATGGACAAAAGAGTTGTCATTTGATTAACGGGATCACATCATTAGGAGAATGATGTGATTGACATGACCCATTCCGTTAGCCTAGCACTTGATCGTTTAGTATGTTGCTATTGCTTTCTTCATGACTTATACATGTTCCTGTAACTATGAGATTATGCAACTCCCATTTACCGGAGGAACACTTTGGGTGCTACCAAACATCACAACATAACTGGGTGATTATAAAGGAGTACTACAGGTGTCTCCAAAGGTACATGTTGGGTTGGCGTATTTCGAGATTAGGTTTTGTCACTCCGATTGTCGGAGAGGTATCTCTGGGCCCTCTCGGTAATGCACATCACTATAAGCCTTGCAAGCAATGTAGCTAATGAGTTAGTTATGGAATGATGCATTATGTAACGAGTAAAAGAGACTTGCCGGTAACGAGATTGAACTAGGTATTGGATACCGACGATCAAATCTCGGGCAAGTAACATACCGATGACAAAGGGAACAAAGTATGTTGTTATGCGGTTTGACCGATAAAGATCTTTGTAGAATATGTAGGAGCCAATATGAGCATCCAGGTTACGCTATTGGTTATTGACCGAGAATAGTTCTAGGTCATGTCTACATAGTTCTCGAACCCGTAGGGTCCGCACGCTTAAGGTTTCGATGACAGTTATATTATGAGTTTATGAGTTTTGATGTACCGAAGGAGTTCGGAGTCCCGGATGAGATCGGGGACATGACGAGGAGTCTCGAAATGGTCGAGACGTAAAGATCGATATATTGGACGACTATATTCGGAGTTCGGAAAGGTTCCGAGTGATTCGGGTATTTTTCGAAGTACCGGAGAGTTACGGGAATTCGCCGGGGAGTATATGGGCCTTATTGGGCTTTAGGGGAAAGAGAGAGGAGAGGTTGGGCGCCCCCCAAGGCCTAGTCCGAATTGGACTAGGGGGAGGGGCTGCGCCCCCTCCTTCCTTCTCTTCTCTTCCCCCTTTCCTTGACTCCTACTCCTACTACTTGGAAGGGGGGAATCCTACTCCCGGTGGGAGTAGGACTCCTCCTTGGCGCGCCCTCCTTGGCCGGCCGCACCTCCCCCCTCCCTCCTTTATATACGGGGGCAGGGGGGCACCCCAGAACACACAAGTTGATCTACGGATCGTTCCTTAGCCGTGTGCGGTGCCCCCCTCCACCATATTCCACCTCGGTCATATCGTCGCGGAGTTTAGGCGAAGCCCTGCGCCGGTAGAACATCATCATCGTCACCACGCCGTCGTGCTGACGGAACTCATCCCCGATACTTTGCTGGATCGGAGTCCGAGGATCGTCATCGAGCTGAACGTGTGCTGAACTCGGAGGTGCCGTACGTTCGATACTTGGATCGGTCGGACCGTGAAGACGTGCGACTACATCAACCGCGTTGTCATAACGCTTCCGCTTACGGTCTACGAGGGTACGTGGACAACACTCTCCCCTCTCGTTGCTATGCCATCACCATGATCTTGCGTGTGCGTAGGAAAATTTTGAAATTACTACGTTCCCCAACACTCTGTCACCCTATGTTATAACTATTACATGAGGAATCGCTTCCGACATAATTATCCATCACCGATCCAATGCCTACGAGCTTTTCATATACTGCGTTTGCTTATTTACCTTACCGTTGCTACTGTTACCATTACTACAAAACTGCTACTATTACTTTTGCCACTGTTACCATTATTTCCATACTACTTTGCTACTAAATACTTTGCTGTAGATACTAAGTTATCCAGGTGTGGTTGAATTGACAACTCAACTGCTAATACTTGAGAATATTCTTTGGCTCTCCTTGTGTCGAATCAATAAATTTGGGTTGAATACTCTACCCTCAAAAATTGTTGCGATCCCCTATTTTGTGGGTTATCATGCGACCACTAGCAAACCGTGGAAAAAGAACTGCACTGAATACAAGCAAACAAATAAACAAGACACCAAGGAAATAAATAAGCAAGCAACTTACGCTAGGCTATCACAGCTATTATACATATTACATCCACTAGACACCAAAGTTCGCCACCAGTGCAAATATAGGGAACAAAGCAGCATATCACATACACTGGTAGTCAAAGTTGGCGATCGGTGCAAATAAACGCCGCAGCAAAATAAGTCCAGAACTGAAACCACTTCAGAAGAGCTCAAGAAACAATATCCTGGGTACCCATAATGCTAACAAGACGCTTAGCAAGCTTATTAACTTTCTCTTGTTTGGCGCTTAAATCCTCCAGCGCTTGTTGCTGCACCAGAAAGTATGCATCTGAATTCTGCATGGACTTCCTTAGTCCTTCAACTTCCTGTCACAGAACATCTGATCGATGTCTTTCAACTTGAAGTTGAGACTCAAGAAGCCAAACTGATTCAGGCAGCGAGTTCGAAGAGCTGGTGCCAGCAGTAGTGGCCAGTAACTCAAACACTACATCAAGACAGGACTTTGGGGTTGTCTCGGTGTCTTCAATATAGTTTTTATCAGCTTTCTTGGAGACCAACAGGGATGTCTCACTATCTTGAACCTTATCTGCATTACTTCCTTTACCATTGCATAATGGGGTACTCTTCTCCAATATTTTATCCACATTCTAAATGAGAAACAAACATACACATCACAGGTTTACCATGTTGTATATGAAACTCATTTTGATAAACCAGTTCAGTAGTTAGGTCGACAGGATAACAACATGAAACAAACATATATCTATGTAGTATGGTCACTGTATGGTCTATATCATTCTAGTTTATGTTCCCATATCAAGATAGAGACAGTTCAAATCATATGTATTTAAGACAAAGAAGCATAGGCAGAATATAAGTGTGGGAAACTACACAGCAATAACAACACTTGCAATGTGCATGGCATGAGAACATAACTGTTTATTCAATTGAAACTGAAATCAACATAGAGCAAGTTACAACGGCAAACAAGTTAAAGAAACAGGTTTAAAACACACCTATCGCAACACTGGAGTTTCAGTTGCATCCTTCAAATTCGAAATTAGTTGGTATGCATAAATATAGTGATGCAAGAGCAAAGGAGTATGAACCATAGCTACGGAACCTGACCTGAGAACAATTCTTCTTTTGCTTTAAGTGTTGACTTGGGGTTCGGAGTGGTGGTCCTCGTGTTTTGGGCGCTGTAGTTGCCTTACTAACTGCTCGTGTTTGGGTGCTCTGTGGTGAAGACGGTGTTGTGTCAACTGGAACTGGGTTACTATCTGCTGGGGTTGGGGTTAGAAAGGGTTTAGCTGGTTCTCTATCCAACTGGATAGGGGTACAATCTGCGTGAGTTTGGGTTATGTGTGGTGGGGCTGGTTCTTGGGCAAGTACAACCGTGGTTCTATCTGCATCAACATGTAGCACGATCTTTTCCGAAGACCGTGTTTTTACTCCCATGAATACTGCCATCACCCCCTCCAATTTAAATGGCTGATATACAAGAAAAGTAATTGAATGTGCAGACATTGTAAGATAGGAAGATGCAATGGATAGTAGGTAAGAAAACAGGGCATGCATGAAATAATTCACATTTATGTTTTGTAACCAATTGGAATAGCATGACATAATTTCACATATATGATGGATAATTAAACAGGATAGCATGACACAATTTCACATGTATGATGGCTAACTAAACATGATAGAATGACATACTTCAAAATATGATGACTATGTAAACATGATGACATGATATAATTATACGACGTGTCTATTAAAGTGGTTGGCATGTCATAATTCAGATACATGCTGTCTATGTAAACATCATGGCATGATATAATTCAAATATATGATTTATATACTAAGCAAGTGAGCAGAGGGCGATCGCATATATGATGTGTCAACTAAGGAGATGGCATTCAATATTGTGTATATGATGTAAAAACTAAGCATTGCAAGACAACATATGCATGATATGAGTAATATAAGCTTGCTAAGTTCGAGCATACACCTCAACAGGATAATAGGACTGGTCATCTGCCTCTGAATCCTCCTCTGAGGAGCTATCTGTAACCGGCAAGATATCTGCTTCAACAGGTAGCATTGTCTACTCTGAAGACCTTGTTTTCACTCCAGATACTTCCATCACCACTTCAAATGGCTGATGCACAGGAAGAGCAGTTGAATATACAAATGTTGTCGACAAATGCAATGAGTAATACAAAGAAAGGACAACATGATATAATTCACATATATGACGCTTGGCTAAACAGCTTGGCATTGCATAATTCACATATATAATTCCTTGCAACAAGATAGCATTGCATAATTCACATATATAATGTCTTGCAACAAGATGGCATTGCAAAATTCACATACATGGTAACTAGGCACTAAACAGATGGCATTCACATAAAGCATGTCTAAACTAAGCAAATGACATGCCAATGCAAGACACCATATGCACGATATGAGCAATATAACCCTGCCAAGTTAGACATGCACCTCGGGGGGGATAGGACTGGTCATCTGTCTCTGAATCCTCCTCTGAGGAACTATTCGTAACTAGCAAGACATGCGCTTCGTCAGATAGCATTATCTGCTCTGAAGACCTTGTTTCCACTCCAGATTTTACCATGACCGTGTCGAATGGCTGATGCACAGGAAGAGTAATTGAATGTACTAAAATTGTTGACAAATTTAATATGTAATAAAAAATGATGGCATGATATAATTCACATATAAGATGGCTGGCTAACCAGGGTGGCATTGCAAAATTCACATATATGAAGCCTGGCTAAACAAGATGGCATTGCACGATTCACATATACAATAAAGAAACTAAACAGATGGCATTCACACAAAGCATGTCTAAACTAAGCAGATGACATATTTGATGTATAAAGTAAGCAATGCAAGGCACCATATGCATGATATTACCAACATCAGCATGCCAAGTTAGAGCGAAGACCTTAGGGGGTAAATAGGAGTGGTTTTCTCCTTCTGAATCCCCCACAGAATAGTTATCTTCCTCTTGATTACAATCCGAAATGGGTGGAGGGGGGCTTCCTTTGCGCCCACCATGGAGCGACATCTACATGAAATTTTATTGCCACGCAAGGCTCGTCTCTTTTGCTCTACATGTTCAGTTCCATTGTGTACAATAATTGACATGCATAGGAATAAAACATAGTGAGATTATGTAAGGAGTGCATGCACAAATCCAGAGTGATGGTAGCAAACTATGGATAGACCCAAAACCAATGATAGTAGGCAGATAATAGCTTTAGTTAAAAATACAGATAATGGCTCCTTTAATATTTGTTTCCACCCAACATGAAACTCATAGTAGACACCCGAGATTAACCAGATAGTAGACAGATAGTATTGATTGCTGCCCCCAATATGTATCCCACAACCATTTAAAAACTCAAGTTTCAGCATTAGTTTGGACCTGACTCGGAGTCTAATAGGTGAACAGGATGATAAAGTAGCATGCCATCATATTAAGCGATGCATAACGTAAGCAGACACGAAAGAGTGCGACACCTCTTTCGGACCCGTGTAGTCCTCAAGGTCATCTGCTTAGTTGATGATGGTAATGCAGTTGTCGTGGCTGCCGGCGACGGGGAAGAAGATCTGAGGCGGCAAAAGACAGTCTGGAGGGCGGATCCCTGCTTTGGTGAACCCTTCCACTGTTGGAGCAGCTAAGCTGGGGTGGAACACAATGCAGTACGAGCGGGTGTCGGTGTCAAAACCGACGGATCTCGGGTAGGGGGTCCCGAACTGTACGTCTAAGGCTAATGGTAACAGGAGGCGGGGGACATGATGTTTACCCAAGTTCGGGCCCTCTCGATGGAGGTAATACCCTACTTCCTGCTTGATTGATCTTGATGATATGAGTATTACAAGAGTTGATCTACCACGAGATCGTAGAGGCTAAACCCTAGAAGCTAGCCTATGATTATGATTGTTCTTGTCCTACGGACTAAACCCTCCGATTTATATAGACACCGGAGGGGGCTAGGGTTACACAGAGTCGGTTACAGAGAAGGAGATCTACATATCTTAATTGCCAAGCTTGCCTTCCATGCAAAGGAGAGTCCCACCTGGACACGGGACTAAGTCTTCAATCTTGTATCTTCATAGTCCAACAGTCCGGCCAAAGTATATAGTCCGGCTGTCTGAGGACCCCCTAATCCAGGACTCCCTCAGTAGCCCCTGAACCAGGCTTCAATGATGATGAGTCCGGCACGTAGATTGTCTTCGGCATTGCAAGGCGGGTTCCTTCTCTGAATACTCCATAGAAGATCTTGAATATGAGGATCGTGTCCGGCTCTGCAAAATAATTTCCTTATACCACCGTAGAGAGCACAATATTCCACAAATCTAATCTGCTAGCAATTTTTCGTAGCGTGACATCACGCCGCGGCCCGGTCATTATACGAACCATTCTTTCCCAACCTGCTACTGCGCATATTGCGAGGCGGTTTTATTGGCACGTCTTGTCTAAGCAGAGATCATGTCCCCTTATCTCGGGATTCTCATCAATACGGGTGTGGGTAACCCAACCACGCCATCAACGCGGCGCTTGGGGAATAAGCGAGTTTACCGGGCAAGTGGGGAGGTGCAGGATCCCTGTTGCCTTTATAAGGAGATAAGGACTCCCCTTTTTCACCCACACCTTCTTCTTCCTCTGCTCATGCATTCCCCCTCGCTCGAGCCCCAGCGCCCAAGTGTTCGTCTTCTCCACCCACAAAGGCCTTCTGAAAATGTCCGGATCCGGAACAGGAGGCAAGTGGATGGCCTCTACCGTCCTAGAGAAGGATATCAAAAAGCTTCGGGAGGCTGGGTATCTCGCCAAGAAAATCAGCCACCGTCTTCCGACGGCGGGACAGATCGTCCCTACTCCGGAACCCCACGAGAGGGTTGTATTCCTCCCTCATTTTGTCCGCGGGCTGGGGTTTCCCCTCCACCCATTCGTTCGCGGCATCATGTATTATTACGGGATCGAATTTCATGATCTATCCCCCAATTCCTTCCTCAACATCTCGACATTCATCGTCGTGTGCGAGGCCTTTCTCCGCATCTCGCCACACTTCGGCTTATGGCTGAACATCTTTAACGTGAAGCCCAAGGTAGTGAGTGGCGAGCACACCGAGTGCGGAGGCGCCATGGTGAGCAAGATGCCCAACATCACATGGCCAACAGGTACTTTCAATGATTCCCTCAAAGAGTGGCAGCAGCAGTGGTTTTACATCACTGAGCCGCGCGGCACGGAATGGGCCGCTGCTCCCGAATTCCGATCCGGAGCCCCCTACAGCTTACGTCCTGGCCCAAGAAGGGCCTGAACTGGTCTTCGCCCAACGAGCTGTCGGCGCTCCAGACGCGCGTCAAGGATATGGAAGACAAGAATATCAAACTTGTCAATGTAGTCCAGGTGATGTTAGTTCGCCAGATCCTTCCTTGTCAACACCGGGCTTGCAATTTATGGGAATTCGACCCGGCCAAGCACCAGACCCTGCAAGAGCTCTTTGGCTCTTCGCACAAAGACATCTAGAAGGTGCTTTTCAAGTCCAGCAAATCATGGCCAGACTCAGCCGAGGACCACGGGTACCAACTGTCCCGCCCTGCAAGTTCGGTAAGTCATTATATGTTTTATTTGCATAACCCAAGGGAAATGCTTAATGTGTTTTCCACAACTCTCCTAGGGCTGGACGAAGAAGGCGGGGTGGATCTATTGTCCGGCCCCACTGCCAGAAGACCCGGCCGGCCCTCTTTTGACGAAGATGTTGGTCCCAGCGCCTTACAAGGCGCTGAAGAAGAAGGCCGAGAAGGAGGCCAAAAAGACCAAGGGCGGCCTCCATCACCGTGGCGCCTCGGACACAATATCCGAAGACTCCAGTGCCCGTTCTTTCTCCGAAGAGGACGAGGAGGAGGAGGAAGATGAATCCCCAGTGGGGGGAAGAAAGAAAAGGACGGCCTCCACATCCTTGGAGGCCGAGTCGCCTAAGAGGGGAAAAACTCCTCTTCCGGAGGAGTCCACCGCCGCCGCCGACAGTAGCCCGAAGTTGGACCCCAGGGCCCAGCCCCTGGTGAACTCGTGAGTATATAAAATCCGAACACATTTACGCATCCGGACTCACTATGGCATCTATGTTTTAATCATTGAGCCATACTTTTTTGCAGTCCAGCGAGGTCCCGCACCGAACGATCCTCATCAGAGGATTTATTGGGTTCGGATGCTATGGACAGCGAGACGCCCCCGAAGGCCCCATCCTCGAAACACGTGAACGGCACCGAGGTATTGTCACAAAGGGACACAGGCCAAGAAGGGGGAAAAGATCGTCAAGGCGGTACCAGAAGGTCAAACTTCCGGGGCTGGACAAACAGGAGAAAAGGCTCCCATGGACGTCGATGGCGGGGGCTATCCCGATTTTGGCCGCCGGCCAGACACAATTCCGAAGACCGGTATGGTTCCAGAATTAGGCAAGTAGCATCCCTCGACTGGAGGGGGTGCGCCTGTTCTGTTGGCAACCTTTGTCCAACCAGAGGTGCCGGATACTTTACTGGCGGCGCTGAAGAGCGCCTCCATCGTTGAAGAACACCATACCCTTATGGGTATGATGATTGAGAAGATTCAGTCCGCTAAGAGTGGACTGAATGAAGCCTGCATCGGCCTTATAAGAGGCTTTGAGGTATGTTTTATGAGGTTTCGAAGAGTGTCATGGTATAGATAGTAGCCCCTGATACACGGTTCAGTGAAAGAACGAACCGGACAGAGGATCAAATTTATGTTCGCACGAGACTCACTTGATGGCATCTATCTCTCTTCTTTTATAAGCATGCGTCTGTAGCGACTGCCGCCTCTCATACTGTGTAAGTCTCCGGACTGAATCAAAGTCTGGAGCGGGCCAAAGAAGAACTTGGCCAGTTGAAAAGGCAGTTGGAGGATAAACAAGCTATGCACAAACCATGCTCGCTTTCAGTGTGAACGAATTTTTAGTATGATAAAAATATGTTTCGTGATTTGCTCTAGGGGCGATGACCGAAGTCGAGGCACTTAAGAAGGCTGTGGCCGAGGCCGAGAAGAAGGCAGCCGCAGAGCAGGCTCTTCGTGAGAAGCACGAGGCCAGGGTTATTGAAGCTGAGCAAGAGCTTCAAGAGACCGTGAAGAAATGCAAGACCTTGGAGCAGGGCTTAACGGAGAAAGAATCCAAAATAACCAAGGCTCATCAAGCCGCACGCGATGCCCGGGCGGACACCCAAGGCGCCCTGCAGAAAATTCAGGAGGCGAGGAAGATCACGGCCGGTAAGGCTTTTTCTATGTAAAGCAAGTATTTGAAGAGAAAATCACGTTTCTAGTTTGAATTCTGATTTTTCCAGGGGTATTTGCAGAGCTGCCACGCAACATATCTGACGCCACACAGTTTTTTCGAGCTGAAGAAAGGATCACTGCAGAGAAACTCTTCTGGTCGCAGTATCTGGCGCTGGTGTATCCGGTGCCATTTGTCGATCAGCTGAAGCAGCTTATCGAACTGCATAAGGCGGCCGAACTAGCCATGAAGGATTTAATTATCTGGCTATGGCCCGCCGAGCCGATTCCAAGCACCTACTTCGGGCTCGTGAAGTGGCTTGTGAGTGCCTGCCCTCGACTTGACGTCATCAAGCGGTCGGTCTGTATGGAGGGTGCGCGAATGGCCTTTGCCCGTGCAAAGGTGCACTGGGGGAAGATGGACGCTGAAAAGCTGATGACCGAGGGACCACCGGAGGGGAAGGAGCACCGCAAGCCTGAGTTATATTATGATAGTGTCCTGAAAGGATCCCGCCTTGCGGTGAAGCAATGCACCAAGGACATTATATTTCCATGAATACAGTCATGTTGTCCTTTGTAATGTTAAACAAGGTCATTTCTATTATTTATTGCCTGTTATTTGAAAGTTTTCCCTCCTGCGCGGCCGTTTTATATATTAATCCTGAGAGTTGGCCAGTCATCGGCTTCTACCCCCACGTAGGAAGTACGGGGGTGTTCGGGATAAACCTGAGCACTCTTTATCCCAGTTTTGGGTCCTTGAAGGAGGTGTTCAGCACAACGAACCAGGCAATCGGACTATAGGGCTTTATCACTCTCACTTAGCCATAGGAGCTTGACACAAGGAAGGTAGGCGCAGCCCCTGGTGTTTGGAAGACCGCATGAGGGGCTCTATAAGCACCTGATCGGAAGAAAAGCCGATCCATCGCACGCTACATTAGTTATGGCATTATGCGGAAGAAATCCTTAAAGATTTTACAACCTCTCGAACAGCTGACCAGCTCTCGTCGTATCATGACAGTCAGTTTTCGGCTTTCTCTACTGAGGTGCTCGTCCGGAAGAACCGGGACACAATCGCAGTAGTTCTCCCTATGCCGCCTTAGCCGATATAGCGGAACATAAGGAAGCAAAACATGGGAGCCGGGCAAACCCAACTATTGACCCAAGACATGATTCGGAGCTGATGCATATAATGCTATAAGTTCGGGGTGCCGAACGACCGTGAAGGTGTTTAGACTATAGACTTTATTGCCGTATTATGGGTACAATGAAGCTTCTGGCATATTAAGGCATATCGCAGTGTACAAATGCCATTTGACAAAAGAGTTTCAATAAGAAATAACAGCAGATAAGCGTCATATAAATCCACATGTTGTATTTGAATAGTACGTCGATGCGCATGAGTACAGGTAATGTGATAAAAAGAAATAATATGACTGCGGAACCTGCTGACACCAGGCGGGAGGAAGCTGTGTGCGGATCCGGAGTGTAGTCGGATGGTCATCGAGGGAAATATCTAAGGATTCCCTTGCGTGTTCGAGTTGTTTCCATGTCGCCAGTCCTGGCCTACGCAAAGGTGAACCTGCAAAGAAAATGCAAGAAATGTTTGTGTGCCACAGAGCGGTTGAGCCGCAGTATGTGGCCTGTCCTAGCTTTTGCCAGAGTGTTTAATTGAGCTCCGGACGAGCCGGGCTATCCTACCGCGGAGTAGTTCAGACTCCTTTGGCAGTGTCCGGGAGCTTGGCCGTCGACTCGAGGTTCGATTGAAAGATGCCACTCGTTGCTTCTGCTGTTAAAGCGGCGGTATTCTCTTCGGTAGCGAGGGGGAGTTCCGCCTTGCTATTAACCGTGATGACGCCGCGCGGACCGAGCAACTTGAGCTTACGGTAGGCATAATGTGGCACCGCATTGAAACGAGCAATCGCGGTTCGTCCGAGCAGTGCCTGATAATCACTACGAAAGGGGATGATGTCGAATATTAACTCTTCGGTACGGTAATTGTCCGGTGATCCGGAGACTACCTCAAGAGCGATGGAGCCTATACAACGAGCCTCCACACCTGGTATAATACCTTTAAAGGTGGTTTGAGTGGGCTTGATTATCGAAAGATCAATACCCATCTTGTGCACTGTGTCCTGATACAGCAGGTTTAGACTGCTACCTCCGTCCATAAGGACTCGTGTGAGGTGGAACCCGTCAATTATTGGGTTGAGGACTAGTGCGGCTGAATTGCCCTGATTGGTATTAACCGGACAATTTGTGCGGTCGAAGGTGATCGGCCATAGTTTATATTGTGGGGCGTCTGGTTCCGTTAAGTCGACATCCCTAAGAGTGCACATCTGTTCCAGCTTGGGAATGTGGGTGGCGTTTATCATGTTCACCATTTTGATTTGCGGGGGAAATTTCTTTTGCCCTCCTGTATTCGAGGATTGGGGATCCTCGTCGTCATCGTCGCTTTGAGACCCCTTCTCCTTGTTTTCGGCACCTGACCTACCGGCTTGTTTGAAGACCCAGCATTCTCTGTTGGTATGATTGGCTGGTGTTCCTGGGGTGCCATGAATTTGGCATGGACGGTCGAGTATGCGGTCCAGACTGGACGGGCCCATATTGTTCTTTTTGAATGGCTTTTTCCGCTGACCGGACTTAGAGCCACTGAATCCGGCATTGACGGCCGTGTCTTCGGCGTTATCGCCGTTATTCCGACGCTTGTGCTTGTTGCGTCGGGGCTTGTCGTTGCTATCTCTGGCCTTTGATGTGCCAGGATTGCTTGTTATTCTGTTCCTACGAGCCAACCAGCTATCCTCGCCCGCACAAAAGCGGGTCATGAGTGTCGTGAGGGCTGCCATGGACTTTGGTTTTTCTTGGCCAAGATGTCGGGCAAGCCACTCGTCACGGATGTTATGCTTAAAAGCCGCCAGGCCTTCGGCATCCGGACAGTCGACAATTTGGTTCTTTTTAGTTAGAAACCGAGTCCAGAATTTCCTGGCTGACTCTCCGGGCTGTTGGGTGATACGTCTCCAACGTATCTACTTTTCCAAACACTTTTGCCCTTGTTTTGGACTCTAACTTGCATGATTTGATGAAACTAACCCGGACTGACGCTGTTTTCAGCAGAACTGCCATGATGTTGTTTTATGTGTAGAAAAGAAAAGTTCTCAGAATGTCTTGGAAATCCACGGAGGCACTTTCAGAATTAATAAGAATTTTTGGCAAAACAATGAAGGCTAGTGGGCCCACGGGCCGTCCACGAGACAGGCCCCCCCTAGGGCGCGCCCTCCTATCTCGTGGGCCCCCTGGACACCTCCCGACCTCAACTCCAACTCCATATATACCGTCTCGGGGAGAAAAAATCAAGGAGAAAGTTTCATCACGTTTTACGACACGGAGCCGCCGCCAAGCCCTAATCTCTCTCGGGAGGGCTGATTTGGAGTCCGTTCGGGCCTCCGGAGAGGGGGATTCGTCGCTATCATCATCATCAACCATCCTCCATCACCAATTTCATGATGTTCACCACTGTGCATGAGTAATTCCATCGTAGGCTTGCTGGACGGTGATGGGTTGGATGAGATTTACCATGTAATTAAGTTAGTTTTGTTAGGGTTTGATCCCTAGTATCCACTATGTTCTGAGATTGATGTTGATATGACTTTGCTATGCTTAATGCTTGTCACTAGGGCCCGAGTGCCATGATTTCAGATCTGAACCTATCATGTTTTCATGAATATATGTGTGTTCTTGATCCTATCTTGCAAGTCTATAGTCACCTATTATGTGTTATGATCCGACAACCCCAAAGTGACAATAATCAGGATACTTCTCGGTGATGACCGTAGTTTGAGGAGTTCATGTATTCACCATGTGCTAATGCTTTGTTCCGGTTCTCTATTAAAAGGAGGCCTTAATATCCCTTAGTTTCCGTAAGGACCCCGCTGAACACGGGAGGGTAGGACAAAAGATGTCATGCAAGTTCTTTTCCATAAGCATGTATGACTATTTACGGAATACATGCCTACATTACATTGATGAACTGGAGCTAGTTCTATATCACCCTATGTTATAACTATTGCATGAGGAATCACATCCGGCATAATTATCCATCACTAATCCATTGCCTACGAGCTTTTCACATATTGTTCTTCGCTTATTTACTTTTCCGTTGCTACTGTTACAACTACTACAAAAACCCAAAAACATTTATCTTTCCTGTTGCTACCGTTACCTTTATTATCATACCACTTTTGCTACTAAACACTTTGCTGCAGATACTAAGTTATCCAGGTGTGGTTGAATTGACAACTCAACTGCTAATACTCAAGAATATTCTTTGGCTCCCCTTGTGTCGAATCAATAAATTTGGGTTGAATACTCTACCCTCGAAAGCTATTGCGGTCCCCTATGCTTGTGGGTTATCATTGGGTTATGTGACTTAAATCATCAGCATCCAGTGGTCGCACGTAAGTGCCCTGGAAGTTATCCAGGAATGCGTCTGCCAGGTTCTCCCAACTTCCAATGGAGTTTGCCGGCAAACTGTTCAGCCAATGCCGGGCCGGTCCCTTGAGTTTTAGTGGGAGGTATTTGATGGCGTGTAGATCGTCCCCGCGGGCCATGTGAATGTGGAGAAAGAAATCTTCAATCCATACCGCGGGGTTTGTTGTACCATTGTACGATTCAATATTCACGGGTTTAAACCCTTCTGGGAATTCATGATCCATTACTTCATCAGTGAAGCATAGGGGGTGTGCGGCGCCTCTATGCCGGGCTACATCACGACGCAGTTTAAATGAGTCTGGTCTGCTGTACTCGGCCCGGCCGGATTTGTCTTTAGTATATCCGGCATGATGGTCATCATCGCGCGTTGGGGCGCACTCCCGTGATCCATAGATCGATTTTGATTGACCTGCTTTTTTCCAATTTATCTCGCAGGTCATGCATGTAGCCCCGGGCCTTCGTGTTTTTGCTTGCTTGGCGCTAGGGTGCGGGCTGGACTCCGGGATGATACGCCGCTTTGTCTCGACCACGAGGTGGCCGGTCAGCCGCATCATGCGCTGGTAGTGTAGGCTTTAATGCCTCCTCTTCGAGTTGAGGTAGCAACCTGCGCTTTGGGTAACTTTTGGTAGGGTTCTCGAGTCCGTATTCCTCGGCTGCCAGGACCTCAGTCCATCTATCAGTTGGCAGATCTTGCTCAGCTTGAAGCTGCTGCTGCTTTTTCTTTAGGCTTTTTGCAGTGGCTATAAGACGGCGCTTGAAGCGCTCCTACTCTACGGGACCCTCTGGCACGATGAATTCTTCGTCGCTGAGGCTCACCTTGTCTTCGGAGAGGGGCATGTAATTGTCGTCCACTGATTCTCCATCCATTGCCTGTTCCTTAGGGCTAACTTGCCCATCCTCCCGTTTGGCCTGCTCGAAGCCTGGCTCGGCAGGATTGTTTTCGTCCTCGGCATTATCCGGAGCGTTATTGTCTCCTATGCCAGTATTGCTATTTTTGATGTGACGGGGCTTAGAGCGGCGCTGATGACGCCGGTGCTTAGATTGATTTTCAAGGGGATTATCCTCCGTTGCCTCATCGCCATGGCTTTCTTTGGGTGTGTCCACCATATATATATATATATCATATGATGAGGTGGCTGTCCAGCGCCCTGTGGGCGGTGGTTCATGTTCCTCTCCAGCATCGTCGTCCATACCGTCGATGTCTTCGGAGTCGAAATCAAGCATGTTGGTTAAGTCGTCGACAGTGGCTATTAAGTGGGTGGTGGGTGGGGAACGAATTTCTTCGTCGTCCGCTTCCCACTCCAGCCGCACATAGTTCGACCAAGAGTCTCCTGACAAGTAGAGAGATTTCAGTGAATTTAGCACGTCGCCCAAGGGTTAGTGCTGAAAGATATCCGCGGAGGAAAACTCCATGATCGGTGCCCAGTCAGATTCGATAGGCACAGACGCATGCGGTTCGGAGCCTATGGCCGGAGACGAGTCCAAGGGTCTGATGACATAGGCCTCACAGGAGGTGAAGTCTGTGTTCGGCTCTAACGCCGCTGAGTGTGTGGCCTCCGGGGCGGGGTCCATCCACCCGTCCTCAGATGGCATGATCTGCTCCGGATTAAGAGCCAGGGCAGCCGCAGGTGTGATCTTCCGAACACCGTCCGTTGGCAGATCTAGGTCATGCTCCTCGTGACGGTTCGGCACACCTGTCATGGGCTCGAATCCGTCGAAGATCAAGTCTCCACGGATGTCGGCGGTGTAGTTCAGGCTTCCAAACCTGAACTGATGGCCAGGGGTGTAGCTATCGAACTGCTCCAGATGGCCAATCGAGTTGGCCCGCAGTGCGAAGCCGCCGAATACGAAGATCTGTCCGGGGAGGAAAACCTCACCCTGGATTGCATCGTTGCAGATGATTGAAGGAGCCATCAAGCCTTATCGTGACGACATAGTGGAACTCTCAATAAAAGCACCAATGTCGGTGTCAAAACTGGCGGATCTCGGGTAGGGGGTCCCGAACTGTGCGTCTAAGGCTAATGGTAACAGGAGGCGGGGGGACACGATGTTTACCCAGGTCCAGGCCCTCTCGATGGAGGTAATACCCTACTTCCTGCTTGATTGATCTTGATGATATGAGTATTACAAGAGTTGATCTACCACGAGATCGTAGAGGCTAAACCCTAGAAGCTAGCCTATGATTATGATTGTTCTCGTCCTACGGACTAAACCCTCCGGTTTATATAGACACCGGAGGGGGCTAGGGTTACACAAAGTCGGTTATTGAGAAGGAGATCTGTTGAGGATATAACTACTGAGTATAAACCGCCCAGGAGGGGCCGGTTCACGATCAACCATACTGAAGTCCATATAGATAACAAGATGGCGCTTTACTGATGAAGCTTAGAGGCCCAAGCCCAGAGGCGGATTAGGGCCCATAGTGGTAAACCGCCATAGTTGTATACTTGTATTGTAAGTTAGGAAAAGGGAGGGACCGAGCCGAACACTTGTATAAGTCGGCCTCGGGACTCTGTAAACCGGCCGGACGTCAACCTGTGTATATAAAGGGACGACCCGGCGGCGGTTCAGGGACAACAGACAACAACTCGAGACCCAGGCTAGCATATTGGCTCCCTGGTCATCGAAACCCCAATAATCCCATCACAAACTAGACGTAGGCTTTTACCTTCATCGAAGGGGCCGAACTAGTATAACTCTCGTGTCCCCTGTCTGGTTTAACCCCTTCAGGCTAACCTCATTGCGATGGCTCCACGACTAGGTCCTTCTGCTAGGACATCTGACGTGATATTTCCACGATAGTTGGCACCCACCGTGGGGCTATCACACGATGGTTTCGAGTTCTTGAAGGGCGGCTTTGAAGGACTCAAGGGGTACGTGGTTAGCTGGATGACCAAAAGTCGTCACGGCAAGCTCTACATCGACGATGCAGGCTGGGGCCCCGAGGACGGCTCAATCGAGTACGGGTACCGGGTCCCCTTTGGCGGAATTCACGTTTTCATCGGCAAGATCGGCGAGCCGGGCCCTGAGCCGGACATCTCCACCGACCTCGTCGAGACGGCTCAGCGTGCAAGTCCTGCCCGGGTTCGGCCTGCCGTGAAGCGTGCGTTCGTAGGATTCATTCACGGAGCGGAATCTGAACCGTTATCCGATGGTGAGACGGCCGTCTACTCGGATGGTGAACCGTCCATTGGTGAAACCGAGTCAATATACCAACTGCACGATGGCCGGTTTGAGGGATACTCCGATGGTGACAGTATTCCGGATCCCCTTGAACTGCCAAACCGGGTTGCGATCTTCGTGGCCGGTACGCAGCCCACCGTGCAATCTTCATCTACAGCAGCAATGGTCTCCGGATCAGTAGCCGCGGCAGGAGGACCGGTGCGCTGGCCGACTCAAGTTCTTGCCGGTTTACTGGACGATTGGACGGCGCTACTGACCACAGCGATAACTCCGGAGACTCAGGTTCAGCACAATGTGGATGTTGCGAAGCTAAAGGATCAGATAGTTCAGGCTAAGGCGGACCTCGCGGCTGAGGAGGCCAGGATGGATGAAGAATGGGCCGCTTTAGATGCCCGATCACAGGAAATCCAGGCGCAGAATTACCGGCTTACGTTGGATCAGAATGCATCAAACGAGGTTATGAGAAGGAAGTACCGGTCTTGACTGCCGCAAATTTACGAGGGTTTGAATCTCTTCAGCACACCAGGAGCTGGGCCTAGCAATCCGGCAGGAGTAAACCGGACTGAGGCATCGGGGGCGGCGCAGGATCAGCCACGGGTGATGGACCCACCTCGACGGACGGACAACCCGCCACAGTATGTCACAACACTGCCGGGTCACTTTTCCAGTCCTTTGGATAACATGATTGCAGTAGCGTCATGTTTGGCGGCTATTCCGATGGAGGGTGATTCCTTGGCAGCGATCGAGACCCTACGGGCCAGGGATCTTCTTCAAACTGCCGTTGTTCAGCAACAGGCTTATTCCTACAGCCGAGACAGAATACATTTAACCCCCCGTCCGAGCAAGAGTTATAGCAGGCACATGGACGAACCGACCGTGTCAAGCAGTGCGCGGCGTCGAGATGTGCCTCGAGGGGCTAATCCGGTGAACGGTGGTTGGAATGCTCAGGACATAGTGGATAATGGCAGAGCGCGAAGGGAGCCGCCTTAGCAGCACAGTACGCGGGTCATCATCAACCTGCCCCGGTTCAACCAACAGCGTCAATAGAACGAGGGACAGGGCTTGCCTTCAGCTCTTGGGGAGTGTCGTGCCTCATCCCGGCTCTCCGTAATGTGCGGCTGCCTAAGGATTTCAAAGGGCCGCGCAAGGTGCCTAATTACACCGCTGATCAGCCCCCCGAGGCGTGGGTTGAAAGTTATGAGATGGCAATGGAGATGCTGGATGTAGATGAAGCGGCATGTGCAAAATACTTCACCATGATGTTGGAAGGAACGGCCCACACTTGGTTAAAAAGCTTGCCCGCCAAATCCATCGGATCATGGGACTAATTGAAGGCCAAGTTCATAGCAAACTTAAAATATACATGCAAACAACCTATGTCCATTGTGGATTTAGATGCCTGTGTCCAAGGAGAGAACGAGTCAACGACTCATTGGGTGCGTCGAGTTTCGGAAGTTTTGCATTCGTCGGACCGTATCAATGCTGACACAGCGATTGTAACATTGGAGCGTAATTACCGGTTTAAGTCATTGAAAATGAAGTTGGGATGACTCAAGCGCCACTGCAATGGTATGGGAACACTTATGGCGGCTTTGGTTAAGTATACTGATTCTGATAACACTAAGGACCCTGATTCTGATGAAGAGAAACAGGAGAAAGGAAAGAAGAATGCCGGTTCAAAAGGATAGCATAATCAGGCGAGCCAGGGAAACAGTGGTAAGCATAAAGCGGATAATTCTGATTTTGTGGCTAACACCAACGTGCAGGGTAATATGCAGCGTCGTAGGGGTAAACCGCCCCAGCGCGATGGAGGAATGAATCTGGAACGCCTGTTAAACCAGCCCTGACCAAAGCACGGGACAAAGGAGGCTCCGGCCACACACCTTTGGAAGGATTGCCACATCATGAGGGAGTTCAAAAATTCTGATCTTTTTCGGTATGATCAGGGTCCATCTGGTGGTTCCGGTCCAGGAATCCATGGGCTGGGTTACGGTGGTGGCGATTCAAGCTCAGGATTTCAGAATAATCAAGGCAGTCAGAACAACCAGGGTGGTAACCATCAATAGGGTAATCAGGGGAATCAACAGCAGTTGGGTTATCAGAGCAACCCAAAGCAGTTAAACAGCGGACAGTATCATGTCTTTACTACTAGCTTGTGCAAGCGCGATCAGAAGCTCCATAAAAGGGCAGTGAACTCTGTTGAACCAGCGGTGCCCCGTTATCTACGCTGGTCTAAGCAGCCCATTGTCTGGAGCAGGGAGGATCACCCGCCCCGGGTTGACAATCCGGGTCACCTGGCTTTGGTGGTTGCGCCTCAAGTGGGAGGATATAAGTTCACCAAGGTACTCATGGACGGAGGGAGCAGTATCAATATCTTGTACTATGAAACCTTCCAGCGTATGGGGTTGACAGATAAGAATCTTAGACCGTCAAATACCGTTTTTCACGGAGTGGTGCCTGGCAAATCGGCTTACCCAGTTGGTAAAATAGCTCTGGAGGTGGTTTTTGGAGATGATCATGACTCAAGGTCCGAGACACTGACCTTTGAAGTGGTCAAAATCAGAATTCCGTACCATGCTTTATTTGGACGGCCGGTTTATGCTAAGTTCATGGCAAGGCCGTGTTATGTTTATCTGCAGCTCAAGATGCCAGGTCACAAAGGGACCATTACGGTTCATGGCAGCCATAAGATTGCTCTGGAGTGTGAGGAAGGAGATGCGGCATATGCTGAATCGGTTTGTGCAACAGAGGACTTAAAGTTCTATAAGGACAATGTTGATCCGGCAGACATGACTTCCTTGAAGAAGCCTTCTACAGAACATGATCCGACCCTGAAGTTCAAACCGGCTGATGAAACTAAACTTGTTGATTTCGTTCCTGGCGACTCATCCAAGCAGTTTAGTATCAACACAAGTCTGGATCCGAAATAGGAAAGCGCGCTCATCGAGTTCATCCGTGAGAATCGGGACATTTTTGCATGGAAGCCTTCTGACATGCCAGGTGTACCGAGGGAACTCGCTGAGCACACTCTCAATATTGATCCCAAGTTTAAACCGTCCAAACAGTTCCTTCGCTGCTTCAATGAGGAACGACGCAAGGCCATTGGAGAAGAGGTAGCCCGTTTATTGGCTGCTGGTTTTATTGTCGAAGTGTTTCACCCAGAGTGGTTGGCTAATCCGGTGCTGGTACTTAAGAAAAACGGCACTTGGCGTATGTGGTTGGCTAATCCGGTGCTAGGGTTGTCAGTGTTGCCATTGTGGTGGAGCGCAAGGAGGCTGGGAAGGAGTACCCGGTTCAAAGGCCGGTTTACTATATCAGCAAAGTGCTCATTGAGTCAAAGCAAAGGTATCCGCATTGGCAGAAGCTGGTGTATGGGGTGTTCATGGAAAGTCACAAGCTTAAACAGTACTTTCAAGGTCATCCCATCACAGTGGACAGTTCTGCTCCTTTGGGGGATATAATCCAGAACAGGGAGGCAACTGGCCGGGTTGCTAAGTGGGCTATTGAGCTTGGACCACATGGTTTGAAGTATATGCCTCGCACAGCCATCAAATCCCATGCTCTTCTGGATTTCATCAATGAATGGACCGAGTTGCAGGCACCTGAAGACAAACCGGACAGTACATACTGGACTATCCACTTCGACGGGTCCAGGCAATTGGAGGGCTCGGGGGCTGGAGTTGTCCTTACTTCCCCTCGAGGTGATAAAATTCATTATGTTCTTTGCTTAATGTTCCCTTGTACTAACAATGCAGCTGAGTATGAAGATTTACTCCATGGTCTTCGAGTGGCTAAGGAGATGAACTTAAGCCGCGTACGATGCTTTGGAGACTCAGACTTGGTAGCCCAGCAAGTTTCAGGTACTTGGGATTCCAAGGATCCACTCATGGCGGCTTACCGGCGCGAGGTGGACATTGTGGCTGGCTACTTTAAGGGATATCAAGTGGAGCACATTGATCGGTGCAAAAACGAGGCAGCCGACACTTTAAGCCGGCTAGAATCTCAGCGTAAACCGGTGGCGCCCAATACCTTTTTGAACGTCTTGCATAACCCGTCCGTTCAGCTGCCCACAGAGGAGGACCTCGATGTTCCTGATCCGGAGGCACAGTTGGTGGCCGCTTTACATATCATTCCGGATTGGACAGTTCCATACTTGACGTATATAAACCGGGGCGAGCTACCCGATGATGAAATTTTGGCCAGACAGATCGTCCGGCGGTCCAAGTCCATGGTTGTTCACAACGACGAGTTACACCACTACAGCGTTTCTGGGGCGTTCTAGCGCTGTGTTTCTCCTAAAGAAGGCCATGAGATTTTATGTGAGATCCACGAAGGAGACTGTGGTCATCACGCCGGTTCAAAATCCTTGGTTGCTAAAGCTTTTCATCACGGTTTCTATTGGTTGACAGCTCATGCTGATGCTGAGGACTTGGTCAGACGGTGCGATGGCTGTCAAAAATTCTCAAGACGAGCTCATGTGCCAGCTCAGGAGCTACGGATGATTCCTATCACCTGGCCATTTGCAACTTGGGGGCTTGACATGGTAGGGCCTTTCAAGCGATCAAAAGATAAGAAGACCCACCTGTTGGTGGCGGTTGACAAGTTCACTAAATGGGTTGAAGCGGAGCCAGTGAGCAAGTGTGATGCAGCCACGGCGGTTCAGTTCATCAAAAAGGTGATCTTCCGTTTCGGTTTTCCACATAGCATTATCACAGATAATGGCACGAACCTATCTAAAGGCGAGATGGAGGATTTTTGCCAACGAGAGCACATCCGGCTTGATGTAGCATCTGTCGCGCATCCCCAATCCAATGGTCAAGCTAAATGAGCTAACCAGGAAATTCTAAAGGGTATAAAGCCCCGGCTTATGGTCCCTTTGAAGCGGACGCCGGGTTGCTGGGTGGAAGAACTACCATCTGTGTTATGGAGCATAAACACCACCCCAAACCGGTCTACAGGTTATACGCCTTTCTTCATGGTTTACGAAGCAGAGGCGGTACTCCCCAGTGATATTCGTCATGACTCGCCTCGAGTTGCCAATTATGTTGAAGCGGACAACGATCAAGCACGTCAAGAAGCACTGGACCTGTGAGATGAGAAGCGAGATATGGCTTTGGCTCGTTCGACGGTTTACCAGCAAGACCTGCGGCGTTATCACAGCCGCCGGGTTAAAACAAGAACCTTTCAAGAAGGCGACTTAGTGCTCCGGCTCATCCAGGATCAGACCGACATGCACAAGTTATCCCCACCTTGGGAAGGGCCCTTTGTGGTTAGCAAGAATCTGCACAACAGATCATACTACCTCATTGATGTTCGAGAAGACTCACGCACTTCTGAGGAGGAGACCCGGCGGCCGTGGAACATAGCTCTCCTTCGGCCGTACTACACTTGAGTTATAGGCTCTTCTTATGTACATATTGTGACAATGTATATATTATGATCAATATAATAAACCGGCATCCTTGCTACAAGCAGGGCCTCTGTCGTTCTTCCAATATTTCTTGGTTACACGGGGGCTTCTGCTTTCAAAGCGATGACTCATCTTGTCCATTAAACCGGCTATTATGCCATCATACAGCTTGGGAGCTTCACACCCAAGGGGCCAAAGAGAGATCTGTTGCTACTAGCACGACTCGAACATAGGCACCCATTGAGCACAGCTCACAAAGTTACTTGGGGGCTCTTTGTGTAAAGTAACAAAGAGTTTGAAAGGACCCTTGTAACCGGGTATCGACCCACGGCTTGGAAGCCTGGTGTATTCACCTAAAACCCTAGGTTAACCTGCCTTCATCAAGTAAGCCACTCCTATCTAGGTAATCCTGGCATGACCTGCCAAACGTTTGATAGTTACTCTCATTGAGACCTTGAACTTGTCAAAGTTAAAACGACGATTGGTAGTTGGAGGCCCATCTTAAAAGGCTTTGTCAAATGGTTTAACTCAGCGGCCTGGCAGCCCACGAAAAGCCTCGAATTTGGGCCTGGCAGCCCTCGAAAAGCCTCGACTACAAGTTTTTATTTGCTTTGTTTTTGAAAGTTTTATCTTTATTTGGTCACCTTTTAAGGTAAACCGGCATCTCTTGATCCGGCTAGGCTATATGTCTTCATTACAACCCGGTGTTTTTTAACCCGGTGCGGCTTAGAGTTATCATCTGTTCAAGCATATAATCAATGGTGAACCGGTATCTTTCAATCCGGTCTGGCTTTGACTACCTGTCGCCAGTATGATCATCCGGTGTTCATCACAACCCGATTTTACTTCTTACAATACCAGCATTGCATGGTGAAAATTGGGTATTCACCCTTACTACCAATAAGTTGGTAAACCAACAACATAATTTCATATCACAGGTATGATGTATTTTTTGCTATTTTTACAGCCTTGGTTACCTACCAGGTTATGTATTGGGCATTATGACCCGTCCAGCGGTAAACCGCCCAGACAGATTTTTTTGTTATGCAGATATAAGGACAGCATAATATTATAAAGGTACATAAGAAAGTACTGCAATTATCATGGCGGATCAAACAAAGTCATATCTCAGTGCACGATGGCAGCAGATCACAGTATTTCAACTAGCCTATTACAAGGCGCTTTAAAGCCCAAAATAAGGGATTGTTCTTTCCACATAACAAAGTTTATGAAACATCAACCCAACCGCCGGATCAAGACTCATCAACATGTTGACGTGAAGTTGATGGATCATCTGGCGTTGGTTCAGCCTCCTCCTCCCCATCCAGTGGCTAGAAGTCAACGGTGGTCCAGTCAATCCAGGTTAAAGCTTGAAAGACAGCCTCTTCACTTATAAGTTCGGATGGATCAACGTTAGGGGCGTAAGTGTGCTTACGGATTGGCGGGATAAGATTTTGCACTTCTTCCACAACAGTGTTAATCCGTTGGTTCTTAGCGTCGTAGAAGGACCGATGAACAGTCAAATTAGCCTCTGCCGCCAATTGACTTGCCAGAGGACGCATCTCCCTTGTCACAACTTTGAGGGCTTCGTTATCAAACTCTGCCCCGTTCTCTTGTTCACTAGGAAAGCCCTTGGCAATATCAACTGGATCCAGGTCAGCTATCCATGCTTTGGCTCGGGTAAGTGCCAACAAAGCGCCAGCCCTGGCAGTGGATCGCTTCATCTCTTCTATCTTCGCCGGCGTCATGGATAACCTTGCTAGAGTGTCCTTGATCAATGTTGGGGCCAGATTGTTGTAGGAGGCTGCACAGATAACCTGTTGGGCACCGGTATACAGTTTCTCTATCAGAGTATATGCTGCCTTCAACTTCATCCGCATGTCAGAGCCCAGATGAGCAATGCGGCCACCTACAACGGTTTAAGATTTTGATGTTAAACCGACAAATTTCACAAATGGTTATTCAAGAAATCTTAGCAAGAGTATTTACCAAATATTGCAGAAGTCATGGCATTTACTTGGCGCTTCAACCCAGTTAACTCTTCCGCCACCGGTTTAAGAGCTGGCTCGGCGTCTTCAGCTCGCTTCAACAGTGCAGTCTTTTCAGTTTCCCAGTTGGCACGCTCAGTCTTGAAATTGTCCTTCAGCTGTTCCATAGCTGTTAAAGCGCCTTCAGCTCCTCTTTAGCCTTGGAACTCTCTGCTTGTTGAGACTTGATATTCTCTTGAAGATCAGTAATTTGAGAGCCTTGGTGATTTATATCAGCCTGCCACAATCCGATGAGGAGCAGGTTAAATATTTTAAAGTCCCAAGCATATAACCAGTTATACACTTAGCATTTGGGGGCTAATGCGGATTGCTTCTTTACTACTAATTGTTTGAAGTCCCAAGGATCAATACAAGTTTTAATCTTGGCACTTGGGGGCTAATGTGTGTTTGATCAAGAAAATACACAGGCAAGGGAAGTTAACAAAATACATTATGGAATATAAAAGTCCCGGATTCTCTTCAAAAGATAAACCGGCCCTTGGGGCTACTCAGTCGAAGTGTTCTTTATCTTTGAAGTCCCGGTTTATCTTCAAGAGATAAACCGGCCCTTGGGGGCTACAATACAGTGAATGAACAGAATAAGGATGAAAGTGTTTGGAAGATTACCTCATAGTGTTCCTTCATCAGATTCACCAAACCGGCCTCATAATCTCGGCTTGTGTAAAGCCGGTTCATGAATCCGGAATGAAGATCCTGAGCAGAAAGATTAACATAGCTCGACAAATCGGTCTTCTCTTTCCCCTTGCCCATAGCAGCAAATTCGTCCTTGGCAGTATGTTTCGATAAAGCAACTAGATTGCCTGGGGCGATATAAGCAGTGCCAGTGATAATAACATCATCGCCACCTTTTGATGGGCTTGGGGGATTAACATTATCTTTGGCTGGGCTCGGCGGATTAGCAGTAGGGCTTGGTGGATTAGCAGCTGAATTCAGTGGATCAGGAACTGGACTTGGAGGTGTGGCATGTGGACTTGATGTATCAACATGTGTAGCCGGGTCAGCTTCCGGCGGATTAGCATCAGTGGCTGGATCCGGTGGGGCAGAGTCATCCATAACAACATCAGGATCTCCACTAGTGTCTTCTGGAGTCTTCTCCGGTTCAACTTCACCAGTAGGTTCACTGGTCTTGGCCTTCTTGCTCAACCGGCCCTTGGCACTATAAGATCAAAACAGAAGATTAGTATGGTAAACCAATACACGAAGGAAAAAGTTCAAGGGCAGTATACTTACCCGGGGGCGGTTTTAAGAGGAGGCAGCTGAGTGGTTGATGAACCGCCAGAAGAGGAATTAGAGGACACCTGATAATTCGAGTCAGACGGATTAAGTGGGTAAGCAACCCGCCAAGGGACAAGGCTTATTAAAAGAAGAAGAGACCTCCGGACGATGCTTCCGGGGTGGAGTGTCTGGTAAACCGGAGGAAGTGACCTGTTGACCACTGTGCCGGGTTGTGCGACGACCTTCTTGTTGCTGTGTCTTCAAAGAAAATTGTGGATCCAAATGAGCAAGTGGGTGAGAGCATTTTACTTTCCGAACTACACGACGAAATTTCTGAACCGGCACATGATCTGAACCAGAGGAAAGGGAGATTACCTCAACATGATCAGCGCGGCTGGCTTCCACATCATCCTGATAATAGTCATTGTTAATAAGGTGTATGAAAAAGGAGCCAAGGGAGTCAAGTTCTACCTCTTGATCCGAATCTTCAATATCTTCGGGTGGATCAGCAGTTTCACCGGTTTTCTTCTTGGCTGCTCTTTTTATAACTTTGCTCTTTGCACGAGGAGCCCTTGCCGGTTTGTCTGAAGCTTTCCTTTTCCAGAAGGAGCTATTGGCCTATAAAATTTAAACACAGGTTTTGTTAGAACAATGTTAAAGCGGAGGCGGATCAAGAAAGCACAAGGTTAAAATCTTTACCGCTGGCGGTTTGTTGGCGGTATAAAAGGGGGCCATCCCGGTTTGGCTGCATGCAGCGATCGGTTCGTCTAGCATCTTCTTCACAGATTATGTGACTTCATCATCAGTCATTTCTATCTCATTAAACCGCTGAGGATCCTTGGCATCGCTGGTATACTCGTGCATCAATCTGGAGCGGCGGCTTAAAGGAAGAACATGCCACGCAACCCAGCAGCGAACGAGGTCGACACCAGTCAAACCGTTGGCTAGGAGAGCCCGGAGCTTGGCGAGTTGAGGTGCATAATCCTGTCGTTCCTTGACAGTGAGCCGTTGAGGAAGGGGATGGCCATTGCTAAGCCGGTGAGCGCGGTAACCCGGCAAAGGATTTTCTCCGGTAGGGGCAGTATTTTTACAGTAAAACCATGTTTGGTTCCAATCTTTAGGGTGGTTGTGGTGCTTAGCATGAGGGAAATCAACTTCCTTTCTCTTTTGGATTGAAACCCCACCAAGTTTAGTATTGGGGCCGTAAGAGAACTCAGTCCGGCGGTTTAAATGGAAGAAATCCCGGAAGAGCTCAACAGTTGGTTCTTCTTGAAGGTAAACTTCGCAGAACACTTGGAAATTGCATATGTTGGACACAGAATTTGGTCCAATGTCCTGAGGATGGAGTTGAAAGCTAGCAAGGACATCCCGGAAGAACTTTGATCCGGGAGGGCTGAATCCCCGGTCTAAGTGTTGCATAAATACAATTACTTCGCCATCTTGAGGCTCAGGAGGGCACTCAGGGCCAGGAACTCGCCAATGAAGGACATTTTTTGAGGCTAAAGCGTCGGTTACAATGTATCCATTGATCCGCGTTTCCGTAATCCGGGAAGGAACCCAGTTGCAAGCGGCGAATTGCTTGGTCATCTTGGAAACAAACTATAAAAGGAAAAATAAAGGCCGGTTTACGATGGATGGTTGATGTGTACTAATCGGTGTTAAACCGGGGAATTTGGTGAAGGCATATATGTGAGTTAAACCGGAGTTTTCTATTCAAGATAAGATGGTGGTTTAAGTGAGGGCTAATGGATATGGCGGATTACCAACTATTGAAAGTTAAACCGCCCCCAAACAGAAGAGGCAGAGCTGAAATCTACTAAGTGTTTAAAGAAACAGGTTTCACAATATGGCAGTATAATTTTGGATCTACCGAGGTTAATAAAAGAAACTTTTACTGAGCCCTACAATGGCGCTATGAAGAACAGAGAAGATCCAGGTGGAGTTTTTTCAGGAACATCAAGATGCTGTGGTGCGGCAGACTAAAGTTATAGATCTAGCCGCAAAAGAAAACAATCGGGCCTAGCTAAGATTCAGTAGCGATGCCAAGGGAAAAGTGAACCAGTATTGATGAACGCCGATGAACAGGGAAGAACATGAAGTACTAATGGAGATCTAGGGTTAGGGGAAGGAAGATTTACCGAGACCACACAGCAGCGGCGGAGTGTCGCAAGAGCTCTGGTCCGAACAGGGTGATGCAACGGCCAAGGTTGGTGCAGATTCGAGGTCCGATGGCAGCGGCGGCGGCGCTGGAGTTCTTCGGGTCGCGAGGAGGAAGATGAGAGGCAAGGGGGGGAAATGGAAAGACCCCTCGGCTCTATTTATAAAGAAAAGGGGACAAATGGCAGGCGCGAAAATCAAGGAGCCTGAAGCGGCGAAAGGGGGCACAGTTGTTGCCTCGATCTTCGGGATGTAATTAATGAAGGGTATCTTTTTATGCAGAATATGACATCATGACCATTTACTGCAGTGACAGAAGATGATGTCACGGCGGTTCACCAAAATTTACGGGGAAACGACAACATGGCGGTTTACAAGAATCATCAGAAGATGCCCGTGGAATTTTTCTAAGTATTGAAGATTGACATGAACAGGTTCAAATCAATCTGGGGCCTAATGTTGAGGATATAACTACTGAGTATAAACCGCCCAGGAGGTGCCGGTTCACGATCAACCATACCGAAGTCCATGAAGATAAGAAGATGGCTCTTTATTGATGAAGCTTAGAGGCCCAAGCCTAGAGGCGGATTAGGGCCCATAGTGGTAAACCGCCATATTTTAATTGTATACTTGTATCGTAAGTTAGGAAAAGGGAGGGACCGAGCCGAACACTTGTATAAGTCGGCCTCGGGACTCTGTAAACCGGCCGGCGTCAACCTGTGTATATAAAGGGACGACCCGGCGGCGGTTCAGGGACAACAGACAACAACTCGAGACCCAGGCTAGCGTATTGGCTCCCTGGTCATCGAAACCCCAATAATCCCATCACAAACTAGACATAGGCTTTTACCTTCATCGAAGGGGATGAACTAGTATAACTCTCGTGTCCCCTGTCCAGTTTAACCCCTTCAGGCTAACCTCATTGCGATGGCTCCACGACTAAGTCCTTCTGCTAGGACATCTGACGTGATATTTCCACGACATGATCTACATATCCGAATTGCCAAGCTTGCCTTCCACGCAAAGGAGAGTCCCACCCGGACACGGGACGAAGTCTTCAATCTTGTATCTTCATAGTCCAACAGTCCGGCCAAAGTATATAGTCCGGCTGTCCGAGGACCCCCTAATCTAGGACTCCCTTAGCGGGACAAACCACACAAGGTTTTTTTTGACACATATCTGTAACAGAAGTAATTGTGTAAGGGCTTGTTTGAATTTGAGGATTCTAACAATGCAGGGATAGGAAATACACAGGAATAGGATAGGAATGTACATGCAAAACCGAGAATTTAAAAACATAGGATTTCTGCCAATCTGGGTGTTTGGTTCACAAGAATTGGAAGATCACATGATGTAAAGAAGCATGGTAAGATTAAGTCAAATCACAAGAAAATGTACGGTTATAATGTTATTATGCTACTATCTCTTAGCCTTGTGCTTTATGAATAGGAATTTGAAAAGGAGGACAAGTGAATATCAAAATTCCTATGGTTTTTCTTTCAAGGAGACACTAAAGGAACAAATCCTACAATTTCCCTTTGCTCCATTCCTTTGAACCAAATGCATGAATAGTAGTACCATATGAAACTTTCCAATTCCTATGTTTTCCCCTCACTTTTCCTTTCAAGCACTGGCGATTCTAGTAGGTAGGCTTGAGCAGGGAAAAGCCTACACTCAAAAAATGTTTTGTGCTACTTCTACTACTTTGGACCCAGGCCACTGCCCTACTAGCTCAACTCCCAGGCCCATCTACAAATGCACAGCTCAAACGCGCAGAGATAAATAATGATGGTGTTCAAGAGAGTCCATCACGGATAGCTAAGTTGCCTGGTACCTCACTACTTGTCATATAGTAGGAGAAACTAATCGTATTTCACATTACTACGTGTGCTCAGTGGACAATATATATAACATGTAGAGTAAAAAAGCGATGCAACAAGTGTACAACCTCTTTGGTGAAGCCATGTCGATCTCAGCGTGATTGGGTTGGTCGGTGAGGATGCTCTGGCTGATTTGGCTATTGAAGGAGGGGAAGAAGATCTTAGGCGTCTGGAGATGGAGCCCGAGGTACTGCTCCGCTGTGATGGAGGGTTTCGTCGTTGGAGCAGCTTCAATAAGTTGTACGACGGCGAGGTTGAAGCAAGACAAGAGAGACAACGTTAACTTGAGTGGAATTCTAATAGCATCTGCAATAGATGACGTAAAATATATAACCACAAAGTGCTAGATGTAAAATACATCAGCCGCTCATCTCTGAACTTAACTGTCGAAACTGAATTTAACTGTCGAAACTGAATTTTGTTGTCGAAACTGAATTTTACTGTCGAAACTGAATGCACTAGTAGCAGAAAAGCAGTAGCAGCAGCAGCAGCGCGTGCGAGAGCCGGGGAAGCTGGTCATGTAGCAGCATCTCGGGTAGCATCTGCAGGGGCTCGAGGGAGAGCAGGATCTGCTGCTCGTGCAGCAGCAGCGCATGCAAGAGTAGAGCAACAACGCAAGCAAGAGCAAGAGCGAGAGCAGCAGTGCAAGCAAGAGCAAGAGCGAGAGCAGCAGCGCGAGCAAGAGCAAGAGCATGAGCAGACCATGCAGGGGACCGAGAGAAAGAGCAAAGAAGCAGCGCGAGCGAGAGCCAAAGCAGCAGCAACTCCTACTGATGTGGACATCGCCACCGATGGAGCGACGTCGTGGAGGAAGTGGTCGGTGACGCCGTGGATGGAGCCGTGCCATGTCGGCTCGGGACCGAGCGCTGGCAGCACCATGAGATCGAATCAAGAAGAAAATGCAGCGATTAGTGTGGAACCTCTTTGGTGGCGCCGATTAGGCCTCAGCTTCATTTGAGGAATCAGTGATGATGCTGCTCTTTCGGTGGTGCAGGTGAAGACGGCGGTGTGGAAATGGAGGTGGCGCGAAAGACGAGGGGAACGTCGGGGCAGCTCCTTGGAGGTGGAGGACGGGGTGGCTGAACTGGCGGGACAACGAGATCGACGACGAATCCTCATCCGGTGCGGTGGATGAGGGATGTCGAGGTGTTGCTGTGGACGACGTCATCGGGGAAGAGGCTCCGGCTGGGTGGCGAATGGAGGAGGGTGTGGGGCTTCGCGGGTTTTCGCGGCCTCGGTGTACGAATGGGTCGGCGATGGCACGGGAGAGGTGAACCATGGCTTAGGGACGCGCTTGTCTGAAATGTGGGGTAAGTTACGAAAGTACCCCTATCGATTTGAGCTAGGTGGTTCTTTCGGTTCAGGGGTATCACGGGCATTTCGCATGTCGGGATTTCATAGGAGGTGGGAGTTTTCATGCGCGTTGTAATTTTGGGATAGCAAGGCACAGGTTGAGATGGAGGGAGTTTTCGGAGCACAATGAGACAAAGATATATCTTAAATATTTTGGGTAACAAGGCGCGGGTTAAAGAGGCGGGAGTTTCGCAGCACGATAGATAGAGATGCTATCTTGAAATTTCGGCATAACAAGGCGCGGCTTGAAATTTCGGGAGAACAAGCTTAACGTGTACTAAAAAAAGACAATTCACAGCTCATCACTAGAGAGAGCCATGTCCCGATTTACTATATTACCAAAAATGCATTCAAATACAACAAAAAAAACTAAAAAATCGGGACAACAAACATAACGTGTACAATACCAAATCAATTTGCACTTCCCTCAAGAATAAAAAAACAATTTGTGTTGTCTAGCATACGGACTAAATTTGAGTACATTTTCCATGTTTGAATGGGATTGTACTCGGGTTAGTTATACAATCATCTAAATATTATCTTCACAACACATGACATCAATATATGAGTAGTAAATTCCTATATAAATATGAACTACATGTACATACGATCTCAATTCAAATATATGTATCCATTTTATGTTGAATTCAAATCATAGTACATGTATGCTCTAGCTATATGTTCGGAATCTAAACCATGTATGATACTATGTACAATGTGTTTAACACGCACAACACACACACACACAAACACCATTTAGACTAGTAAGGTACACGTGCATTGCACGTATGAGATTTGGCAACCAAATTTTAAATAAATACCACATTATAGCATGTAAGCTTTGAGTCATATATGCATGATGTAGATGTTCATTTAATTCTTATAGTTCATCTCATTCAAAATCAATTAGTTTTTCTTAAAAAGCTAATCTATTTTAAGATTCATGGAATTGTGCGTTGTAAAGCATAAAGTAAAAACAATGCAATTCATGTAGAAAGAAAAATTGGACAATTATGATACGGAAGATTCTAGAACAAAGGAGAAGTGCTTGTGTTTTGAGGTTTGTGCATTATGCTTAAGTTCAACCATGGAGTCTTTTAGATTGTACGTGTGGGAAAATCTGGTGCATTGTAGATGATATCCAACGACCAGTAGTGCTAGGATGAAGGCTCGATCCACACCTTCCCTTTTCATGTAATTTAATGATAAGCCTTGGCTTCTTATGCTAATGGTATATATGATTACTGTGATGTGAAACGAATAGAAGAATTCGTTGCTTTTAAGGGTGCTGAACAAGTTTGTGAAGGTTTTGGAAGTCTGCCTTGAATACTTACCATGAGTGATTGGGCGAGGTCTACTGTGACCTTAGCTCAAGAGGAATACAATGAAGACTTAGTGTCTTCTGAGTTCAATCTCAGTACCTCAACAAGACGTACAGTTTATACAACAACTGAAACTGGTCGACCAAATCATCGTGTCATCACCAAGCCTACCTGGTTTCAAATTCCTCACCCTTTAATTTTAGTTATTCCTCTGCTGAAGAATTTGTGATCTACTTTATGAAGAATTTGAACTGAAGACTTCATCAAGTTGTTTCTTATTTCTTCGGTTCATCTTCTATATGCTTATATGCTCGTATGATTACATTCTTTTTCACTTGTATGTATCTTGTATGCATGCTCCATGTTTCTGTGATGAATTATTTTCGCTCTTGTTTCTATTCCTTCACTCTGATCTTTTTCAAATTCATTAGAGTTTCATGAATGTCTGAAAATCTCCCGTTCACCCCCCTCTGGGAGTAAACCTACGCTTTCAACATGTGGTCAGTGGGCAATCCCGTTAAGGGGAAGCTCGAAAATTGCTTTGAATAAGAAAGATCTCATATCTACATTAAGGGATAATTAATTTGGTGCCCTTAGTTGTGTCCCACTCGGCAGGTTTACCCCTAATTTCCGAAAACACTTGTTCCTGCCCAAACCACTTTGCTCCTCTTATGCTTTTACCCTTTGACCATTTGACCAACACTTTGAAAACTTCATAAAAAATTCATACTAACTCAGAAAAATTCAAATAAGATATCAAAATGTTCAGCAAAGCATCACCTATATGTGCATGTCATTTGCATTCATGAAAAAAGTGTTGGCTAGTCCCCATCTTAGTTTTAGCACATATGACCTTAGCATGAATAGTAAAGTCTAAAAAAATTCTAAAAATTCTAGAAAAAATTGGTGGCTAACTTTGACCAATGTTTTGAGTGCTTGCCAAGTTTCATATGGAAATGACATTCATGGAAGTCGTGGCAAAAAACAAAAATCAATGCTCCAAAATTTAATTTTTGTGCCACGACTTCCACGAATGTCATTCCCTTATGAAACTTGGCAACCACTCAAAACATTGGTCGAAGTTTGCCTCCAATTTTTTTAGAATTTTTAGAATTTTTTTAGATTTTACTATTCATGCTAAGGTCATATGAGCTAAAACTAAGATGGGGCCTGGCCAACACTTTTTCCATGAATGCAAATGACATGCACATATAGGTGATGCTTTTCTGAACATTTTGATATCTTATTTGAATTTTTTTGAGTTAGTATGAATTTTTTATGAAGTTTTCAAAGTGATGGTCAAATGGTCAAAGGGCAAAAGCATAAGAGAAGCAAAGTGGTTTGGGCAGGAACAAGTGTTTTCGGAAACTATGGGTAAACCAGTCGAGTGTGACCCAACTAGGGGTATAAAATCAATTATCCCCTACATTAAAGCCAGCTAGAGAAAGAACTCGCTCGCCAAGCCGAAGACTTTAAGCCAGAAACATTAGTTCGCGGATGGGATTTATGTCCTCGGCTTCAAAGACAAGTTCAGGGGCTACTGGCGGTGTCCTGGACTAGGGGGTACCTGCCTATGTGGCCCACAGTCCATGGGCCGAGCTTACGGTCTGCCGGTCTCAACAAGGAAGGACTCCAGAAGCCTTGAGTCCGGGTGTGATCAGGACAGACACTACCGAAGACTTGGCGTGTACTTCAAGGACAACTCCAACCGTCGGCATGTTTATTCCTAATTGGCTACCGACCATATGTAACCCTACATACCCCCGATGCATATATAAATCGTGGGGTTTTAGTGCATGGGACACAATCACAATTACCAGTCTTAGCGTTTAGAACACAACATACGATCTTGAGGTAGACCGTCTTGTACTCGATACTCCATCATCAATACAATCAAAGCAAGACGTAGGATTTTACCTCTTCGAGAGGGCCCGAACCTGGGTAAACATTGTTCCCCTTGTCTCCTGTTACCCATCGTTCTCAGATCCACAGCTCGGGACCCCCTACCCGAGATTAGACGGTTTTAGTACCGACAATAATCTTCTAGCACATCTTCATGAACAACTTAAAAAAATCTTATCGAGTATGCTTGGCACATTGATTTTACCAGAACTTCTCTCCCTCCACTACTTAGTACCCTCCATTCCTTATCTTTTTTTATCTTGGTGACAATATGTTCGAACTGGGAATCTATCGACTGGTCAAGTGATGTTGGGAGTCTCAAATACTTCTCCACAAGAGTCGCCATCACGTTATGGCAACACCCGAGTCGGTTGTCGTTGGGTGCGACTAGCGCTGCGATCACTAGTTCACTGCTGCATGGGGCGAGCACATGACATATGAGTCTATGTAGCATAGGATGATGGCTCCCAACCAGTGCCACCATCGTTACAGATGGCGAGAGACGGAAACCCAAAAGCTCATGGATGGGCCGAAGCGTGAAAGGCTTCATGATTGCGAGTAAGAGAAAAGAGGTTGTGAGCCAGAGCCTAGTCATGTTGTGTGCGTGAACGCGTCTCTGCTCGCTTGGTTCCAATTTCCAATTTGGCGCCTTAAGCAGTATGTAGGCTCATAGCCCGAGGCAATAGTGTCCTATGTGGGCCGGCACACGTAGATTTTCCCCACCGTCTCGAGAGCCTTCTAGAAGGTTGGTTTTTCCAGGGTAGTTTTTATTTGTTTTATTTTCTCTATGTTTTTCCGCTAGGTTTTGCTCGGTCTTGTTTGGTTTTTGTGTTTTTATTTTTATCACATTCACTTTAAAAATCATGATATTTAAAAAAATTATAAACTATTAAAACATGAACATTTTTTATTTTTTAATCTTTTTTCTGCGAGATTTTTCTTTTAATCTAAGCTTCTTTATTTCTTATTCTTTTAACTGTTTGGATTGCTTACCACATGTGTCACGTGGTCGTTTATCCCTTACTATTTTTTTAGTGGACTTTATCTCTTACTAGTTGAGAAGCGAAAGAAAATATGAAAGAGCTTCTTAAGAACGGCTTATGGAAAAGCCGCCCAAAGAACTGGGCCCTAAACGCCGCCGAGTGGTACCCACGAACGCGCGTCTCTCTGCTCGTTCTCTGTTGAAGTGTTGAGAGCATTTAATGACCTACGTAGCCCAAAACGCAAAGCGGCCCATGCGCGTTGAGCTTCTTCCTCCAGCCCCATTAATCCCCGGCGCGACGCCCTAACCTACACCGCGCCCGCTCCCTCTCTCCCTCTCTCTCTGGCTCGCGGCTACCTGCTCACGCGCGGCCGCCGTGATGGCCTCGTCGGCGACGAGGGAGGTGCTTATGCTGGAGGCGCCACCGTCCGAGGCTGCGGGTGTGCCTTGGCGCCCGCCTCCGGACGCTGAGACGGTGGACGCGCTGCCCTACATCGATGGGGACTACGGCGACCCGGCGGTGAAGCGCGAGGTTGACCGCCTCGTCGAGGAGGAGATGCGCCGCGCTCACCGCAAGCCCGCCGACTTCCTCCGTGACTTGCCCCCCGTTCCCATCATTGGATTCGAGGTGGGTTCTTGCGCCCCCTCTATTGTTTTTAGGACGCTGATCCAACGCTTAGCGGTCTGAGGAGACAATTAGGGCCAAGCCGTCGAAGATTTATACTTGTATACTACTTAGAAGGGATGCACTGAGGTTTTATTTCTTTTTTATTTTAGCTTTTGGAGTTTCGACATAATTGATGTTTAGGTTGTTTACAAATTATTCCTGCATCATCACGACTTTAGCTGGGAAATAGCTCTTTCGAGAACTATATATGCAATTGGGAGCTGTAGGCTAAGAGGTTGCCGTATGCAATTGGGAGCTGTAGGCCAAGAGGTTGCCATATGCTATTGGGAGCTGTAGGCTAAGAGGTTGCCATGTGCAATTGGGAGTTGTAGGCTAAGAGGTTCCCGTATGCAATTGGGAGTTGTAAGCTAGTACGTTGTCATATGCAAGTGAGAGCTGTAGGCTGATAGGTTGTCATATGGAATTGGGAGTTGTAGGTAGAACTGGTCTGAAATAAATTTTCCCTGTCGGATGTGTACCCGGGGAACAACATTGCGGAATACCACATTCAGTTACCCTGAAGAAAGGACTCAACTATGTTGGTTCAGTCTTATATGGTTGGTGTATGCTTAAGGATATCTTACGTTCTCAATTTTCATCAACCAATCACTCTGGATTGCTATAAACCTGTATCAGACAATTTAGTTGAAAATTACTTCACAAATTTGATTTGAAGAGCAAATTACCGCTGGATGTTTTCCCTATCAACAGTGAATAGCTGTTTTGATGGGATCAACGTTGAACCATTGAAGATGAAATATGCACCTTTTGCTGTTGAACATTAAAGCACAACACTATGAATGCTGCCTAATTCTAATTGATTTGTGTAAAAAAAGAGGTAATTTTGCTGTATTGTTTGATGAAGATTGCTGTTGAATTTTCGGACTCTAGTGTAGGATGTCACGTTGTTTAGCTATGAAGTTCATTTCTTTCATATTGTAATGGCCGGAGAAAAGGCTGACCCTGCTTAAAATATTACTATTATTATAGTTGCACACGTCCACTAAGCTGAAAGCATGCACTTCTTGTCCTCGGTGTTATATAAATTAGTACTGTATTGTATTGTAAGTAGGTGCAACAATTTCAAAATCTTGTACCCTCAGCTCATCGCTTCTGCTGTATGCATGAAGCTAAAATTACAAGTAATCTGCACCAAGAGTAACACGCTATTTAGACATTCAATTGTATGACTAGAGGTGGTAAATTTTAGTGCTTGGAGCATACACTGAGCAATTTATTACAGAAAAACCTCGCACGTAGCTGAACGACAGCTAGATTGAAAAGACATTCTCACTTTGAATTGCAGAGTTCTTACTATCTAAAATAGATGTTGTATTAGCTCCATGCACATAGAACATAGGGAGTTTGTACCATGTTTTTTTTAGAAAGTTTCTCCTCTGTCAGTCATGGGCCACACTCTCTAATGCCAGTGCCAGTAAGCAACTAAAACACAAATTTGGTGGAACTGTTGCCTAATGAACAGCTGGAAGTATTTGCAAACTAAAAACCAGCTAGGAACTACATCTATGTTGGACCTGATCGAGCAGTTATGATATGTTTGGATGTGTCTCTGAACACAACTATTAGTGTGTGTAGTTAGGTTTTTTCTTCATTTGTTTGCAACACCTTATATGTGTTAGCAGTTAAGTAAGCTGAGTAGTCGAGTGTTTCGTATACATACATGAATGGACATGTCCAACGTAAATTGCATATTTGATGTTACTTGACACAAACAAGTGTTGATAAACTGTAAATTTGTTGCACAATAGATGCGTTTGTACGTACATTTTAAATTATCAGCGTTTTTCTTGTATGCATATAATGTAAAACACTGGACCTACTTCTTGCTTGTTTTGATTATTTGGATTTGTTGTTTGAATGTAAAATATGTCATGTTCTCATTTAGCATTTTTGTTTTAGAATCATCCTATGCTTGCGAAAGAGTACGAACGTGTTAGAGCTGGCAAGCCACCTGCTACCATAGAGATGTCCCGCTACGGTTTGGAGCCACCCCCAGCGAACAAGAGGAATGATGTTGTTGCTTGGAGGCAGGCTTTACGGAATGCCCAGAGCCAGCTGCAGCATCAAATTGTGCGGTAAGGCTGCTTATGCATATTTGCATTTGAGGAATCATGTGTTCTGAATCGACATTGCTATAATAGACATACACACTGATAGCTCTAAGTGGCCACTATGGCAGTCTGTTTGTAACATTTTTAAGTTATGAATATGAATGTTATTATAAAGTTGTATTAAAGCAAAATAGCTCCCATAGGGATTTCTTTGGGTCTGTGGTCAGGACATTTATGAAACTTTTCCCATCCAAAATTGCATTGAGTAAGAAGCTAAACCCACGTGATACTGAACTACAAATGACCGCCATAGTTCAAGCAGTAGATTGCACTTTGATGCACCAGATCATGACAACATCACATTGGCGAGTGTCTTGCTGTGGCATGTCCTGCTGTCTGTCTTTTCAGTAATTACTAGATGATAGCCCGCGCGTTGCTGCGGGATTTTTTTGCAGCCAAGATGATAGCAATTGGAATCCGTTATATGATAAATTTTATTTGCATGCAATGAATTTTGTATTTGTTTTATAACACAACACTGGCAGATGATTTAAACAATTGTAAAGAAAAAGAACAGGTGGCTCCTGGCTCCTGCATTGTCCTTCATGGTCTGCTTCTAAACATTGTCAAATGGCCATATAAAATGAATAATGTCAAGATCTAAATCACTCCATATAGTAACACTTGGTAAAAAAAATAAAAATTCAGAATAGCGACCAATTACATTGTTGTAGTTTATTGTTGTGCAAACTACAAAATAAAATATAGAATCTTAGTATTAATCACATCAATACGCATTGATTTTTTCATTTCATTTTGATTAGTACAAAAATCAATCACTATTATCACTGACACTCTTACAACCACATTTCCTGTGTTTCAGCAAAAAATAAAACATCTCTTTGAATCCACATATCCTGACATACGTATAGTTTAATCAATCAAATTGCAAAGTCCAACAGACCAAACAAATCAAATGTTATCTGTATTCAAACTGATGTACGTAATTAATGTAAAATAATGGATTAAAAGAGGGAGCTCCCATGTGTGCCCTTGCTTGGCGGTCACGCGGAAGGTGTTGGGGACTTAGGGTAGAGGCAGCAGTAGAGAATGGTGAGTAGGAGAAGAAGGCGGACGACCCCACAGGCACCGGCTTCTACTGCGACATACAACCTGAACTTCCCGGTGGCCATCAACACGGCGGCGAGGGATGCGCTGGATTCGGAAGCTTTGCGTTGTGCAGGATAGAATGGTGTCCCTGGGTCGGACGGTGGCGAGCGACGTGATGGAGTCGGACGCCTCATGGTCGACCATGATGTGATGCACTATGCTGCTTGGCGGTGACACTGAAGGCGTCAGGATCGAGGCGTCAGTGGAGGATGGCGAGCACATGAGAAGAAGGCGTACGACCTGGTATGTGCTCGCCTCCGCTGCGACATACAAAGTAGACTCACCGGCGTCCATCAATCAAACACGGTAGCGAGCAGCGCCCTGGAGTTGGAAGCCTCGACGTCGGCTAGGCTGGAACGGCGTCCCCGGGTTGGATGGTGGCGAGCGACGCGCTGGGGTCGAACTCTGAGCATCATGCGACGCATTGTGTTGGCTTCATCTGACCTAAGAGCAGTGCAGATCGCCTGGTGGGAGATCCACAGGATATTCTTGGGCGATCAGGCTGCCTGGTGGTCTTCTTGACCGCCACTATTGCTGATTTGTGCGGGTGGATTCGGCAGGTCAAGCTTGCTTTATATATTGGAGGAAGGTGCAGAAGTCGAATTCAACCGGCAAAGGAATAAGTAATGATCTGAAGAGGCAATTATGGTGAAGGTAAAGAGGACGGAGGGAGAGTTAATCGTCAGTTTCTCCGCTCGATGGTGAAAAGTTGAATTAATTCATCAAGCTGCAGTGGAGGTGAGGTGTAAGATGGATATGCCAGACTTTTGAATGCTGGTGCGTTAGACCGATGGTGGATGTTTTATTACTCCTTGGAGGGGAGCGGAAGCCGAGGGTTGGAGTAGTGGTTTACTGTCGGGGCAATATGGGGATAGTTGAGAAACAATAGTTCATGCAAGTGCAGAGAAAATAATGCTAAAAATAAAGCATTATGCATGCTGAGAGCTGCTGAAGTGGAGAGGTTGACCGCTGATGTGGCATCATGATGATGTGGATAGTGTGCATGTAGAGAGAATTGCTAGTAGTGGGGATCAACTTCTTAAGAATGTAAGATACCAATGTTGTTCCATTCACAGTTATAGTCTGTAAGCTTTCAATACCGTGAAGAGTATAGGTTTCCAAATATTATGATCAAATAAAAATCAAATTCAAAAAGACAGACTCTTTAACAAAGAGTTCCGCAGTCTGTTTGAAATGACAAGTAAATTGTTATTGTTATGCAAGAGCTGATTCTCTTATACGTACCATAGTAATCATCATTAGAATGGGAGGTAGCGTAGTGCTCGTAGTTGTAGACAATAATAACCACATTGTAGACAATGCATTCTCCGATTTTGCTTTATAGTTATGATCGGCATAGGCTTTGAATTTCTTAGCCTCAATTGTAGTATGCACTTTATTTAGGTATTTTTGTGTTTCACCATACGCATATGGTTCTTATCATCTATGGTCTGCTATTATTGTCAAACATACTTCTATTGTTTTTTGAAACGAAGTTAGTGTTACAGGATTGAGAATCTGGAGCTTATGCTGAAGCACGGTGTTGAGGTTTGGAAGCTCCAGAACAGAAAAATGGAATCAGTTTTGTCTAGGTAATTTGTTCTGTCCATATGTCCTTGACAGTGCTGTATCACTTGCATCTTGTCCTGTTTTCCTTGCATTTCATTTGACACTGTTCGGTTTGTGGACTTTGTCATCATTACTATCCTACATTGAAGGTGACGCAAAACCATTGTGTTTCAAGCTGTCTCACGTGTGTGATGCATCAGTGTTCATGTAGCTTAGGCATCCCCTGGATTCTGAAGCACTTAAATGTATTCATGTCATGCGTATGCTTTATTATTGTGCATGTGTACATGGTCTCTAAAAAGTAGATATACTAGTTATAATGCTTGAAGTATGTGATAACGTGGTACTTTGTAGGACACAAAAAATGACTCTGGAATACAATGAAAAGATAGAAACTGTCAACCGTGAGAGGAAATTTCATCAGGTAACATACTGTTCAACTCCCGTCCTAAATCTGAGTCAGCATGACCATACCGTACAGGCAAGTGATATTCTGTTTTTGATCAGCAAAACACTGGTGGACAACTCCATGCCTTGACAGTAGAATGGCAGGAACTGTGTCAGAAAAACATAGCTATTCAAGCCGCCTGTGTTGATCTGCAGAATCAAATTGATCTGCTTAAACTTGAAGCTAAAGAACAGTATGATCTCCCTTCCTTCCCCTCCCTCCCCTGCCCTCCCTCCCTCATTCTCTCCCTCTCTTTATGAGTTGTGTGCCAAACTTCTTTACAGGGGAATGCCAATGGATGGTGGCAATGAAACTAACCCACAAGCATCAGTAGGGATTTGAGGTACAATATGTTATTCTGTTCTTAAAAGTGCAGTATTTTTCGATTTGCCTTACAATTAAGTTCAGTTGCCATTACACAGAATGCATTCATTCTGTTGACAAGTTAGATGTTTCTGCAGATACAGATGTAGGAAGGCAGAAGCTGTGACTCCATGAGATGTCAGCTAGAGGTTCCAGTAGCCACCATGCTTACCTGACCCACACCTGGCTGTTCCGTTGACAACTGCCATTGTGGAATGTGTGTTATGCAACGTGATGGCATGTGCTGGTGGACACCTGGTAGAGAAACAGCTTAAACACATGTATTGTTCCGTGACAAGAGAAAGAGAATCAGGATGCCCATCTCTTTTTTCGGGGTGTAAATTTGTACCATAACATGGAAGTGTCAGCTGAATGTTTCGTCTATTTAGCTCTGCTTGTTTCAGAAAATGTCATGAACCTGCTGCATCTTGTTTCAAATAGCCTGTTCACTATGTCTGCCTTCCTAAGGCTTGATTGATTGCCTTACTTTGTTGCTGTTGGGTTCGTAGGCTGGTAACTGCTATATGCATCTTCGAAAACTTAGGATGGGACGGCTAAGGTTGTGCTACAAACTACTGCAGATGATACCTAGTGTGTTGTTGAGGGAATTCATAATAATATGCAGGATTAACATTTAATATAGTAGTTAGAATCATAATGTGGTACTTGTCAGAGTTAACAAGTTTAACTGACCGTGGTTACAGCTTGGTATTTATGGTGGGATAAACGCAAACTGGTTCATGAAGGAAAGTTTCTAAGACGCACTCCAAACTTCCATGGGTGCCCGGGCACTCCAAACTTTCATGGGTGCCCGGGCTATAACGGCTAACTATATTATCCATGGGTGCCCGGGCTATAACGGCTAACTATATTAATGCATACTTTCCAAAGGCAACTAGTAAAACACGGGGTTGGAGCAGACCGCCTATGGGTTTTGTTAAACTTAATGTTGACGCCTCTTTTGACCATGATTTACTTAGGGGCACAGTTGGGGCTAGTCTCATAGATGATAATGGAAGATTCATCATTGGTGGAAACTGGAGGATTGATTGGTGTGCTGGTGTATTAACAGCAGAAGCATTGGCTCTAAGGTTTGGCCTATTCCTAGCACAAAAGGCGGGGTGCAATCGTCTTGTTGTTAACTCTGACAATATGGTGGTGATTGAAATAATGAAGAACGGGGGACATTCGGCTCGGCGGGACCGGCGGCAATAGCAGTGTTTGATGACTGCTACTCCCTCTGTCCCATAATGTAAGACGCTTTTTTACACTAGTGTAGTGTCAAAAACGTCTTACATTATGAAACGGAGGGAGTATTTTATAGCTTGTGATTTTCCTTTTGTTAGGTTTAAGCATTGTAATAGAGAAGCAAATAAGGTGGCTCATGAACTTGCCAGGCTAGGAAATTTTCAGTCACGAAGGACTGGTTTGAGGAGCCTATGAGGGACATTATACGTTTCTTGATTGACGATGTAACAATTATCTCTAATCAATAAAGTTAATGTTTATTTAAAAAATGTGAAAATTGTAGTTACGTATAAAGTTTATTATGTTTTGCATGAATAATTTATAGTTCAATTGTAAAAAGTACTCCCTTCGTCCCAACGGAGGGAGTAACATGCAAGAGAACTATGCATCATTTTTGTGGTTTGTGCCTTCTTTTTTCAGTAAAATGATCGGAGATGTGTTCCGTTTCTTGTGCAATTATCAACTGGGCATGCATGTGTCTATGGTTGTTTCATAATGTTCTCAGCATTCCAGTTTCACCTGTGAACAACCATTAGTAGAGAGGTATCATGTGCCTACTACTTATTGACATTGGTGGATAATAAGACATTACAAATTTGACAAACATTTCAGTTTCCTATTGTGATTGCCTTGTTCATTACCGTGATAGCAACCAATAGCAATAGCTAGCTCGAGAAAAATATTTGTAGGAACATAAGAGACTAAAATTATTGTTAGATGGTTGAGACATTTCTTCAGTATCTAACATGCAATCAGGCAGGCAGGCCTGAATAAATGGCCCGTTCTTCAATTTGTTTCACGCTCCGCCACTGGCATGGATGCCTTCCCATGCGGAAGCTCCCTCCTCTCACTCATTAGCATGCAACAGTGACACATAGGAGCAACTCTAATAGAACATGCAAAATATAGATCACCAAAATCGTTATGGAGGTGGTCACAAAAAATCATGGAGGCTCTAGAGCCCGCGTGCAAACTCGGAATTGCCATAAAGTAGCCTTCAAAATTTTCCTGCATCTGGAACCTGTTTATCACTGTCAAACTCTTTCCACATCACTTGACAGTTTTTTGGCATAAGTCGATTTAGCCTTCGAAGGAAGGAGGCCATGGGGGAGCTCAAGGTCGAACCAGGACCTTACTAGAGAAGGGAACGACGTTGTGAGCAGCAGCGAGCTGCGGTGTCCTAGGCGGAGGCGAGGAAGCAGGTTAACAAGGGGGATGCCGATGCCGAAATAGGAGGTCAGTGAAGGGGGATTAGATGGCGGTGGCAAGCACGTCGATGATAAGTGGTCAAGGGGAAGGCGAGGTGGCATGCGGCAACGCATGTCGGTCGGGGGGTGGGGGGGAGGCCGGTGGATGGAGCCAGGTTGGGAGGCGGGCGCAGGAGGAAGAAGATGAACACTGAAGATGCGATCCTGGCCATTGGAAGTGATCTACACAATGAAAAAACCAATCAACTTACAGTCAGTCTCAAGTCTTTCTTTTCTCTAATTTCCCATACAATATGCAGAAATGCTCCTTCGCGAGCGAGCGTTGCAACGAGCGATGCAACGAGCGATCTTGTTTCCTCGGGCCGTCGAAAGCCAAGGACAGATGCGCCCACCCACATTAACGCATCAACCCACATGGGTGTGTACAATGCTGGACCCTCCAACTTCCTACTCTCTCTCTCTCTCTCTCTCTTCCTCTCTCAACAAAACACCACCCACTTTATTCATTAGATAAAATAGATACATCGTATGTGAGGAAATTTACAATTTCATTCAGCGGTTCCTCAAATCACTCATAAGTCACAGAAAATCTTGCTAAGCTAGCTAGTTCGTGAGCTACCTTATTTGATTCTCTATTACAATGTTCAAACCTAGAAATAGAAAAATCACATGCGAGATGATAACACTCATCGAAAATTGCCGCCGCTGCGCTTGCATGACCTCCTTCATTATTCATTGTCTTGATGACCTCCAGATTGTCAGAATTGATAACTAGACGGTTGCACCCTATTCTCTGGGCCAGGGATAACCCGTATCGGAGTGCCAAAGGTTCAGCTGCGAGGACATCTGCGCACCAGTCTATTTTTCCATTCCCCCTTGCAATGAATTTGCCTCTGTCATCCCTGAGTACCGCCCCGACAGTGCCCTTGAGCTCATCATGATCAAACGAAGTATCAACATTAAGTTTTACAAAACCCACAGGAGGTCGGGTCCAACCCCCCTTTTTTATGGTCGCTTTTGGAGAGCAAGCAGTAACAAAATTTGTTGTAATTGCACGGATCCCCATTGATATGTGAGAGATGCCCTGGGTTGATTCCTCATGGACCAATTTATGTCTTTCCCACCAGAGGTACCAGGTAGTAATGGCAATCATCTCTCGAACATTCCTAGTCGCCACTGAGGTCAAATCCTATTCTGGCATAAGAAGTAAGAACTCCAGAACCGGCTCACCCGCTCGATCAATTTCACAGGCTCTCACAATGATTTCGTTCAAACCCACCCTTCTTCAAACCTCTCTTGCTTTGTGGTAGAGAAATAACACATGTTTTGTATCTTCTGGATTAGAAGAGCAAACATGACATTGAGGCGATACCTTGATATGTCTATTGGCAAGCATAACAAGACACGGAAGTGTCCCATGCAGTGTATGCCAAATGAAGATTTTCACCTTAGCCAGACAAGAGAGCTTCCAAATCTTCTGCCAAATAGGATTGGCATTTGTTCTTCCTAGACCATTCCCATGTCGTATTTTTTTACCGTGTTGATGTTCCCATTCCACAAAATATGCTGACCGAACTAAGAACATACCATTTTTTGTATAGCTCCATGCAACAAAATTTGGCATATCATGATGAGAGAGAGGGATAGCAAGTACTCATCGTGCGTCAATGGGCCAAAGAGTTTGTCTAACCAGTTCCAAATCCCACTCATTAGAAACAAGGTCAATAAAATCTGCAACCCGAGAGATTAGATGGTTCCCTTTTGGCGTGATGACTTTTGTATCTGCACAATTTAGGATCCAAGCGTCCTCCCAAATATCAATATTCTGACCATTTCCCACTCTCCATATATACCCATGTTTCAGAGAATTCACTCCCGCCATAATACTCTGCCAGGTGAACGAAGATCCCTTTTTCAACTGTGCATTCAGTAAATCCCCGTCAGGAAAGTACTTCACTCTCAAAATAGTAGCACTAAGGGATCCAGGGTTCTCGATTAACCGCCAAGCCTGCTTTGCCAGTATTGCCAGATTAAAACAGTGGATATCTCAAAAGCCCATCCCCCCTTTATTCTTTGGGACACACATTTTCCATCAAGCCATCCAATGCATCCTCTTTTGGTTGTCCTCATCTCCACACCAAAAATGCGACATCGCGTCAATAATTCCTTATCTTTTTAGGAATTTTAAAGACCAACATTGCATAGGTGGGTATGGCTTGAATAAGAGATTTGAGAAGAATTTCCTTCCCTCCAATGGATAATAATTTTTCCTTCCCACCAGTGATTTTCATTATAATACGGTCAATCAAATACTGGAAACAAACAGTTTTATCCAGACCCGCATTTGCTGGCAAACCTAAGTATTTGTCATTAAGTGCCTCCGTCAAAATATCCAGAGTGGTACACAATTGTTCTCTAACCTCCACGCCCGTATTGGGACTAAAGAAGATACTAGACTTTTCGACACTCACCATTTGCCCCGAAGCAACACAATACAAATCCATAATTGACTTTAAGGACTTCACATTTTCCAAATTTGCCTTCATGAGGATCAATGAATCGTCGGCAAAAAGTAGGTTGGTGATTGGAGGAGCATCTCTACAAACTTTCACTCCCACAATTGATCCAATCTCCTCCGCATGCGTCAAAAGAGCTGTAAGATCCTCCATACATAATAGGAATAAATAAGAGGATAAGGGGTCACCTTTTCGTAGACCTCTCGTAGGCTTGAAACTTTCGCTTTCGTCCGCATTAACTCGGAACCGGTGTTCCAGAGTGGAAACACATTGCATAATCAGATTTACCCAGTTCTCCTGAAAACCCAATTTAAGCATAATCTCCTTCAAAAAAGAGCACTCAACTCTATCATAAGCTTTATGCATGTTGTAAGTGCATCTAGTGCCCCTTAGTGATTTTGGTGTATTGAAGACTTATAGGTTAAGGGACTAATATGTTTGTGAGTGTACACATGCTCTATAAATCGATGAGGAGTTTGAAATTTACAGTGAAAGTCGACCCCTAAAAATGAATGTCTTCGGCGAAGACTTTGAAAGTGAAGAAATTGGTGTGACCTTGGAGACTTGGATATTCATGCGAGGATTATGAAGCGTGAAGGCTTTTGTTTTCGTAGTTTCATTTTCTCTTTCTTGAGTCATAGGAAACACCGTACTGTTAAAGGGGGTCGAGGTAATACTAAGGAAACTAATTTCCAAGTGATAGTCATCTCAAAATCCTACACCTACCCAATCCTTCGAGTGAATCCATTGGAAATCTCATATCAGTTCAGTCAATTTCTTCAGTGACGGAGACAAAGATCTTCTGGTCTCTGAGGAATTTGTTCTGACTGAGGAGTTAGGAATTCGCCAGTGCGAATTGCGTACACAGTGAGGAACATGATAGCCCTAAGGAATTCGAACCTCAAATCCGACCGTTCCTGTGCTATGCGCCAGCTGTCCAAAATATCCTACCACCTAACAGTCATATCCTTGAAGGGAATTTATGTCTTATCATGTCGGGTTGCTCCCTAGGCTATAAATAGCCACCCCCTACAACCACTAGTTGGTTGGCTGCTCCGAGAGAAACTCATACTTGTCAATTGAGAGCATCCCATCCTCCGAGGACTTTGAGCGAAAATCATCAAGTGAGGAAAACCCAAATCCCAAACCCAAACCTACAAACCTAAAGTGATTGAGCATCACTGAAGAGATTGTTCCTATGTGGAACCGATGCTTGTTACCTTTGAGGACTGTGTATCCTCCAGACGGTTAGGCGTCATGGTCTGAGCATCCAAGAGGAATTCTGGATTGCCGAGTGACCGAGTCTGTGAAGGTTTGGAAGTCACCTGTGAAGACTTACCACGAGTGTTGGGCGAGGTCTGTGTGATCTTAGCTCAAGGAGAATACGGTGAGGACTGTGTGTCCTAGACTATGTGTCCTCGAGTTTAAATACTCAGCCGCTCCAACCAGACGTACAAATGTCATAGCAGTTGGAACTGGTCTACCAAATCTTTGTCTTCACCAAGCCTACTGGTTCTATTTCCTCAACCCTTTCATTTCCTCATTCATATGTTGATGAACCTGATCATTATTGTTTGAAGACTTTGACTGAAGACTTTTTCTATTTCCTCAATCCTATTTCTTCAGTCATATTGTCTTCAGCCTGCTTATCCTGTGTTTACGTTTTCTATACTCTGTGTCCGTCTTTCATTTCATCATGATGACTATGTTGTTGCTCTGTTATGCTTATACCTGAGTACTTATTCCGCTGCTAGTTGTTCGTGACTTAGGAATTTCCTCACCCTGAAATTCCTCAGTGACGAATTTGTAAAAATCGCCTATTCACCCCCCTCTAGTCGATGTAACGCACTTTCAATTGGTATCAGACCAAGGTACTCCCTTGTTCTGTGTGATTTTGGTTTAACCACCTGGAGTTTTAGTTATGTCGACTGCAGGTATGATCAACGTCTCGGCTGGGTGTCCTACCTTTGATGGGACGGACTACCCCTACTGGAAGAACAAGATGCGCATGCATCTTGAGGCAATTGATAATGATCTCTGGTATGTTGTGGGAAATGGTGTTCCCTCAGTCACTCCGTCTGTGAATGCTGCTGATGTGAAGAGATTCAAGCAACTCGATTCTCAAGTGAAGAATATCATATGTGGCCATCTGAACAAAGGACAATACAGCAGAGTGAGTGCCCTGGAAACTGCCAAGCTGATTTGGGACAGGCTATCCAAGTCAACGAAGGAGTCTCAACTCAACGTGACTCCCGAGTTGATGTTCTTCGCAATCTCTTCAACCGCTTCAGAAGACTCGACAATGAAAATGTTCAGCAAACCTTCGATCGCCTCACTGACATCTCAAATGAGCTTCAAGCACTTGGTGCCACTGACATCACCAACCATGAGGTGGTGAAGAAATTGCTGAGATCACTTGATTCCTCATTCGATACTCTTGCACTGATGATTCAAGAGTGAGCTGATTACAAGTCACTAGATCCTGCTAATATCCTCGAGAGGCTAAACACTCATGAGTTCCAGCTTGCTGAGAAGAGAGCTCTCTATGGACCGAGCTACGGAAGATCACGTGCACTGAAGGCCAAGGCAGTCTCTGAGTCTGAAGCTGAAGATTCTGGTAGCAGCCTTGGTGATCCTAAAGAACTGAGCCAGGAGCTAGCAATGCTCGTGAGGAAATTCTAGAAGTTCTCTCGCCGTGGTCGCTTTGGAAAGTCTTCAAGAACTGATGATTCCTTGTCACGTGACTACAAAAAGAGAACTTGCCACAAATGCAAGAAACCTGGTCACTACATGTCTGATTATCCTCTGTGGGAAAATGAATCAAAGAATAAGAAGTACAAAGATGACGATTCTGATGACTCAAAGAAGAAGAAGAAATCTTCAAATTCTTCATCATCAAAATCCTCAGAGTCTTCATCTCACAAGAAGAGCAGTTCCAAGAAGGCCTGGGCATTCATTGGCAAGGAAATGGACTCTGAAGCTGAATCTGAGGATAATGTGGAAGAGGAGGAATCTGAGGAATCAGACTCTGGTGTGGCGAGCTTAGCCCTCGCTACTGCTTACGACAGCAAGTCCATCTTCAACATTGAAGAAAATGACCTCCCCAACTCTGCTGACAAGAGCGTCAATGACTATGCTCCCACCTACTGCTTCATGGAAAAAGGTGCCAAGGTACTCAAACATTCCCCCTCTGACTCTAGTGAGGATGAATCCAATGAAAATCTTAAGCCTAGCTATTCCAAACTTGCTAAAATTGCTATTAAACAACAAAAGGCTTTAGAAAAGATTCGAAATCTAATAGACAGAAGTGATGACCTGTTGGGTGATGACCCACAAGTGTAGGGGATCTATCGTAGTCCTTTAGATAAGTAAGAGTGTCGAACCCAACGAGGAGCAAAAGGAAATGACAAGCGGTTTTCAGTGAGGTATTCTCTGCAAGCACTGAAATTATCGGTAACAGATGGTTTTGTGATAAGGTAATTTGTAACGGGTAATGTCGGTGTCAAAACCGGCGAATCTCGGGTAGGGGGTCCCGAACTGTGCGTCTAGGCGGATGGTAACAGGAGACAAGGGACACGATGTTTTTACCCAGGTTCGGGCCCTCTCGATGGATGTAAAACCCTACTCCTGCTTGATTGATATTGATGATATGGGTAGTACAAGAGTAGATCTACCACGAGATCAAGGAGGCTAAACCCTAGAAGCTAGCCTATGGTATGATTGTTGTTCGTCCTATGGACTAAAACCCTCCGGTTTATATAGACACTGGAGAGGGCTAGGGTTACACAGAGTCGGTTACAATGGTAGGAGATCTACATATCCGTATTGCCAAGCTTGCCTTCCACGCCAAGGAAAGTCCCATCCGGACACGAGACGAAGTCTTCAATCTTGTATCTTCATAGTCTTGGAGTCCGCCCAATGATGATAGTTCGGCTAGCCGGACACCCCCTAGTCTAGGACTCCCTCAGGTAACAAGCAATGAAAGTAAATAAGGTGCAACAAGGTGGCCCAATCCTTTTTGTAGCAAAGGACAAGCATGGACAAGTTCTTATATAGAGAAAAGTGCTCCGAGGACACATGGGAATTATTGTCAAGCTAGTTTTCATCACGCTCATATGATTCATGTTCGTTACTTTGATAATTTGATATGTGGGTGGACCGGTGCTTGGGTACTGCCCTTTCTTGGACAAGCATCCCACTTATGATTAACCCCTATTGCAAGCATCCGCAACTACAAAAGAAGTATTAAGGTAAACCTAACCATAGCATGAAACATATGGATCCAAATTAGCCCCTTACGAAGCAACTCATAAACTAGGGTTTAAGCTTCCGTCACTCTAGCAACCCATCATCTACTTATTACTTCCCAATGCCTTCCTCTAGGCCCAAATAATGGTGAAGTGTCATGTAGTCGACGTTCACATAACACCATCAGAGGAGAGACAACATATATCTCATCAAAATATCAAACGAATACCAAATTCACATGACTACTAATAGCAAGACTTCACCCATGTCCTCAGGAACAAACGTAACTACTCACAAAGCATATTCATGTTCATGATCAGAGGGTTATTATATGCATTAAGGATCTGAAAAAATAATATTCCATCGAATAAACCAACTAGCATCAACTACAAGGAGTAATAAACACTACTAGCAACCTACTAGCACCAATCCCGGACTTGGAGACAAGGATTGGATACAAGAGATGAACTAGGGTTTGAGAGGAGATGGTGCTGGTGAAGATATTGATGGAGATTGACCCCCTCCCGATGAGAGGATCGATGGTGATGACGATGGTGATGATTTCCCCCTCCCAAAGGGAAGTTTCCCCGGCAGAACAGCTCTGCTGGAGCCCTAGATTGGTTCCGCCAAGGTTCCGCCTCGTGGCGGCGGAGTTTCGTCCCGAAAGCTTGCCTATGATTTTTTTTTCCAGGGTAAAAGACTTCATATAGTAGAAGATGGTCACCGGAGGGCTGCCAGGGGGCCCACGAGGCAGGGGGCATGCCCAGGGGGGTAGGGCGCGCCCCCACCCTCGTGGACGGTGGGTGGCCCCCTTTTGTTATTTCTTCCACTCAGTATTTATTATTAATTCGAAAAATAACTTTCGTGGAGTTTTAGGACTTTTGGAGCTGTGCTGAATAGGTCTCCAATATTTGCTCCTTTTCCAGCCCAGAATCCCAGCTGCCGGCATTCTCCCTCTTCATGTAAACATTGTAAAATAAGAGAGAATAGCCATAAGTATTGTGACATAATGTGTAATAACAGTCCATAATGCAATAAATATCGATATAAAAGCATGATGCAAAATGGACGTATCATTGGGTGAGGAATTGAATCGAACCAAGACTCTGACAGATAATCTTCAGAGACTTCAGACTAGGTTTGACAACCTTCAAAATCATCATAACACTCTCTTAACTGATCATGAGAAGCTTTCTTATGAATTTCTTCAGAGAAAGCAAGATCTTGAGAAGTTAAAAGTGAGTTATGAAGATCTTCAGAAGGAAAACAATTCATTGCTTGCTCAACAGATCAGTTCCGCTCAGGAAGAATTTATTCCACCATGTTTGAAATGCATTGAGCGTGAATCTGGTAATTCCTCACCTGAATGTTCAAATGATTCTATTGCTGCAAATTCTTCAACCGTCTTTGTGGTCACAAATTCCTCATCTGAGGATACCACAAGTATGACTGACGATAATGCAGGGTTGAAGGAATTGTATGTGACAGGCATTTACAAAAGCCCCAAAGGGCATCAGACTCTATGTGATGTGCTCAAAAAGCAGATCTTGAACAGGAACCCTAGGAAAGAGGGTATTGCCTTTGAGAGGAAACTCAATGCTGATGGGACCTATTGGAAACCTGAGCAGTATCCCAAAACCTCATGGGTTGCTGCTAAAGGACCTCCTGTAGATCCATGCACTCTATCTGGCTTTACTTGTGATTCTTCATATTCCTCTAATGAGTCATTTGACTTCAACTATAAATTGTTCAAGAATCAGAATGGTGAAGTATTTGCTCGATATGTTGGAACTAACTGCAGGAACGGTCCCCCTATGAAGAAAATCTGGGTTCCCAAAAGGTACCTTGAAAATCTTCAGGTGAATGTCATCATGACACCACCTATGTAGAATAGGAACCCCCGACCAAATTCTTCATATGGACCAAATTCTTCACATGGATCAAAATCCTCATATGAACATCATCGTGCTAACACTTCTGTTTCGCAGGGAAAGTCTAAAGGCCATGAATATGTGCATTATTCTTCAAACCATTATGTTCATAAGTCCTCGAAGAATTTCTCTGCTTATCCATATGCTTATCCTAACCACTCTTCTGTGAAACAAAGTGCACTAGCTTCAATGCCGTCTTTTTCTTATGGAGCTCGCAGAATGATGAACTCTTTGCCACCCCTCCAGATGTGGGTGGTGAAGAAAAAGAACTAATCTCTTATGCAGGGTCAGGTCTCCAGATGAACTTAATCGTCTAAAGAATTTAATGGAGACCTGAATGTGCTTGAATGGACGCAAGTTAATCATGAAGAAATGAATCACTCATTTCTCACATCCTCATTTTCTTAGAAAAGGAGGATGACCCCCGGCCTCTACATCTGGGCGATGCATACGGGCACTTTATTAATTATTCTCGCAAGACCTTACAAAGGCATACAACAGCAAGACTAAATCCATCATCTAAGCAACAATTGTCGCTACACCTATCCAATTGATGAATGGGCGCAGATAGTCTGGGCCTAATACCAAACAGACATTGCAGCCAAACCTAAACATCTAAGACCTGAGGTCCCAACCAGGACGCCTGCCGGGTATGGGGCACCTACTACTCCGGCGCACTCCTCAACCAGGACGACTACCGGGTATGAGGCCTCCGCAGCCACCTGCCACCAATCCATCTTTAGAGCTGTACTATTGCATGTACCTTGCCAGGTCTCTCTGCCATCGACGCCACCACGGCGCCCGACAGCGTCGTCCTCCTGCGCGAGTCCATCCTCCCACATCGATCTCCGAATCTGCACTGCGCCATGCCGTCAAGATCCATCGCCATCAGTGTGTAGGATGAAGCACCACTCCACCAAAGAATCCGTCCTCAGGTCCCTTGATCACGTGTGTACCTCCAAGAATGATGCCCCCAAGGGAGGAATGACACCAGAGCGCTGCCGTCATTCGATCATCCGATCTGGGGTTTCCCCCCGAAGGTAGCAGAGAGTGGCCTTGAACTTCTCCACGGTGATGCCTTCAAGAAGGGAACAACACAGATAGCGCCGCCACCGCCGGCCTTAGCAGGAACTGAAGGCAAGTTTTCACCCAGATTAGTTCGAAGGGATCCAACTCTCGTGCCCGGGCCGCCGTCACCACCAGAACCACCAGGCAGACCCTGCAGTACTGGCATATCAGCGAGCCGATGGCACCACCGCATCCAGATCGCCGGCCACACCGGGTCGCCGCCATCCCCCACGCCATCCGGGTCAGAGACGGAGTCGCCGACCACGCACAGGGACCGCCGCCGCCTGCACACGCCAGAGCGCCACCGAGAGCCCAACGCCCACCACCGCTTGCCGAAGCCAACCGCCCGAGCACTAGCGCCACCGTGGAGCCATCAGATCAGGGAGGAAGACGCATGCCGACCACCCTCGCGGACCCTGCCGCACGCCCGAGCGCCGGCGCCACCACGGCGCCATCGGATCGGGATGAGGAGGAGCCCGCGCGCTTGCCGCCCCACGCAGACCACACCGCTGAAGGAAATATGCCCTAGAGGCAATAATAAAGTTATTATTTATTTCCTTATTTCATGATAAATGTTTATTATTCATGCTAAAATTGTATTAACGGGAAACTTAGTACATGTGTGAATACATATACAAACAAAGTGTCACTAGTATGCCTCTACTTGACTAGCTCGTTGAATCAAATATGGTTAAGTTTCCTAGCCACAGACATGAGTTGTCATTTGATTAACGGGGTCACATCATTAGAGAATGATGTGATTGACTTGACCCATTCCATTAGCTTAGCACTTGATCGTTTAGTATGTTGCTATTGCTTTCTTCATGACTTATGCATGTTCCTATGACTATGAGATTATGCAACTCCCGTTTACCAGAGGAACACTTTGTGTGCTACCAAACATCACAACATAACTGGGTGATTATAAAGGTGCTCTACAGGTGTCTCCGAAGGTACTTGTTGAGTCAGCGTATTTCGAGATTAGGATTTGTCACTCCGATTGTCAGAGAGGTATCTCTGGGCCCTCTCGATAATGCACATCAGTATAAGCCTTGCAAGCAATGTGACTAATGAGTTAGTTGCGGGATGATGTATTACGGAACGAGTAAAGAGACTTGCCGGTAACGAGATTGAGCAAGGTATTGAGAAACCGACGATCGAATCTCGGGCAAGTAACATACCAATGACAAAGGGAACAACGTATGTAGTTATGCAGTTTGACCGATAAAGATCTTCGTAGAATATGTGGGAGCCAATATGAGCATCCAGGTTTCGCTATTGGTTATTGAACAGAAATGATTCTCAGTCATGTCTACATAGTTCTCGAACCCGTAGGGTCCGCACGCTTAACGTTCGGTGACGATTTATATTATGAGTTATGTGTTTTGATATACCGAAGGTAGTTCGGACTCCCGGATGAGATCTCGGACATGACGAGGAGTCTCAAAATGGTTGAGACATAAAGATCGATATATTGGACGACTATATTCGGACATCGGAAAGGTTCCTAGTGATTCAGGTATTTATCGGAGTACCGGAGAGTTACGGGAATTCGCCGGGGAGTATATGGGCCTTATTGGGCTTTAGGGGAAAGAGAGGGGAGGCTGCGCCCCCCCAAGGCCTAGTCCGAATTGGACTAGGGGGAGGGGCTGCACCCCCTCCTTCCTTCTCTCCTCTCTTCCCTTTCCTTGACTCCTACTCCTACTACGTGGAAGGGGGGAATCCTACTCCCGGTGGGAGTAGGACTCCCCAGGGAGCGCCATAGAGAGGGCCGGCCCCTCCCCTCCTCTCCTCCTTTATATACTGAGGCAAGGGGCACCCCATAGACACAACAATTGATCCCTTGGATCTCCTAGCCGTGTGCGGTGCCCCCCTCCATGATAATCCACCTCGATAATACTGTAGCGATGCTTAGGCGAAGCCCTGCGTCGGTAGATCATCATCATCGTCACCATGCCGTCGTGCTGACGGAACTCTCCCTCAAAGCTCGGCTAGAGCGGAGTTCGAGGGACGTCATCGAGTTGACCGTGTGCAGAACTCGGAGGTGACATGCGTTCGGTACTTGATCGGTTGGATCGTGAAGACGTACGACTACATCAACCACGTTGTGCTAACGCTTCCGCTTTCGGTCTACGAGGGTACGTGGGCAACACTCTCCCCTCTCGTTGCTATGCATCACCATATTCTTGCGTGTGCGTAGGACTTTTTTTGAAATTACTACGTTCCCCAACAGTGGCATCCAAGCCTGGTTTTATGATTAGATGTTATATGCACGAGTAGAACACAAGTGAGTTATGGGCGATACAAGTCATACTGCTTAATATGTCATACTTTGGTTCGGCGGTACTGTTGGATGAAGCGGCCCGGACCGATATTATGCGTACGCTTACGCGAGACTGGTTTTACCGCCGTGCTTTGCACACAGGTGATTAGCGGGTGTCAGTTTCTCCAACTTTAGTTGAATCGAGTGTGGCTACGCCCGGTCCTTGAGAAGGTTAAAACAACACTAAGTTGACGAACTATCGTTGTGGTTTTGATGCGTAGGTAAGAACGGTTCTTGCTCAGCCCATAGCAGCCACGTAAAACTTGCAACAACAAAGTAGAGGACGTCTAACTTGTTTTTGCAGGGTATGTTGTGATGTGATATGGTCAAGGCATGATGTTATATTTTATTGTATGAGATGATCATGTTTTGTAACCGAGTTATCGGCAACTGGCAGGAGCCATATGGTTGTCGCATTATTGTATGCAATGCAATCGCCCTGTAATTGCTTTACTTTATAACTAAGCGGTAGCGATAGTCGTAGAAGCAATAGTTGGCAAGATGACAACGATGCTATGATGGAGATTAAGGTGTCGCATTGGTGACGATGGTGATCATGACGGTGCTTCGGAGATGGAGATCACAAGCACAAGAGGATGATGGCCATATCATATCACTTATATTGATTGCATCTGATGTTTATCTTTTATGCATCTTATCTTGCTTTGATTGACGGTAGCATTATAAGATGATCTCTCACTAAATTTCAAGATAAAAGTGTTCTCCCTGAGTATGCACCGTTGCCAAAGTTCGTCGTGCCCAGACACCACGTGATGATCGGGTGTGATAAGCTCTATGTCCATCTACAACGGGTGCAAGCCAGTTTTGCACACGCAGAATACTCAGATTAAACTTGACGAGCCTAGCATATGCAGATATGGCCTCGGAACATTGAGACCGAAAGGTCGAGCGTGAATCATATAGTAGATATGATCAACATAGTGATGTTCACCATTGAAAACTACTCCACATGATGATCGGTTATGGTTTAGTTGATTTGGATCACGTGATCACTTAGATGATTAGAGGGATGTCTATCTAAGTGAGAGTTCTTAAGTAATATGATTAATTGAACTTTAATTTATCATGAACTTAGTCCTGATAGTATTTTGCAAATTATGTTGTAGATCAATAGCTCACGTTGTTGCTTCCCTATGTTTATTTTGATATGTTCCTAGAGAAAAACTATGTTGAAAGATGTTAGTAGCAATGATGCAGATTGGATCCGTGATCTGAGGATTATCCTCATTGCTGCACAGAAGAATTATGTCCTTGATGCACCGCTAGGTGACAGACCTATTGCAGGAGCAGATGCAGACGTTATGAATGTTTGGCTAGCTCAATATGATGACTACTTGATAGTTTAGTGCACCATGCTTAACGGCTTAGAATCGGGACTTCAAAGGCGTTTTGAACGTCATGGGCCACATGAGATGTTCCAGGAGTTGAAGTTAATATTTCAACAAAATACCCGAGTTGAGAGATATGAAGTCTCCAACAAGTTCTATAGCTAAAAGATGGAAGAGAATTGCTCAACTAGTGAGCATGTGCTCAGATTGGCTGGGTACTACAATCGCTTGAATCAAGTGGGAGTTAATCTTCCAGATAAGATAGTGATTGACAGAGTTCTCTAGTCACCATCACCAAGTTGGTAGAACTTCGTGATGAACTATAGTGTGCAAAGGATGACGAAAGCGATTCCCGAGCTCTTCGCGATGTTGAAATCAACGAAGGTAGAAATCAAGAAAGAGCATCAAGTGTTGATGATTGACAAGACCACTAGTTTCAAGAAAAGGTCAAAGGGAAAGAAAGGGAACTTCAAGTAGAATGACAAGCAAGTTTTCACTCCCGCGAAGAAGCCCAAAGCTGGACCAAAGCCTGAAACTGAGTACTTCTACTGCAAAGGAAATGGTCACTCGAAGTGGAAATGCCATGAATATTTGGTAGATAAGAAGGATGGCAAAGTGAACAAGGGTATATTTGATATACAGGCTATTGATGTGTACCTTACTAGTGTTTATAGTAGCCCCTGAGTATTTGATACTTGTTCGGTTGCTAAGATTAGTAACTCGAAATAGGAGTTACAGAATAAACAGAGACTAGTTGAAGAGGAAGTGACAATGAGTGTTGGAAGTAGTTCCAAGATTGATATGATCATCATCGCACACTCCCTATACTTTCGGGATTAGTGTTAAACCTAAATAAATGTTATTTTGCGTTTGCGTTGAGCATGAATATGATTTGATCATGTTTATTGCAATACGGTTATTCATTTAAAGTCATAGAATAATTGTTGTTCTGTTTACATGAATAAAACCTTCAATGGTCATACACCCAATAAAAATTGTTTGTTGGATCTCGATCGTAGTGATACACATATTCATAATATTGATGCCAAAAGATGCAAAGTTAATAATGATAGTGCAACTTATTTGTGGCACTGCCGTTTGGGTCATATCGGTGTAAAGCGCATGAAGAAACTCCATAAAGATGGATTTTGGAATCACTTGGTTATGAATCATTTGATGCTTGCGAACCGTGCCTTTTGGGCAAGATGACTAAAACTCCGTTCTCCGAAACAATGGCACGAGCTACTCACTTGTTGGAAATAATACATACCGATGTATGCGGTCCAATGAGTGTTGATGCTCGTGGCAGGTATCGTTATTTTCTGACCTTCACAGATGATTTGAGTAGATATGAGTATATCTACTTAATGAAGCACAAGTCTGAAACATTTGAAAAGTTCAAAGAATTTCAGAGTGAAGTGGAGAATCATCGTAACAAGAAAATAAAGTTTCTACAATCTGATCGTAGAAGAGAATATTTGAGTTACGAGTTTGGCCTTCATTTAAAAACAATGTGGAATAGTTTCACAGCTCATGCTACATGGAACACCACAGCGTAATGGTGTGTCCAAACGTCGTAACTACACTTTATTGGATATGGTGTGATCTATGATGTATCTTACCGATTTACCACTATCGTTTTGGGGTTATGCATTAGAGACAGCTGCATTTACTTTAAATAGGGCACCATCAAAATCCGTTGAGACGACGCCTTATGAACCGTGGTTTGGCAAGAAACCAAAGTTGTCATTTCTTAAAGTTTGGGGCTGCGATGCTTATGTGAAAAAGTTTCAACCTGATAAGCTCGAACCCAAATCGGAGAAGTGCATCTTCATAAAATACCCAAAGGAAAATGTTGGGTACACCTTCTATCACAGATCCGAAGGCAAAATATTCATTGCTAAGATGGATCCTTTCTAGAGAAGGAGTTTCTCTCGAAAGAAGTGAGTGGGAGGATAGTAGAGCTTGATAAGGTAATTGTACCTTCTCCCGAATTGGAAAGTAGTTCCTCACAGAAATCAGTTCCAGTGATTCCTACACCAATTAGTGAGGAAGCTAATGATATAGATCATGAAACTTCAGATCAAGTTACTATCGAACCTCATAGGTCAACCAGAGTAAGATCCGCACCAGAGTGGTACGGTAATCCTATTCTGGAGGTCATGTTACTTGACCATGGCAAACCTACAAACTATGAGGAAGTGATGATGAGCCCAGATTCCGCAAAATGGCTTGAGGCCATGAAATCCGAGATGGGATCCATGTATGAGAACAAAGTATGGACTTTGATTGCCTTGCCCGATGATCGGCAAGCCATTGAGATTAAATGGATCTTCAAGAGGAAGACGAACGCTGATAGTAGTGTAACTATCTACAAAGCTCGACTTGTTGCAAAAGGTTTTTCGACAAGTTCAAGGTGTTGAATACGATGAGATTTTCTCACTCATATCGATGCTTAAGTCTGTCCGAATCATGTTAGCAATTGCCACATTTTATGAAATCTGGAAAATGGATGTCAAACTACATTCCTTAATGGATTTCTTAAAGAAGAGTTGTATATGATGTAACCAGAAGGTTTTATCGATCCAAAAGGTGCTAACAAAGTGTCCAAGATCCAACGATCCATTTATGGACTGGTGCAAGCCTCTCAGAGTTGGAATAAACATTTTGATAGTGTGATCAAAGCATATGGTTTTATACAGACTTTTGGAGAAGCCTGCATTTACAAGAAAGTGAGTGGGAGCTCTGTAGCATTTCTAATATTATATGTAGATGACATATTGTTGATTGGAAATGATATAGAAATTCTGGATGGCACAAAAGGATACTTGAATAAGATTTTTTCAAAGAACGACCTCGGTGAAGCTGCTTACACATTGAGCATTAAGATCTATAGAGATTGATCAAGACGCTTGATAAGATTTTTTAATGAGTACATACCTTGATAAGATTTTGAAGTAGTTCAAAATGGAACAGTCAAAGAAGGAGTTCTTGCCTGTGTTGCAAGGTGTGAAGTTGAGTAAGACTCAAAAACTGACCATGGCAGAAAATAGAAAGATAATGAAAAGTCATTCCCTATGCCTCAATCATAGGTTCTATAAAGTATGCTATGCTGTGTACCAGACCTACTGTATACCTTGCTTTGAGTTTGGCAAGGGAGTACAATTTTTGATCTAGAAGTAGATCACCGGACATCGGTCAAGAATATCCTTAGTAAGGACTAAGGAAATATTTCTCTGTTATAAAGGTGATAAAGAGTTCGTCGTAAAGAGTTACGTCGATGCAAGCTTTTACACTGATCCATATGACTATAAGTCTCAATCTGGATACATATTGAAAGTGGGAGCAATTAGCTAGAGTAGCTCCGTGCAGAGCATTGTAGACATAGAATATTTGCAAAATACATACGACTCTGAATGTGACAGACCCGTTGACTAAACTTCTCTCACGAGCAAAACATGATCATACCTTAGTACTCTTTGGGTGTTAATCACATAGCAATGTGAACTAGATTATTGACTCTAGTAAACCCTTTGGGTGTTGGTCACATGACGATGTGAACTATGGGTGTTAATCATATACATATATGAATATTGGTGTTAAATCACATAATGATGTGAACTAGATTATTGACTCTAGTGCAAGTGGGAGACTAAAGGAAATATGCCCTAGAGGCAATAATAAAGTTATTATTTATTTCCTTATTTCATGATAAACGTTTATTATTCACGCTAGAATTGTATTAACGGGAAACTTAGTACATGTGTGAATACATAGACAAACAAAGTGTCACTAGTATGCCTCTACTTGACTAGCTCGTTGAATCAAAGATGGTTAAGTTTCCTAGCCATAGACATGAGTTGTCATTTGATTAACGGGATCACGTCATTAGAGAATGATGTGATTGACTTGATCCATTCCATTAGCTTAGCACTTGATCGTTTAGTATGTTGTTATTGCTTTCTTCATGACTTATACATGTTCCTATGACTATGAGATTATGCAACTCCCGTTTACCGGAGGAACACTTTGTGTTCTACCAAACGTCAATGTAACTGGGTGATTATAAATGTTCTCTACAGGTGTCTCCGAAGGTACTTGTTGAGTTGGCGTATTTCGAGATTAGGATTTGTCACTCCGATTGTTGGAGAGGTATCTCTGGGCCCTCTCGGTAATGCACATTAGTATAAGCATTGCAACCAATGTGACTAATGAGTTAGTTGCGGGATGATGCATTAAGGAACGAGTAAAGAGACTTGCCGGTAATGAGATTGAGCTAGGTATTGAGATACCGACGATCGAATCTCGGGCAAGTAACATACCGATGACAAAGGGAACAACGTATGTAGTTATGCGGTTTGACCGATAAAGATCTTCGTAGAATATGTAGGAGCCAATATGAGCATCTAGGTTCCGCTATCGGTTATTGACTGGAAATGAGTCTCAGTCATGTCTACATAGTTCTCGAACCCGTAGGGTCCGCACGCTTAACGTTTGGTGATGATTTATATTATGAGTTATGTGTTTTGATGTACCGAAGGTAGTTCGGAGTCCTGGATGAGATCGCGGACATGACGAGGAGTCTCGAAATGGTCGAGACATAAAGATCGATATATTGGACGACTATATTCGGACATCGGAAAGGTTCCGAGTGATTCACGTATTTATCGGAGTACTGGATAGTTACGGGAATTCGCCGGGGAGTATATGGGCCTTATTGGGCTTTAGGGGAAAGAGAGAGGGGAGGCTGCGCCCCCCAAGGTCTAGTCCGAATTGGACTAGGGGGAGGGCTGCACCCCCTCCTTTCTTCTCTCCTTTCTTCCCTTTCCTTGACTCCTACTCCTACTACATGGAAGGGGGGAATCCTAGTCCCGGTGGGAGTAGGACTCCCCAGGGAGCGCCATAGAGAGGGCCGGCCCCTCCCCTCCTCTCCTCCTTCATATACGGAGGCAAGAGGCACCCCATAGACACAAAAATTGATCCCTTGGATCTCTTAGCCGTGTGCGGTGCCCCCCTCCACGATAATCCACCTCGATAATACTGTAGCGGTGCTTTGGTGAAGCCCTGCGTCGGTAGAACATCATCATTGTCACCACGCCGTCGTGCTGACGGAACTCTCCCTCAAATCTCGGCTGGATCGGAGTTCGAGGGACGTCATCGAGTTGAACGTGTGCAGAACTCGGAGGTGTCGTGCGTTCGGTACTTGATCGGTTGGATCGTTAAGACGTACGACTACATCAACCGCGTTGTGCTAACGCTTTCGCTTTCGGTCTACGAGGGTACGTGGACAACACTGTCCCCACTCATTGCTATGCATCACCATGATCTTGCGTGTGCGTAGGAATTTTTTTGAAATTACTATGTTCCCCCAACTACCGCCGCCAGCGCCGCAGCACCACCAAGCAGGGGAGCCCAGCCCAGATCCGCCGGTGGCCTGACCTGCCGCCGAGCCGAGCGCTGCCGCGAGGGTCGGCCGCCCATGCCGCCCAGGAGCCTCGCGAGGGGGGATGGAGCCCCGCCACCACCGACGCACGCGCGGGCTTTGCCCGGCGGCGTCCCCTGGCGGCGGCGAGGGAGAAGGAAGGCGAGAAAGGGAGCGGCGACGGCGATCTAGGGTTCCACCCGTGCCTCTCGCGGGAGTGGCACGGGGGACGGGCAGACCCGAGACGAGTTGTATCCCTCCGTCACTATATCTATTACTGTTGATGAAATTGATATCATATTCTTCACTGATGAAGTATATGGGTTCATAAGTTGCACTAATTCATCTGCAGGATGAACAACCTAAAGCTATTGAGTGGGTCCTCGATAGTGGATGTACAAACCACATATCCGGTGACAGGAACTTGTTGATGGACACTGATTTGTCACCATCTCATCTGAAGCATATCACCTACGCTGACAAAGTCAAAAGCAAGGTATTGGGTCTAGGTAAGGTTGCGATCTCAAAGGATAGACACATGGACAAAGTCATGCTTGTCGAATCCTTAGGATTCAACCTCATGTCTGTCTCAATGCTTTGTGATCTTGATATGGTTGTCGTCTTTGGCAAATATCATTGCATTGTGCTGATGGAAATTCACAATTCCAAAGACTTCGAAGGCTTTAGTAAAGGAGACTTGTATATTGTTGATTTCTCTGCAGGACCATAGCCTTCCACATGTCTACATGCAAAAGCTTCAAATGATGGCTATGGCATCGACGACTTGGTCATGCTGGGATGAGGAACTTGCATACACTTGCGAAGAAGAAGCATGTCATTGGCATCGAGGGTGTCAAATTCCTCAAAGATCATCTTTGTGGGGCTTGTGAGGCTAGAAAGATCACCAGAGCCAAGCATCCCTCGAAGACTATCATGACCACTTCTCGTCCCTTTGAATTACTTCATATGGATCTCTTTGGCCCTACTCATTATGCCACGTTCTCTAGTTCTGCATCATTATATGGCTTTGTCATAGTTGCTGATTATTCTTATTACACATGGGTGCATATCATCACTTACAAAAATGAAGTGCAGGAAGTCTTCAGACGATTTTCCTCAAGAGCTTCTACTAACTTCGGTGCGAAGACCAAGCATATCAGGAGTGATAATGGAACTAAGTTCAAGAACACTGGTCTCGATGAATATCTTGATATACTTGGTATTACTCATGAGTTATCTACTCCCTATACTCCTCAGCAGAATGGCGTCGTGGAGCGCAAGAACAAAACTCTTGTTGAGATGGCTCACACCATGCTTGATGAATACAAGACACCTCAGCGCTTTTGGCCTGAAGCCATTGATACTGCGTGCCACATCATCAACAGGGTATATATTCACAAATTCTTCAAAAAGACCTCATATGAACTCCTCACTGACAAGAAACCCAATGTAAGTTATTTCAAAGTCTTTGGTGCTAAATGTTGGATTAGAGATCCTCACCATCACTCTAAATTTGCACCGAAAGCACATGCGGGTTTTATGCTTGGTTACGGAAAGGACTCACACACCTAGAGAGTCTTCAACATCAATCATCACAAGATTGTTGAAACTGTAGATGTGCGGTTTGATGAGACAAATGGCTCGCAAAGAGAGCACCTACCTCCTATGCTAGATGAAATGTCACCTGAGGAATCCATCAAGTTCAAAGCTACTGAGGATATCATCCCTACCGAAGAATCTGCTGAAGAAGTCATTCTGGATTGTGAAGAAAACCACACTGGTGATGCTGAAGAAACTGGTCCTGAAGAAATCGTTGGGCCTAAGAAAAATCGTCAACCCGCACATCCTCACGTTGCAAACGAAGTGCAGATCGAGAAGATCATCGATGACATCAACGCACCAGGTCCTCTCACGCACTCAAAAGCTTCACACTTATCTAACTTTTGTGGGCATTTTGCATTTGTCTCTATCACAGAGCCCACTAAAGTTGATGAAGCATTCATGGAATCTGAGTGGATTCAAGCCATGCAAGATGAATTGCATCAATTCGAGCTCAACAATGTGTGGGAGCTTGTCAACCGACCATACCCACGCAAGCACAACATCATCAGTACAAAATGGATCTACCGCAACAAACAAGATGAAAATGGCCTTGTGGTGAGGAATAAGGCTCTTCTTGTAGCTCAAGGCTACACACAGGTTGAAGGAATTGGTTTCGTTGAAACTTTTGCAACTGTTGCTAGACTTGAGGCTAACCACACATTGCTTGCTTACGCTAACCATCATAATATCATCTTACATCAAATGGATGTGAAAAGTGCATTCCTCAATGGTAAGCTTGAGGAAGAAGTATATGTTGCTCAACCACCAGGTTTTGAGGATCCAAAATTTCCAGATCACGTCTACAGACTCAACAAGGCCCTCTATGGCCTCAAGCAATCACCTCGGGCGTGGTATGACACACTGAAGGAATTCCTCATGAACAAAGGCTTCAAACCCGGTTCACTTGATCCAACTCTTTCACCAAAGCATATGATGATGAATTATTTGTGTGCCAAATATATGTTGATGATATTATCTTTGGCTGTACTAACCAACGTTACAGTGACGAATTTGCCTATATGATGAGTGAAGAATATAAAATGTCTATGATGGGAGAATTGAAATTCTTCTTAGGTCTTCAAATTCGTCAACAATACAATGGCATATTTATATCTCAGGAGAAATACCTCAAGGATGTGTTGAGGAAATTCGACATGCAAGATTGCAAAGGCGTCAAAATCCCTATGCCCACAAATGGCCATCTATGCACTGATGAAAATGGTAAAGACTTCGATCAAAAGGTATACCGCTCCATGATTGGCTCTTTATTGTACCTATGTGCATCTAAGTCGGATATTATGCTTAGTGTTTGCATGTGTGCCCGATTTCAAGCTACACCGAAGGAATCACACCATAAGGCTGTGAAGCATATTCTTCGATATCTAGCTCACACACCAACACTTGGATTATGGTATCCGAAGGGCTCTTCCTTTGATCTCATTGGATATTCAAACTCTGACTATGCTGGTGATCGGGTGGACCGCAAGTCAATGTCAGGCACATGTTATTTCCTCGGACGATCCTTGGTATGTTGGTCCTTGAAGAAGCAGAACTATGTATCACTCTCTACTGCTGAAGCTGAGTACATTGCTCCTAGATCTTGCTGTGCTCAATTGCTATGGATGAAGAAAACCCTCACGGACTATGGCATCAATGTGAAGAATGTGCCACTCTACTGCGACAATGAGAGTGCCATCAATATTGCTCACAACCCAGTTCAACACTCGAAGACAAAGCACATACAGATTCGTCATCATTTTCTTCGTGACCATGTGTTGAAGGGCGACATCTCCATTGACCACGCAAATATTGAAGACCAGTTGGCTAATATCTTCACAAAGCCCTTGGACGAGAAGAGATTTAGCAAGTTGCGGTGTGAGCTAAATATCTTAGAATCTTTGAATGTTCTTTGAAAAGGACACACATCCTAACACTTATGCAAACTTGATGACTTAGATGTGCAACACACAAAGTAATGTTTTTCTAAACTCAATGTAGACTAACCCTCTAAGTGTGAAGAAATTAATGAAGAATTTGATTCTCAGAACCCTACGACAATTGTACACGGTGTCCGAAATCATCATTCTTATACGGTGGGTTACGCCACCAACCAAAGTTGAAAATCTTCAATTTGAGTTTCTCTTCATTTTTGAATTCCTCAGTTTTTCAAATTCTTCAACTTTGCATTGTCTTCAATCTTTCTGTCGTTGTTCTTGATTGACTATATATATATATACTTGAGTTTTTATGTCTTCTACATCATTCACTTATTGCTAATTCTTCAAGTTGATTTTTCTGCTAAGTGAATGTGATCAAACCCTTTCCCCCTCTATGCTAAACTCAACCCAGTCTGTTCACAAATTCTTCATGTACGTTCTAATTGAAACCCGTTCATAATCTTCACTGTGTCCTTGTCAGCTGAAGAAATTTCGAACGAAACTTGAAAATATTCTTATTTGAATTTTCGGCTTTTTGCCGCTCAAACCTTTACACATCCCACAATAAGAGTTATCTATTCACCCACGATCTTACACAATCTCCACCACACTTTACGTGGGTGACACATGTCGCTAGGATGAGAAGGGTCAGGGGCACATTTGTCCATTTTCCTCGGGCGAGCGGTTTTTCACTGCGGCTATAAATACCCCTCACCCTCCTCAGACTGCATTTACCCTACTCGATCTCACTCCCCTCGCTCGAGCTCTCAAGCCCTACCACTGCCGCTACCTTCATCGTCGCTGGTGAGGAAGAGCTTCACTACCTCGACCTTGTCGCCGTCGTACTTGCGCCGGCCGCGGACATCTTCTCTCCGCCGCCGCCGTAGCCGTCTTCCTCTGCCAAGTTAGGGCGTGGAAGATCTGGACTAACGAACTTCTAAAGCTACACTCCCAGTTCGTCGTGTTCTTCGTCAAGGGTAATTAAAAGTTACTTTTACTGCTTTTGTTAATACTGATGATTTTCATAAAATCTTCAAAAGGTGTTTATTATTCAACTTCCACACTCTAAACACCTCGCACAATCATCCGTTCTTGATCTGTTTCTCTAAGTAACGTTTTCCCTCAAGATTCTTCAATTGTATGAATCTTGTAAGTGCGTCTAGTGCCCCTTAGTGATTTTGGTGTATTGAAGACTTATAGGTTAAGGGACTAATATGTTTCTAGTGTACACAGGCTCTATAAGTCAATGAGGAGTTTGATATTTACAGTGAAAGTCGACCCCTAAAATTGAATGTCTTCGGCTGAAGACTTTGGTTCTCCTGAAGACTTTGAAAGTGAAGAAATTGGTGTGACCATGAAGACTTGATATTCATGCAAGGAATCTGAAGCGTGAAGAGTTTTGTTTTTGTAGTTTCATTTTCTTCTTCTTGAGTCATAGGAAACACCGTACTGTTAAAGGGAGACGAGGTAATACTAAGGAAACTAATTTCCAAGTGATACTAATCTCAAAATCCTACACCTACCCAATCCTTCGAGTGAAGCCATTGGAAATCTCATATCAGTTCAGTCAATTTCTTCAGTGACAAAGATGAAGATCTTCTGGTCTCTGAGTAATTTGTTTTGACTGAGGAGTTAGGAATTCGCCAGTGCGGATTGCCTACACAGTGAGGAACATGATAGCCCTGAGAAACATGATAGTCCCAAAATATCCTACCACCTAACGGTTATATCAGACAAGGGCATTTATGTCTTATCATGTCGGGCTGCTCCCTAGGCTATAAATAGCCGCCCCCTACAACCACTAGCTGGTTGACTGCTCCGAGAGAAACTAACACTTGTCATTTGAGAGCATCCCATCCTCCGAGGACTTTGAGTAAAAATAATCAAGTAATGAAAACCCAAATCCCAAACCCAAACCTACAATCCCCAAAGTGATTGAGCATCACTGAAGAGATTGTTCCTGTGTGGAACCGACGCTTGTTACCTTTGAGAACTGTGTATCCTCCAAATGGTTAGGCGTCATGGTCTGAGCATCCAAGAGGAATTGTGGATTGCCGAGTGACCAAGTCTGTGAAGGTTTGGAAGTCATCTGTGAAGACTTACCACTACTATTGGGCGCGGTCTTTATGATCTTAGCTCAAGGAGAATACGGTGAGGACTGTGTATCTGGGACTGTGTGTCCTCGAGTTTAAATACTCAGCCGCTCCAACCAGACGTACAACTGTCACATCTGTTGGAACTGGTCTACCAAATCATTGTCTTCACCAATCCTACTGGTTCTATTTCCTCAACCCTTTCATTTCCTCAGTTATGCGTTGATATACCTAATCATTACTGTTTGAAGACTTCGACTGAAGACTTTCTCTAATTCCACAATCCTATTTCTTCTGTCAGTTTGTCTTCGTCCTGCTTATCCTGTGTTTACGCTTTCTGTACTCTGTGTTTGTCTTTCATTTCATCATGATGACTATGCTGTTGCTTTGTTATGCTTATACCTGAGTACTTATTCTGCTGCAAGCAGTTCTTCGCTTAGGAACTTCCTCACCCTGAAATTCCTCAGTGAAGAATTCATAAAAATCACCTATTCACCCCCCTCTAGTCGACATAACGCACTTTCAATTGGTATCAGAGAAAGGTACTCCCTTCTTATGTGTGATTTTGGTTTAACTGCCTGGAGTTTTAGTTATGTCGACTGCAAGTATGATCAAGTCCTCGGCTGGGTGTCCTACCTTTGATGGGATGGACTACCCCTACTGGAAGAACAAGATGCGTATCAATCTTGAGGCAATTGATAACGATCTCTGGTACATTTTGGATAATGGTGGTCCCTCAGTCACTCCGTCTCTGAATGCTACTGATGTGTAGAGATTCAAGCAACTCGATTCTCAAGCGAAGAATATCATATGTGGCCATCTGAGCAAAGGTCAGTACGGCAGAGTGAGTGCACTGGAAACTGCTAAGCTGATTTGGAACAGGCTGTCCAAGGTCAACGAAGGAGTCTCAACTTAACGTGACTCCCGAGTTGATGTTCTTCGCAATCTCTTCAACCGCTTCAAAAGACTCGACAACAAAAATGTTCAGCAAACCTTCGATCGCCTCACTGACATCTCAAATGAGCTTCAAGCACTTGGTGCCACTGATATCACCGGTCATGAGGTGGTGAAGAAATTGCTGAGATCACTTGACACCTCATTTGATACCCTCACTCAAATGATTCAAGAACGAGCTGATTACAAGTCACTTGATCCTGCTGATATCCTCGAGAGGCTAAACACTCATGAGTTCTAGCTTGTTGAGAAGAGAGATCTCTATGGAACGAGCTACGGAAGATCACGTGCACTAAAGGCCAAGGCAGTATCTAAGTCCAAAGCTGAGGATTCTGGTAGCAGCCTTGGTGATCCTTAAAAATTGAGCCAGGAGCTAGCAATGCTCGTGAGGAAATTCCAAAAGTTCTCTCGCCACGGCCATTTTGGAAAGTCTTCAAGAAATGATGATTCTTCATCCCGTGACCACAAAAAGAGAACTTGCCACAAATGCAAGAAACCTGGTCACTACATGTCTGATTGTCCTCTGTGGAAAAAGGAATCAAAGAAGAAGAAGTACAAAGATGACGATTTTGATGACTCAAAGAAGAAGAAGAAATCTTCAAAGTCTTCATCATCAAAATCCTCAAAGTCTTCATCTCATAAGAAGAGCAGTTCCAAGAAGGCCCGGGCATTCATTGGCAAGGAAATGGACTCTAAAGCTGAATCTGAGGAAAATGTGGAAGATGAGGAATGTGATGAATTTGACTCTGGTGTGGCTAGCCTAGCCCTTGCTACTGCTTACATCAGCAAGTCCATCTTCAACACATTAAGAAAACGACATCCCCGACTCGGCTGACAAGAGCGTTGATGACTATGCTCCCACCTATTGCTTCATGGAAAAAGGTGCCAAGGATGAACAACCCAAAGCTACTGAGTGGGTCCTCGACAGTGGATGTACAAATCAGATGATTGGTGACAGGAACTTGTTGATGGACACTGATTTATCACCATCTCATCTGAAGCATATCACCTACGCTGACAAAGGCAAAAGCAAGGTATTGGGTCTAGGTAAGATTGCAATCTCAAAGGATAGACAGATGGACAAGGTCATGCTTGTTGAGTCCTTAGGATTCAATCTTATGTCTGTCTCAATGCTTTGTGATCTTGATATGGTTGTTGTCTGCGGCAAATATTGTTGCCTTGTGCTAATGGAATCTGACAACTCCAAAGTCTTCAGAGAGCTTTAGGAAAGGAGACTTGTACATTGTTGATTTCTCTGCAGGACCACAGCCTGCCACATGTCTACTTGCAAAAGCTTCATAATGCTGGCTATGGCATCGACGACTTGGTCATGCTGGGATGAGGAACTTGCATACACTCGCAAAGAAGAAGCACGTCATTGGCATCGAGGGTGTCAAATTCCTCAAAGATCATCTTTGTGGGGCTTGTGAGGCTGGAAAGATCACCAGAGCCAAGCATCCCTCGAAGACTATCATGACCACTTGTCGTCCCTTTGAATTACTTCATATGGATGTATTTGGCCCTACTCATTATGCCACGTTCTCTAGTTCTGCATCATTATATGGCTTTGCCATAGTTGATGACTATTCTCGTTACACACGGGTGCATATCATCACTTACAAAAATGAAGTGCAGGAATTCTTCAGACGATTTTCTTCAAGGGCTTCCAATAACTTCGGTGTGAAGATCAAGCATATCAGAAGTGATAATGGAACCGAGTTCAAGAACACTGTCCTCGATGAATATCTTGATATGCTTGGTATTACTCACGAATTATCTTCTCCTTATACTCCTCAGCAGAATGGCATCGTGGAGCGCAAGAATAGGACTCTTGTTGAGATGGCTTGCACTATGCCTGATGAATACAAGACACCTCAGCGTTTCTGGCTTGAAGCAATTGATACTGCATGCCACATCATCAATAGGGTATATCTTCACAAATTCTTCAAAAAGACCTCATATGAACTCCTCACTGACAAGAAACCCAATGTAAGTTATTTCAAAGTCTTCGGTGCTAAATGCTGGATTAGAGATCCTCATCATCACTCTAAATTTGCACCGAAAGCACATGAGGGTTTTTGCTTGGTTATGGGAAGGACTCACACACCTACAGAGTCTTCAACATAGATCATCACAAGGTTGTTGAAACTGTAGAGGTGTGGTTCGATGAAACTAATGGCTCGCAAAGAGAGCACCTACCTCCTGTGCTAGATGAAATGTCACCTGAGGAATCCGTCAAGTTCAAAGCTACTGAGGATGTCATCCCTAATAAAGAATCTGCTGAAAAGTCATTCCTGATCGTGAAGAAAATCACGCTAGTGCTGCTGAAGAAACTGGCCCTGAAGATACTGCTGGGTCTAAGCAAAGTCGTCAACCCACACATCCTTGCATTGCAAACGAAGTGCAAATTGAGAAGATCATCGATGACATCGAAGCATCAGGTCCCCTCACGCGCTCAAAAGCTTCACATTTGTCTAACTTTTGTGGGCATTTTGCATTTGTCTCTATCACAGAGCCCACTAAAGTTGATGAAGCATTCATGGAATCTGAGTGGATTCAAGCTATGCAAGATGAATTGCATCAATTCAAGCTCAATAATGTGTGGGAGCTTGTCAAGCGACCAGACCCAGCAAGCACAACATCATTGGTACCAAATGGATCTACCGCAACAAACAAGACGAAAATGGCCTCGTAGTGAGGAATAAGACTCGTCTTGTAGCTCAAGGCTACACGCAGGTTGAAGGAATTGATTTTGATGAAACTTTTGCACCTCTTGCTAGACTTGAGGCTATTCGCATATTGCTTGCTTATGCTAACCATCATAATATCATCTTACATCAAATGGATGTGAAAAGTGCATTCCTCAATGGTAAGCTTGAGGAAGAAGTAAATGTTGCTCAACCACCAGGTTTTGAGGATCCAAAACTTCCAGATCACGTCTACAGACTCAACAAGGCCCTCTATGGACTCATGCAAGCACCTCGGGCGTGGTATGACACACTGAAGGAATTCCTCATGAAGAAAGGCTTCAAACCTGGTTCACTTGACCCAACTCTTTTCACCAAAACATATGATGATGAATTATTCGTGTGCCAAATATATGTTGATGATATTATCTTTGGCTGTACTAACCAACGTTACAGTGATGAATTTGCCTATATGATGAGTGAAGAATATCAAATCTCTATGATGGGAGAATTTAAATTCTTCTTAGGTCTTCAGATTCGTCAACGATACAATGGCATATTCTTATCTCAAGAGAAATACCTCAAGGATGTGTTGAGTAAATTCGGCATGCCAGATTGCAAAGGCGTCAAAATTCCTATGCCCACTAATGGCCATCTATGCACTGATGAAAATGGTAAAGACTTCGATCAAAAGGTATACCGCTCCATGATTGGCTCTTTATTGTACCTATGTGCATCTAGGCCAGATATTATGCTTAGTGTTTGCATGTGTGCCTGATTTCAAGCTACACCGAAGGAATCACACCATAAGGTTGTGAAGCATATTCTTTAATATCTAGCTCACACACCAACACTTTGATTATGGTATCCCAAGGGCTCTTCCTTTGATCTCATTGGATATTCAGACTCTGACTATGCTGGTGATTGGGTGGATCGCAAGTCAACGTCAGGCACATGTCATTTCCTCAGACGATCCTTGGTATGTTGGTCCTCGAAGAAGCAGAACTGCATATCACTCTCCACTGCAGAAGCTGAGTACATTGCTGCTGGATCTTGTTGTGCTCAATTACTATGGATGAAGCAAACACTCAAGGACTATGGCATCAACGTGAAGAATGTGCCACTCTACTGCGATAATGAGAGTGCTATCAAGATTGCACACAACCCAGTTCAGCACTCGAAGACAAAGCACATCCAGATTCGTCATCATTTTCTTCATGACCATGTGTTGAAGGGCGACATCTCCATCGACCATGCAAGTACTGAAGACTAGCTGGCCGATATCTGCACAAAGCCCTTGGATGAGAAGAGATTTAGCAAGTTGCGGTGTGAGCTAAATATCCTAGAATCTTTGAATGTTCTTTGAAAAGGACACACATCCTAACACTTATGCTGACTTGATGACTTAGATGTGCAACACACGAAGTAACATTTTTCTTGAATCAATGAAGACTAACCCTCTAAGTGTGAAGAAATTAATGAAGAAATTGATTCTCAGAACCCTACGAGAGTTGTACGTGGTGTCTGAAATCAGCTTTCTTATACAGTGGGTTATGCCACCAACCAAAGTTGAAAATCTTCAATTTGAGTTTGTCTTCATTTTTTGAAATTCCTCAGTTTTTTTTCAAATTCTTCAACTTTGCATTGTCTTCACTCTTTCCGTCGTTGTTCTTCATCTGACTATATATATATGAGTTTATGTCCTCTACAACATTCATTTATTGCAAATTCTTCAAGTTGTATTTTCTGCTAAGTGAATGTGTTCGGACCCCTATCCCCCTCTATGCTAAACTCAACCCAGTCTGTTCACAAATTATTCATGTGCGTTCTATTTGAAACTCGTTCAAATTCTTCACTGTGTCCTTGCCAGCTGAAGAAATTGCGAACGGAACTTTAAAATATTCTTATCTAAATTTTAGGCTTTTGCCGCTCAAACCGTTAGGCATTCCACGATATACTTATCTATTCCCCCATGATCTCACACGATCTCCACCTCTCAGTACGTGGGTGACACATGTTGCGCGAATGAGAAGGGTCAGGGACACGATCGTCCAATTTCCTCGGGCGAACAGTTTCTCACCTCAGCTATAAATACCCCTTCCCTTCCTCATTTCGTTTTTACTCCGCTCGACCTTACTCCCTCGCTCGAGTTTCTCAAGCCCTAGCGCCGCCGCTACCTCCATCATCGCCGGTGAGGAAGAGCTTCACTGGCTCGACCTCGTCATCGTCGTACTCGCGCCGGCCGCGAAAATCTTCCCTCCGCCGCTGCCGTAGACGTCTTCCTCCGCCAAGTTAGGGCGTGGAAGATCCGAGCCGACGAACTTCCAAATCTACTCTTCAAGTTCATCATGTTCTTCATCAAGGGTAATTAAAGTTACTTTTACCGCATTTATTCTACTAATGATTTTCATCAAATCTTCAAAAGGTGTTTATTCTTCAACCTCCACACTCTAAACACCTAGCACAAATCTTCAGTTCTTGATCTGTTTCTCTAAGTGACGTTTTTCTTCATGATTCCTCAATTGTGTGAATCTCACGATCTGCACAACTCTAGAACCTAAGTCAAAGAACGCTTAGTGAAATTCCTCAAGACTCATCGGGTCAATTTCCTCAAACTTGTTCTATTTCGCAAAAACTTCTAAGAACGCATATGACCTCTACAAATTCTTCGCACCTATACTCTGTTCATAGGTACACATGTCTGCTACTGAATCACTAGGTTCTCATCAACTTAAGTCATTTGCAGCGTTCCTCGAAGAAAAGCTGCATACTTCTTCAGAGAACTCAATTGTGCAAATTCCTCAGCTGAATAAAATGGCAAATGGTAAAAGGCCTCAGAAAGGAGGAAAGAAGCTTGAAGTCAATACTGCCTTTGAGATCCCTGTGGACATCTATGTAGGGTACTGCACATCTGATGAGGCAACTCATGGCAAGGAGACAAGAATGAGCGCAAGGTGCATATACAGAGGATTGAAAGAAGATGGGCAAGTGAGTGGAGGGAGTACAGATATGTCACTCCCAAATACATGAAGAAATTTGCTCTTAACCCTCCATGCTCAAGACCTCCTCTGGCACCTCGCCAAAGAGCTGATCCAACAAGCCTTAAACATGGTGAGGATTATGCTGATGAATGGGCCAGGCGGCAAGCTAAGTTGGCCAAGCAGGCCAAAGAAGCAGTGAAGAAATTCAATGAGGATTCTGCTATTGCCGTTGCCGCTGCTGAGGCTTCTTCAAGCAAGAAGGATATGCCAAAGAAGCCAGCCAAGAAACCACCTTCCTTAGCAATCCCCTCACGACCAGGTTCTTCTTCAATGCCCTCACAGCCAATCTCCTTAGTGCCACCAAGGCAAATTCCTCAAGCTGCTCAAGTTCCTCAAGCCGCTCAAATTCCTCGGGCTTCAAAATCCTCAGCCCCTCCGGCAAAGTCCTCAGCACCTATGCATCTCGCCAGATGTCAAAGGACCACTGGCATATCAATTGCCTCAGGAGCTTCAGCAAGTTCTTCAGCTCACCCTTCATCAACTGGTCTCACACTACTGAAGACCAAGGCCACTGCTGGACGAGGCACTAGACCAAGTCCTCACAAGAAGCAGGTGGTATTTCAAACTCCATATGATGATGAGGATGATGATGATGAATTAGTTGATATCATCAAGGACAGACAGCAACGGGCCGCTAGAGCCAAAGGAAGTGTTGTGCCCCTTCTACTGGATCCGAAGAAGATCATGGATTTCATCGATCTCTGGCACAAAGATCCAAATGCTCCAATGCCAGAGTTGGGCCTCACTCCTGGACAAAGTCACATGGTGACGGCGTTCATAGCTAAAGAAAAATGGAAGTATGACCAAGCCATAGTGGCTAAGAAAGCGCAGTACAAGAAGCAGCGCTACCTAAAGGACAATGTCCTCAGTCTTTCGCCTGAGCAGCTCATTGCACTGCAAGCTGATATCAAAAAGCTCAGTGATGAATTTGATGCCTACAAGGCAGAATGGCACGGTGCCAAGGTCATATTCATCAAGCTGACGAAGAAATTCACTTCAAGTGTTGCTGCTCCTGTGCACATTGAAGTCATTCTGGCTGAAGCATCTGCTCAAGCCACTAAAGGAAATGCCAGTACCGCTGATGAAAATTAGGCTGCTGATGAAACTGCAAGTACCAAGGTTGCTGAAGAAATTCCAGCCTTTGAAGAAACTGTCAGGGCAACCTCTAGTGTTGCGCCTGAAGAATCTGCCAGGCCAGCTGAAGACTCTGTTGCTGCGTCTGAAGAAATTGCTCAAGACAGGCCAACTGCATCAGTTGTGCCTGAAGAAATTTGATCCTACTCCCACTGCTCCGCCAGCACCAACACCAAGCCCAATTCTTCCTTCTACTCTGGAAGTGACGAAAATGAAAGCAGCGGAGCGAGCTGCTCTGAAGAAGAGGAAATCATCAGCTGCCTCAGAATCTTTGGCCCCCAAGAAGGCGAAGATTTTGACAAGTTCAATTGACAATCCTGTTGATGTTGTTCCTCTTGCAAGCATGCCATCAAAGGAACTTGTTCCTTACGGTGAAGAATATCATATTCCTGAAGAATCTACTGAAGAAGATCCCTCTGCTGCTTCCACAAAGCAGATGGATGAAGAAATTAAAGTTGAGACTTTCACTTCAACTCCCCAGGTATCATCGCCACCGCCTCAGTTCACTGCTGAAGAGGCTGGTGTTGAAGAAATGGAAGTGGATGAGGATGTGGACATTAGCTGCACCACTCCAGTAATGAACGATGATTTTTGGGATAGTCAACACCCCAACTCTCCTCTGTTCACACCACTGCAGCAAATTCCTCAGTCCCCAGCACCAACAGAAGTTCAGATGGGCTCTGAAGAAATACACACTTCCCCTCCCATTCATGAAGAAATTCCAGCCACTAGTGCTGATGCAAATGCTGCTGACGAAATGGAGGCCCAGGCTGCTACTGAAGCAGAAGCTGATATTCTTAGCCTGCGGCTCCAGAGATTGACATTCCATAAGTTATTCTTCAAATCACTGAAACTCCTCAGCCACAGCCGAAGAATCCATTCTCCAAATTCCGAAGTTCAAGGCTGATGCCTTCTTCAATGAGCATGTATTCTTCACTGATTACAATCCCTATGATTCTGCTCATCTGAGGAGGAAGCGCTTCTAGACAATCAGTCAAGCTAATTTCTATTCTTCAGTGCTCTTCAACAAGGACAAAGTCTTCGACCATGAGCATATTCCTCACTTGGATATGGAATCACTGCCTTGCTTCACGCCAGTCCTCGCTGCCATTCATGATGCTGGCCTGCTCAATTTCTGCACTGACATATGCAATTGGAATGAAGAACTCATTCTTCAATTCTATGCTACGCTGCACATCACAGGCAATGCTGAAGATGTGAACTGATGGGTGTTGGACTGGATGACAGAGAACACACACTATAAGGCACTGGCCACTGAATTGCTTTGTGCCATGCCTGTCAGTCCTTCCCCAAAAGGTGCACGTCTCATCTACTCTGAAACTGAGCTGTCAGATCACTTCATGCAAGTGTTGATGAAGCCATTGAAGCTTGGTCAAGCCTCAAGGACCAAATTCCTTGTGAGGGAATTGCAATATGTGCCAAGGACTGTCTACTGCATCCCGACGAAGACATTGAGTCCTATCAAAGGCCACGACTCGAATGATGAAGAAGTCGTTGGCATCATGAAGAATCTGCTTTTCAATATCATGCACGGTATTCCCGTGAACTATCATGATTTCTTCATGAGGACTTTGGCAAACGTTGCAATGTCCCCATTTGAGTTGAAGCCTTATGCTCCTTGGATTATGAGATTCATCAGATCAAGGTCTTCACTCAACTACAAAGCTGATACACTCAACCATGGCAGCTACTTGCCCCCAATTGAAGTCCTCAAGTGGATATTTTCCTTAGCTGATGAAAAGAGCAAGGCCACTGCTATTATTGATGAGGACATTCGACCATTGGATGGATAGTTTTGCAAAGATGCTTCATACTCCACCAATGATGACTCTGCTACTCATGATTCTGTCGCATATGCCTCAAAGCAAAGTCCTCAGGCAACAACTCCAAGGGTGATGACTGATCGTGAGCTTCTCTTCAGTCTTCATCAAAAGGTGGATTGCAATCACAAATGGGTAAAACTTCAGTTTGGTTCTATTCTTCACAACATGACTGTCACATATAATCCATTGAAGAAGAACCACTACTACCTCAATGAAGTTTTTGATCGCACCTGGGCTATACTATCTCACCATTACAGTGATGAGGATCTCAAGCAGATGGGCTTCAAGCAGGACTTCGGCTGGTCTAAGCCTCCACCGAAGAAATTCAAGAAAGTTGCAGTTCCTCCTCTCGTTCCCAGTGCATATTCCTCATCCCGTGATACCGATGAAAATGAAGATCTGGATGATTTTGCGACAGGCCCTTCTCCAACAAACGACCCCAACAACGCTGACGCTCCTCCATCGACTTCGTGAAGAAATTCTTCAGGGGCGTTAGTCCTCATTTTTCGTCCCTTTTGGTCATTTGATGACAAAGGGGAGCAATTTGAGTTAGTCCTCAAGCGGGTCTATATATATGGGCGTATTTTTTGTTAAGTTGCAACTCTCACACTTCTAAAGCTTTTGTTGATTGAGTTGTAAACTTAAGTCCGATGGTAACCTGATACTTTTGCTCTATTTTTCTGCATGTTATTTCCTCATTAATGCTATGCATGCATGCTGAATTACATCAGTCACCATATTTCATCATGCATTTCAAATTCTTCATTTCAATATGTCAAATGCGTGTATGAATTACAAGATATAGGGGGAGTTCTACATGATTCTACTCTTCAATTGTGCATTGCTTCAAAAGCAAATTCCTCACTATGCAAATCCTTAGGGGGAGTTCTTCTATATCTTGCAATCAAATTCCTCATTATTGAGTACTTTCAATTCACATGTTTATCCCCGTTGAAAACTTAACCTATATTGTCATCAATCACCAAAAAGGGGGAGATTGTAAGTGCATCTAGTGCCCCTTAGTGATTTTGGTGTATTGAAGACTTATAGGTTAAGGGGCTAATATGTTTGTGAGTGTACACAAGCTCTATAAGTCAATGAGGAGTTTGATATTTACAGTGAAAGTCGACCCCTAAAAATGAATGTCTTCGGCTGAAGGCTTTGGTTCTCCTGAAGACTTTGAAAGTGAAGAAATTGGTGTGACCATGAAGACTTGATATTCATGCGAGGAATCTGAAGCGTGAAGACTTTTGTTTTCGTAGTTTCATTTTCTTCTTCTTGAGTCATAGGAAACACTGTACTGTTAAAGGGGGTCGAGGTAATACTAAGGAAACTAATTTCCAAGTGATGCTCATCTCAAAATCCTACACCTACCCAATCCTTCGAGTGAAGCCATTGGAAATCTCATATCAGTTCAGTCAATTTCTTCAGTGACAGAGACGGAGATCTTCTGGTCTCTGAGGAATTTGTTCTGACTGAGGAGTTAGGAATTTGCCAGTGCGGATTGCCTACACAGTGAGGAACATGATAGCCCTGAGAAATTCGAACCTCAAATCCGACCGTTGCTGTGCCGCGCGCCAGCTGTCCCAAAATATCCTACCAGCTAACGGTTATATCAGACAAGGGCATTTATGTCTTATCATGTCGGGCTGCTCCCTAGGCTATAAATAGCCACCCCCTACAACCACTAGCTGGTTGGCTGCTCCGAGAGAAACTGACACTTGTCATTTGAGAGCATCCCATCCTTAGAGGACTTTGAGCGAAAATCATCAAGTGAGGAAAACCCAAATCCCAAACCCAAACCTACAAACCCCAAAGTGATTGAGCATCACTGAAGAGATTGTTCCTGTGTGAAACCGATGCTTGTTACCTTTGAGGACTGTGTATCCTCCAGACGGTTAGGCGTCATGGTCTGAGCATCCAAGAGGAATTATGGATTGCCGAGTGACCAAGTCTGTGAAGGTTTGGAAGTCACCTGTGAAGACTTACCACTACTGTTGGGCGAGGTCTGTGTGATCTTAGCTCCAGGAGAATACGGTGAGGACTGTGTGTCCTCGAGTTTAAATACTCAGCCGCTCCAACCAGACGTACAACTGTCACAGCAGTTGGAACTGGTCTACCAAATCATTGTCTTCACCAAGCCTACTGGTTCTATTTCCTCAACCCTTTCATTTCCTTAGTTATGTGTTGATGTACCTGATCATTACTGCTTGAAGACTTTGACTGAAGACTTTCCCTAATTCCTCAATCCTATTTCTTCAGTCCATTTGTCTTCGTCCTGCTTATCATGTGTTTACGCTTTCTGTACTCTGTGTTTGTCTTTCATTTCATCATGATGACTATGTTGTTGCTCTATTATGCTTATACCTGAGTACTTATTCCGCTGCAAGTAGTTCTTTGCTTAGGAATTTTCTCACCCTGAAATTCCTCAGTGAAGAATTCATAAAAATTGCCTATTCACCCCCCCTCTAGTCGACGTAACGCACTTTCAATTGGTATCAGAGCAAGGTACTCCCTTATTTTGTGTGATTTTGGTTTAACCACCTGGAGTTTTAGTTATGTCGACTGCAGGTATGATCAATGTCTCGGCTGGGTGTCCTACCTTTGATGGGATGGACTACCCCTACTGGAAGAACAAGATGCACATGCATCTTGAGGCAATTGATAATGATATCTGGTATGTTGTGGAAAATGGTGTTCCCTCAGTCACTCCATCTGTGAATGCTGCTGATGTGAAGAGATTCAAGCAACTCGATTCTCAAGTGAAGAATATCATAGGTGGCCATCTGAGCAAAGGACAATACGGCAGAGTGAGTGCCCAGGAAACTGCCAAGATAATTTGGGACATGTTGTCCAAGGTCAACGAAGGAGTCTTAACTCAACATGACACCCAAGTTGATGTTCTTTGCAATGTCTTCAACCGCATCAAAAGACTTGACAATGAAAATGTTCAGCAAACCTTCGATCGCCTCACTGACATCTCAAATGAGCTTCAAGCACTTGGTGCCACTGATATCACCGACCATGAGGTGGTGAAGAAATAGCTGAGATCACTTGATTCCTCATTCGATACTCTTGCACTGATGATTCAAGAACGAGCTGATTACAAGTCACTTGATCCTGCTGATATCCTCGAGAGGCTAAACACTCATGAGTTCCAGCTTGCTGAGAAGAGAGATCTCTATGGACCGAGCTACAGAAGATCACGTGCACTGAAGGCCAAGGCAGTATCTGAGTCCGAAGCTGAGGGTTCTGGTAGCAGCCTTGGTGATCCTGAAGAATTGAGCCAGGAGCTAGCAATGCTTGTGAGGAAATTCTAGAAGTTCTCTCGCCGCGGCCGTTTTGGAAAGTCTTCAAGAAATGATGATTCTTAATCCCGTGACTACAAAGAGAGAACTTGCCACAAATGCAAGAAACCTGATCACTACATGTCTGATTGTCCTTTGTGGGAAAAGGAATCAAAGAAGAAGAAGTACAAAGATGACGATTCTGATGACTCAAAGAAGAAGAAGAAATCTTCAAAGTCTTCATCATCAAAATCCTCAAAGTCTTCATCTCACAAGAAGAGCAGTTCCAAGAAGGCCCGGGCATTCATTGGCAAGGAAATGGACTCTGAAGCTGAATTTGAGGAAAATGTGGAAGAGGAGGAATCTGAGGAATCTGACTCTGGTGTGGCTAGCCTAGCCCTCGCTACTGCTTACGTCAGCAAGTCCATCTTCAACACTGAAGAAAATGACATCCCCGACTCCGCTGACAAGAGCGTCGATGACTATGCTCCCACCTATTGCTTCATGGCAAAAGGTGCCAAGGATGAACAACCCAAAGCTACTGAGCGGGTCCTCAACAGTGGATGTACAAATCACATGACTGGTGACAGGAACTTGTTGATGGACACTAATTTGTCACCATCTCATCTGAAGCATATCATCTCGCCACTTGCCAAAGGATGACAGGCATCTCAATTGCCTCAGGAGCTTCTGCAAGTCCTTCAGCTCCTCCTTCTTCAACCGGCCCCACTCTGCTGAAGACCAAGGCTACTGCTGGACGAGGCACTAGACCAAGTCCTCACAAGAAGCAGGTAGTCTTTCAAATATTGTCTGATGATGATGAAGTTGATGATGAAGAATTGGCCAATATCATCAAAGACAGACAGTAGCGGGCCACTAGAGCCAAGGGAAGTGTTGTGCCGCTTCTATTGGATCCAAAGAAGATCCTGGATTTTATTGACCTCTAGCACAATGACCCGAACACTACTTTTCCAGAGCTAGACCTCACTCCTGGACAAAGTCACATGTTGACGGCATTCATCGCTGAAGAAAAATGGAAATATGATCAAGCCAGGACTGCGAAGAAAGCCCAATACAAGAAACAACGCTTTCTGAAGGTCAACGTTCTGAGGCTATCACCTGAGCAACTCATCGCAATGCAATTTGAGATCAAGAAGCTCAGTGATAAATTTGACGCCTACAAGGCAGAATGGCTGGGAGCCAAAGTCAGATTTTTCAAAATGGCGAAGAAATTCACTTCCAATGTTGCTGATCCGACGCACATTGAAGTTCCTCCGGCTGAAGCATCTGCACAACCGACTGAATAACATGCCAGCACTGCTGATGAAAATCAGGCTGCTGATGAAACTGCTAGCACCAGGGCTGATGAAGCAATTCCGGCCGCTGAAGAAACTGCCAGGGCAACCCCAAGTGTTGCGCCTGATGAACAAGTCAGGCCAGCTGAAGCATCTGAAGCTCCGCCTGAAGAAGCTGAACAAGTCAGGACACCTGCATGAGTTGTGCCTGAAGAAATTGCTCCAATTTCCTCTGCTCCTCCTGCACCAACACCAACACCAAGTCAAATTCTTACTTCTACTTTGGAAGTGAAGAAAACAAAGGCTGCAGAGCGAGCTGCTCTGAAGAAAAGGAAAGCATCTGCTTCCTCAGAATCTTCTGCTCCCAAGAAGGCGAAGATTTTGACAAGCTCACTTGAGAATCCTATTGATGTTGTTCCTCTCTCAAGCATGCCATCAAAAGAAATCATTCCTTTTGGCGAAGACTATGTGATTTCGAGTGAATCTGATGAAGGAAATCCTTCTGCTACTTTGACAGAGCAGATGGATGAAGAAATTGGAGTGGACACTTTCACTTCGACTCCTCAGGTATCATCGCCAATGCCTCAGTTCACAGCTGAAGAGGCAGGCGTTGAAGAAATGGAAGAAGATGAAGATGTGGACATTGGGAGCACCACATCTGTGATGAACGATGACTTTTGGGACAGTCAACACTGATACGTCTCCGACGTATCTATAATTTTTGATTGTTCCATGCCAATATTCTTCAACTTTCATATACTTTTGGCAACTTTTTATACTATTTTTGGGACTAACATATTGATCCAGTGCCCGGTGCCAGTTCCTGTCTGTTGCATGTTTTTTGTTTCGCAGAAACCCAATATCAAACGGAGTCCAAACGGGATAAAAACGGACGGAGATTTTTTTTGGAATATTTATGATTTTTGGGAAGTAAAATCAACGCGAAACGGTGTCCGGGGTGGCCACAAGACAGGGGGCGTGCCCTCCCCCCTGGGCGCGCCCTGGACTCTCGTGGGCCACCCGTAAGGCGGTTGATGCTCTTCTTTTGGCGCAAGAAAGCTAATTTTATGAGAAAGATCTGGGCAAAAGATTCACCCCAATTGGAGTTACGGATCTCCGGTATTTAAGAAATGCTGAAGGGGTAGAATATGAGAACACAGAAATAGAGAGATAGATCCAATCTCGGACGGGCTCTCGCCCCTCCCAAGCCATGGGAGCCAAGGACCAGAGGGGAAACCCTTCTCCCATCTAGGGAGGAGGTCAAGGAAGAAGAAGAAGAAGGGGGGCTCTCTCCCCCTTGCTTCCGGTGGCGCCGGAGCGCTGCCGAGGGCCATCATCATCACCACGATCTTCACCAACAACTTCACCGCCTTCATCACCAACTCTTCCTCCCTCTATGCAGTGGTGTAACCTCTCTCTTACCCACTGTAATCTCTACTTAAACATGGTGCTCAATGCTATATATTATTTCCCAATGATGTATGGCTATCTTATGATGTTTGAGTAGATCCATTTTGTCCTATCGGTTAATTGATGATCGTGATTGGTTTGAGTTGCATGTTTTATTATTGGTGCTGTCCTATGGTGCCCTCCGTGTCGCCGCAAGCGTGAGGGATTCCCGCTGTAGGGTGTTGCAATGTGTTCATGATTCGCTTATAGTGGGTTGCGTGAGTGACTGAGACACAAACCCGAGTAAGGGGATTGTTGCGTATGGGATAAAGGGGACTTGATGCTTTAATGCTATGGTTGCGTTTTACCTTAATGAATCTTTAGTAGTTGCGGACGCTTGCTAGAGTTCCAATCATAAGTGCATATGATCCAAGTAGAGAAAGTATGTTAGCTTATGCCTCTCCCTCAAGTAAAATTGCAATAGTGATTACTGGTCTAGTTATCGATTGCCTTGGACAAATAACTTTCTCATAACAAAAAACTCTCTACTAATATTTACTTTATTGCTTCTTATCTAAACATACCCTAGATTTTATTTACGTGCTCTTTATTATCTTGCAAACCTATCCAACAACTCCTACAAAGTACTTCTAGTTTCATACTTGTTCTAGGTAAAGCGAACGTCAAGCGTGCGTAGAGTTGTATCGGTGGTCGATAGAACTTGTGGGAATATTTATTCTACCTTTAGCTCCTCGTTGGGCTTGACACTCTTACTTGTCGAAAACTGTTGCGATCCCCTACACTTGTGGGTTATCAAGACCTTTTTGTGGCGCCGTTGCCGGGGAGTCATAGCGTGGGGTGCATATTCTCGTGTGTGCTTGTTTGCTTTATCACTAAGTAATTTTTATTTGTTGTTCTTAGTTGTTCTCTATCTTTAGTTATGGATATGGAACACGAAATACCAAAAAAATTAGGTGTACTTGCTACTCATGGAGATGGGGAACCTCCTAAAACCCTCGATGCTCGTTATGTTCAAGACATTATGTACTACTTTGATAATCCTGAGAAAACCCAACTCAATTATGTTATGGGAGTAACGTTGGATCAATGTGAATACTTTAGGGATTATCGCTTGACACAAAAAGGGAAACTATTATGGGATCAAATTCAACTATTGAAGTGGTATGCTAGGCAACTATGCTTGATGCATGATTATACTTGCTGCTCTAGGATGAAGTCTCCACACCTTCCCTTTTCATGCAAATTCAATGACAATGAAACCTTAGCTTCTTATGCTAATGGTATCTTTGATTACTATGATGTGGAACAAATAGAAGAATTTGTTGCTTTTATGGGTGCTTATGAGGTTGAATCTATGTTTAAAGTGTTTGATGATTTTGATGATTCAGTTTATAGACCAGAAAATCTTGATATACTTAGATATTGCTATGAAAATTATGAATACAATTACAATATTAATGCATTTATTGAGAAAGTCTCCGATGTCCAAGAAGAGACTAATATTTTGCAGGAAGCTATGGAAAAAGAAATTGATGAAACAGTGAGCTCATTGGATGAAAAAGATGATGAGGAGAGCGAAGAACAAAAGGAGGAAGAGCGGATTAGCTACCCGTGCCCACCTTCTAATGAGAGTAACCCTCCAACTCATACATTATTTAATTCCCCTTCGTGCTTACCAAAGGATGATTGCTATGATCCCTTGAATTTGTTTGAAATATCCCTTTTTGATGATGCTTGCTATGTTTGTGGCGAAGATGCCAATATGAATTATGCTTATGGAGATGAACTTGCTATAGTTCCTTATGTTAAACATGAAATTGTTGCTATTGCACCCATGCATGATAGTCCTATTATCTTTTTGAATTCTCCCGACTACAATATATCGGAGAAGTTTGCGCTTAGTAAGGATTATATTTATGGGTTGCCTTTTACCATTGCACATGATGATTTTGATGAATGTAATATGCATGTGCTTGTTGCTCCTACTTGCAATTAATATGAGGGAGGAACTCTATCTCCGCCTCTTTATGTTTCCAATTTGATAGAATTTCAAGAAACTGTTTATACTATGCATTGGCCTTTACTAGGTGTGCATGAATTGTTCTTTTATGACATGCCGATGCATAGGAAGAGAGTTAGACTTCGTTGTTGCATGATATATGTTACTTTGTGCTCACTACTAAATTACAAATCATTGTTAATTAAAATTGGCTTTGATATTGAAAGTGCAACTATCCCTAGGTGGTTTTGGTAATTCATAACAACATATAGCTCATTGAGCTAATGCTATTCCAAGACTATTATTTCAGGAAAGCTCAATGAATGGCATGGCATGGATGATGAAAGTGGATCCCTCAAAATACTAAGGACAAAGGATTGGCTCAAGCTCAAAAGCTCAGACTCTTCATTTTACATTTTAGTGATCCAAGATCACATTGAGTCTATAGGAAAAGCCAATACTATCAAGGAGGGATGAGGTGTTGCTTAATGAGCCTCTTGCTTCAAGTGCTTAGTGATATGCTCCAAAAACCCTCAACTACTTTCTCACATCCACATATGACCTAAACCCAAAGTCAAACTCGGCCATACCGATTCTTTCTATCCGGCACCACCAAGTTCAAATGTCATAGCCACTGCCACAAACCCTAGGCAAATCGGTCTCACCGATAGGGATCTCGGTCTCACCGAGATGGGATTGCAATCTCTCTGTTTCCCTTCGTAACGTTTCGGTCTAACCGAAGTGAGCGATCAGTCCCACCGAGATTGCAATGTAAACTCCCTCTTTCCCCTTCGTAACATTTCGGTCTAACCGAAGTGAGCGAATCGGTCCCACAGAGTTTACCTGACCAACTCTCTGGTTAGCTTATTACCAAAATCGGTCTCACCGAGTTTGTGTAACCGGTCTCACCGAGATTACGTTATTCCCTAACCCTAACCATATCGGTCCTACCGAGTTGCATGTCGGTCCCACCAAAAATCCTAACGGTCACTAGATTTGCTGAATCGGTCCGACCGAGTTTACCAATTCGGTCCCACCGAGTTTGGCAAGTTGTGTGTAACGGTTAGATTTTGTGTGGAGGCTATATATACCCCTCCACCTCCTCTTCATTCGTGGAGAGAGCCATCAGACTGAACCTACACTTCCAACTTACCATTTCTGAGAGAGAACTACCTACTCATGTGTTGAGGCCAAGATATTCCATTCCTACCATATGAATCTTGATCTCTAGCCTTCCCCAAGTTGCTTTCCACTCAAATCTTCTTTCCACCATATCCAAATCCTATGAGAGAGAGTTGAGTGTTGGGGAGACTATCATTTGAAGCACAAGAGCAAGGAGTTCATCATCAACGCACCATTTGTTACTTCTTGGAGAGTGGTGTCTCCTAGATTGGCTAGGTGTCACTTGGGAGCCTCCGACAAGATTGTGGAGTTGAACCAAGGAGTTTGTAAGGGCAAGGAGATCGCCTAATTCGTGAAGATCTACCGCTAGTGAGGCAAGTCCTTCGTGGGCGACGGCCATGGTGGGATAGACAAGGTTGCTTCTTCGTGGACCCTTCGTGGGTGGAGCCCTCCGTGGACTCGCGCAACCGTTACCCTTCATGGGTTGAAGTCTCCATCAACGTGGATGTATGATAGCACCACCTATCGGAACCACGACAAAAACATCCGTGTCTCCAATTGCGTTTGAATCCTCCAAACACTTCCCTTTACATTCTTGCAAGTTGCATGCTTTAATTTCCGCTGCTCATATACTCTTTGTATGCTTGCTTGAATTGTGTGAAGATTGCTTGACTTGTCCAAAGATAGCTAAAATCTGCCAAAGTCTAAAATTGGGAAAAGGTTAAGTTTTTAATTGGTCAAGTAGTCTAATCACCCCCCCCTCTAGACATACTTCAAGGTCCTACAAGTGGTATCAGAGCTTTGGTCTCCATTTGCTTTGATTTCCATAGCTTTTGGTGGTCATAGACTTGGTTTCACAACCTACGAGAGTATGGCGTCTAGCGATGGAAATTATCACCGTAGAGGTCCTTACTTTGATGGTACTAATTTTGCTAGTTGGAAGCATAAGATGATAATGCATATTCTCGGACATAACCCCGCCGTTTGGGCTATTGTGTGTATTGGCTTGCAAGGTGAATTCTTTGATGGGAGAGAGCGGAACCGCGAAGCTAGCACGGAAGAGTTGAAGATGCTGCAATACAACGCTCAAGCTTGTGATATCCTCTTCAACGGATTGTGCCCCGAGGAATTCAACAAAATCAGCCGTCTTGAGAATGCAAAGGAAATTTGGGATACTTTGATTGATATGCATGAAGGTACCGACTCCGTCAAGGAATCCAAGTTGGATGTGCTCCAAAGTCAGCTTGACAAGTTCAAAATGAAGGATGGTGAAGGTGTCGCTGAAATGTACTCTAGGCTTGCTCTTATCACAAATGAGATTGCCGGCTTAGGGAGTGAAGAGATGACCGACAGATTCATCATCAAGAAGATCCTAAGAGCATTGGATGGAAAGTATGATACCGTGTGCACATTGATCCAAATGATGCCAAATTACAAAGATCTCAAGCCAATGGAAGTCATTGGAAGAATTGCTGCTCATGAGATGTCACTCAAGGATAAGGAGGAACTTCACAACAAGTCAAGTGGTGCTTACAAAGCCTCATGTGAAGCCCCCACATCATCAAGGGAGAAACAAACCTTCAATGAAGAATTGAGCTTAATGGTGAAGAACTTCAACAAATTCTACAAGAGTAGAAGCAAAGAAAGAAGCTCTAAGTAAAGGTCCTACAATGACAAAAGATCTTCTAGTCGAGAGCGCAATTGCTACAATTGTGGGAGACCCGGACACTATTCCAATGAGTATACGACACCCTACAAAAGAAGAGAAGATTCTCCAAAAAGAAGAAGTAAAAGAGAAGAATCACCACCAAGAGAGAGGAGGAGTAGAGATGATCTTTATGAACGAAGACCCTCACGGAGAAGCAAGGATTCGGAAAGGAAGGACAAGTCATCAAGGAGCTACACAAAACAAAGACATCAAGCTCATGTTGGTGAATGGGTATCCGGCTCCGACTCCGACAATCACTTCGAGAGAAGCTATCACTCCGACTCCGAATATACTCAAGATGAAGGTGTTGCCGGTCTAGCACTTGTGTCAACCAACTCCTACGACATATTTGATTCACCAAATGAAGGAATTGGAAGATGCTTCATGGCCAAAGGTCCTAAGGTAACACACCCCGAGTATGTTGATTTTAATAGTGATGAAGATGACTTGTTAGGTGATGATGATTTACTTATTGACAACTCTAGTAGTGAATACTATGATGAAACGTCAATTAATCATGCTAATCAAGATAAAACGAATGAAAATGATAAGGAGAATATTGAGCTTCTAACTAAAGAACTAAACACTCTTAAGTTAGCTCATGAAACTATCTTCGAAGATCATCGAGAACTTTTAAGAGCTCATGAGAAGTTACGCTTTGAAAAGCTCAATCTTGAGCAAGAGCATGAGTTCTTAAAGGCAATCAATGATGATCTCCGTAAGAAAAGTTCTTCTTACATTGCCAAGCGTTTACTCTTATCTACTTACATGCCTCAAGTCAAGTCTAGTAACAAGAACAAGAAAGATTCTTCCTCTAGTAGTAACAATAATAATGCTAAATCCAATATTGTTGCTTCTAGCAGTTCTCTTGATTCCACTAATGATTCTCTTAGCCAAGTTACACTTGAGCAAGAAGATAGCTTATTGAAGGGAATTATAGATAAAGGTGTATACGAGAGCCTTGCCAGGAGTAAGCAATTCGAGGAAATTGTACGCAAGCAAGGAAGGCACCGGAAGAATCAAGGTGTTGGTTTTGAACGAAAGTTCAATGCCAATGGAGTTGAGTGGGAAGAAGATCAATACCCCAAGACGAAGTTTGTTCCTCAACAAGAGAAGTATGATCCTACTTCCTTCAAGGGAACACAAGCACAAGATGATCTTCCACCACAAGACCACAAGAACAAAGGCAAGGACAAGCTTCAAGAGGAGATTGATGCATTTGAAGAAGCACCTAAGGCCTTGGTCAAATGGATTCCCAAGACTACGTCAAGTTCTACTTCATCAAGTAAAACTACAACTCCAAGGATTCCCATCAAGATGATGTGGATCCCAAAGAAGAAGAACTAGAGAGTTATTGAGGGTGACTCCGCCAACATTCTTCACTCATATCATTATGGCAAGGACAAGTGCAATCAACTTCCATATCTTGCACTAGTTCAAGGAGTCACATACCCTCATGTTGGTAAGGCAAGGGACAAGGTAACCTAATGATTTCATGGACATCATCTTGTGTGTGCTTCACTCTATGTCTATGGATATTCTTGTTTGTTCCTTGTGGGACTAACCCATGTAGGTATTGAAAGTGCAAATCACTCCAAAGGATTGCTCCAAATGATCTACATCAACATTGAGCATCCACATCTTCAACACCTACATGAAGTCATCATCGAAAAAACCCAAGGTTAGTTCATCCCTCTAAGGGGTGATCTCATATCTAGGGGGAGCTTAACTCTAAGAATTGAGTCAAAGCAACTCTAATGATGTGAACACATCAATGCATTATGTAAAAGTGGTAACCCCACTTGAGCTTAAACGATGAGTATGACCTATGATCAAATGTTCTCATTTGACTCCTAAGTCAATATACTCATATATAGATGACCTAGTCATCACCAATTGTTTGATAGATGCTAGAATTGGTTCTGCATGCTTTGCCACATATTTCATTTGCCATTTTATTGTGTGAGCATGTTGGTTGCATATTTTACTCATTCGAGGACATCCGCTTGTTGTTTTGATTGATTGGTATCTTTTTCTTTGGCCAAGTGGATGGACAAGAATGCCTAAGAACCTTCTCTAGCTATCTATGCTTTTCTCGTCTCAAACTCTATTCATGCTACATCACAAAATTTTATCAAGTCAGATTCAAACCACTCTGTGTGAGGAGCACTCGGAGTCCCCAATTCGTCATAGACTTAAACTTCCAAAACTTCTTTGTGATTCTCGGTCTGACCGATTCCTCCATTTTGGTCCTACTGAGATCACTAAGTCGATCTAGGTTTTCAATCTCGGTGCAACCGATTTGAACTTTTCGGTCACACCGAGTTGCTGTAACTGTCAACAGTTATGCATCTCGGTGCCACCGAGTCGTTCCACTCGGTCACACCGACAGTGTCGGGCTATATATACACACGAGAAAAATTTGGAAAACTTTCTCCAAACCTCTTCGCCCGCGCATAGCTCGCTCTGCCTACTAGGTCTCCGAATCATTGACTTTGTTGCCAGCCGCCTCCTGTCGCTGGTCTCTGCCGCCGTCAACGGATTTCTTCTCCGTTGTTGCCGCCGTAGCAAGTTCATCGCCGAACTAGGGTATGAACTCGATCACAGTGCTATCCTCATCCGATTCTCAGCACATTGTGTTCATTATGATTCTTGCCATGATTGAAACACTCATATCCAGTCAAAACAATCCTTAGAATAGATGTGATTTGAAAATTTAGGGTTAGGTTTCCGCCGAAACCATCTTGGACCCACCGAGTTGAAAAACTCGGTCCCACCGATTCGGCTAACGCCATTGCACTAGTAACTCTCGGTCTGACCGAGAATTGCTAATCGGTGTGACCGATTTTAGAACTTTGTGAAACCCTAGCAGTCTCGGTGTCACCGAACTGTGACTCGGTCTGACCGAGTTCACTAGTTTAGGTTCCAAAACTGCTTCGGTATCACCGAGTTTGAAAATTGGTTGATCCGAAATGCTTTATGTGGAAAACTAAAACTAAGTTTTTGAATCATTATTTTGCAAAAATCTCTGCATTTTGTGATGCTCATCCATTCTATCTCATCTATAACTATTCACAGGGTCAGCAGTCAGTGTTTTCAGCATGTCAAACCAAAGTGACAGTCAGAACAAGTCAGAAGAGCACAATCACATGAGTGAGGGCACTAGTCCCTCTAGCACTTCAGATGATGGCAGCAGGAGCACTCCTAGCAATTTGCCTAAAGCAGCCACAAGAGCCAGAAGGAAGAAAACCTCAGACTCTGAGGATGAGGACTATGTGGCAGCTGAAGATGAGGCTACTTCCAAGAAGGTAGTGCTCAAAAAGGAGTATGTCTCAACAAAGACCACAAAGCCTGGACTTAATAGGAAGGTCCCTGCCAAGAGGACACCAATGCTGAAGGTCAGAGGATCAACACAAGTACCTGAAAAACCTGATCCCAAAGAGCCAGCTGCAGAAGGAAAGAAGAGGAAGGAAAGGGTCAAAAAGACCATGGCCAGAGTGATTGGAAAGCCTTCCATGATGGAAGAAGAAGAGGAAGAAGAGGTTGCTGCACCAGCACCCAAGGCACAAAAGCTGATGGGTGATGCTATAAAGTCAGGGGTTGCAACATCAAAGCCCAAAGAAGCACCCAAAGCTGTGTTGGAAATATGTCCTAGAGGCAATAATAAAATGGTTATTATTATATTTCCTTGTTCATGATAATTGTCTATTGTTCATGCTATAATTGTGTTATCCGGAAATCGTAATACATGTGTGAATATAAAGACCACAACACGTCCCTAGTGAGCCTCTAGTTGACTAGCTCGTTGATCAACAGATAGTCATGGTTTCCTGACTATGGACATTGGATGTCATTGATAACGGGATCACATCATTAGGAGAATGATGTGATGGACAAGACACAATCCTAAGCATAGCACAAGATCGTGTAGTTCGTTTCGTTAGAGCTTTTCCAAATGTCAAGTATCATTTTCTTAGACCATGAGATTGTGCAACTCCCGGATACCGTAGGAGTGCTTTGGGTGTGCCAAATGTCATAACGTAACTGGGTGGCTATAAAGGTGCACTACAGGTATCTCCGAAAGTGTCTATTGGGTTGGCACGAATCGAGACTGGGATTTGTCACTCTGTATGACGGAGAGGTATCTCTGGGCCCACTCGGTAATGCATCATCATAATGAGCTCAATGTTACCAAGTGTCTGGTCACGGGATCATGCATTACGGTACGAGTAAAGTGACTTGCCGGTAACGAGATTAAACGAGGTATTGGGATACCGACGATCGAATCTCGGGCAAGTAACGTACCAATTGAGAAAGGGAATTGTATACGGGATTGATTGAATCCTCGACATCGTGGTTCATCCGGTGAGATCATCGAGGAGCATGTGGGATCCAACATGGGTATCCAGATCCCGCTGTTGGTTATTGACCGGAGAGGCATCTCAGTCATGTCTGCATGTCTCCCGAACCCGTAGGGTCTACACACTTAAGGTTTCGGTGACGCTAGGGTTGTTGAGATATTAGTATGCAGTAACCCGAAAGTTGTTCGGAGTCCCAGATGAGATCCCGGACGTCACGAGGAGTTCCGGAATGGTCTGGAGGTGAAGATTTATATATAGGAAGTTCAGTTTCGGCCATCGGGAAAGTTTCGGGGGTCACCGATATTGTACCGGGACCATCGGAAGGGTCCCGAGGGTCCACCGGGTGGGGCCACCTATCCCGGAGGGCCCCATGGGCTGAAGTGGGAGGAGAACCAGCCCCTGGTGGGCTGGTGCGCCCACCCCCTTGGGCCCCCCTGCGCCTAGGGTTGGAAACCCTAGGGGTGGGGGCGCCTCACTTGCCTTGGGGGGCAAGCCACCCCCTTGGCCGCCGACCCCCTTGGTGATTGGATCTCATAGGGCCGGCACCCCCCCTAGGTGCCCTATATAAAGAGGTGGGAGGGAGGGAAGCCGCACCCCAAGTCTCTGGCGCCTCCCTCTCCCCTGCAACACCTCTCCCTCTCGCAAGTGCTTGGCGAAGCCCTGCTGAGATCGCTGTTGCATCCACCACCACACCGTCGTGCTGCTAGATCTTCATCAACCTCTCCTTCCCCCTTGTTGGATCAAGAAGGAGGAGATGTCTTCCCAACCGTACGTGTGTTGAACGCGGAGGTGCCGTCCATTCGGCGCTAGGATCTCCGGTGATTTGGATCACGACGAGTACGACTCCCTCAACCCCGTTCTCTTGAACGCTTCCGCGCGCGATCTACAAGGGTATGTAGATGCACTCCTCTCTCTCGTTGCTAGAAGACTCCATAGATTGATCTTGGTGAAGCATAGAAAATTTTTATTTTCTGCAACGTTCCCCAACAGTGGTATCAGAGCCAGGTTTATGCATAGTTACTATGCATGAGTAGAACACAAACTTGTTGTGGGCGTAGATGTTGTCAATTTTCTTGCCACTACTAGTCTTATCTTGCTTCAGCGGCATCGTGGGATGAAGCAGCCCGGACCGACCTTACACGTACGCTTATGTGAGACAGGTTCCACCGACTGACATGCACTAGTTGCATAAGGTGGCTAGCGGGTGTCTGTCTCTCCCACTTTAGTTGGAGCGGATTCGATGAAAAGGGTCCTTATGAAGGGTAAATAGAAATTGGCATATCACGTTGTGGTTTTACGTAGGTAAGAAACGTTCTTGCTAGAAACCTATAGAAGCCACGTAAAAACTTGCAACAACAATTAGAGGACGTCTAGCTTGTTTTTGCAGCATATGCCTTGTGATGTGATATGGCCAAAAGGATGTGATGAATGATATATGTGATGTATGAGATCGATCATGTTCTTGTAATAGGAATCACGACTTGGCATGTCGATGAGTATGACAACTGGCAGGAGCCATAGGAGGTGTCTTTATTTTTTGTATGACCTGTGTGTCATTGAATAACGCCATGTAAATTACTTTACTTTATTGCTAAACGCGTTAGCCATAGAAGTAGAAGTAATCGTTGGCGTGACAACTTCATGAAGACACGATGATGGAGATCATGATGATGGAGATCATGGTGTCATGCCGGTGACGAAGATGATCATGGCGCCCCGAAGATGGAGATCAAAGGAGCAATATGATATTGGCCATATCATGTCACTATTTGATTGCATGTGATGTTTATCATTTTTACATCTTATTTGCTTAGAACTACGGTAGCTTAAATAAGATGATCCCTCGTAATAATTTCAAGAAAGTGTCCCCCTAACTGTGCACCGTTGTGAAGGTTCGTTGTTTCGAAGCACCACGTGATGATCGGGTGTGATAGATCCTAACGTTCGAATACAATGGGTGTAAGCCAGATTTACACACGCAATACACTTAGGTTGACTTGACGATCCTAGCATGTACAGACATGGCCTCGGAACACGGAAGACCGAAAGGTCGAGCATGAGTCGTATAGAAGATACGATCAATATGAAGATGTTCACCGATGATGAGTAGTCCATCTCACGTGATGATCGGACACGGCCTAGTTGATTCGGATCATGTTTCACTTAGATGACTAGAGGGATGTCTATCTGAGTGGGAGTTCATTGAATAATTTGATTAGATGAACTTAATTATCATGAACTTAGTCTAAAATCTTTACAATATGTCTTGTAGATCAAATGGCCCACGCGAATGTTGCCCTCAACTTCAACGCGTTCCTAGAGAAACCAAGCTGAAAGACGATGGCAACAACTATACGGACTGGGTCCGGAACCTGAGGATCATCCTCATAGCTGCAAAGAAAGATTATGTCCTAGAAGCACCGCTAGGTGAAGCACCCATCCCAGAGAACCAAGACGTTATGAATGCTTGGCAGTCTCGTGTTGATGATTACTCCCTCGTTTAGTGCGGCATGCTTTACAGCTTAGAACCGGGGCTCCAAAAGCGTTTTGAGCAACACGGAGCATATGAGATGTTCGAAGAGCTGAAAATGGTTTTCCAAGCTCATGCCCGGGTCGAGAGATATGAAGTCTCCGACAAGTTCTTCAGCTGTAAGATGGAGGAAAATAGTTCTGTTAGTGAGCACATATTCAAGATGTCTGGGTTGCACAACCGCTTGACTCAGCTGGGAGTTAATCTCCCAGATGACGCGGTTATTGACAGAATCCTTCAGTCGCTTCCACCGAGCTACAAGAGCTTTGTGATGAACTTCAATATGCAGGGGATGGAAAAGACCATTCCTGAGGTATATTCAATGCTGAAATCAGCGGAGGTAGAGATCAAAAAAGGAACATCAAGTGTTGATGGTGAATAAAACCACTAAGTTCAAGAAAGGCAAGGGTAAGAAGAACTTCAAGAAGGACGGCAAGGGAGTTGCCGCGCCCGGTAAGCCAGTTCCCGGGAAGAAGTCAAAGAATGGACCCAAGCCTGAGACGGAGTGCTTTTATTGCAAGGGAAGTGGTCACTGGAAGCGGAACTTCCCCAAGTACTTAGCGGACAAGAAGGCCAGCAACACCAAAGGTATATGTGATATACATGTAATTGATGTGTACCTTACCAGTACTCATAGTAGCTCTTGGGTATTTGATACCAGTGCGATTGCTCATATTTGTAACTCAAAGCAAGAGCTGCGGAATAAGCGGAGACTGGCGAAGGACGAGGTGACGATGCGCATCGGGAATGGTTCCAAGGTCGATGTGATCGCCATCGGCACGCTACCTCTACATTTACCTACGGGATTAGTTTTAAACCTCAATGATTGTTATTTAGTGCCAGCTTTGAGCATGAACATTGTATCTGGATCTCGTTTAATGCGAGATGGCTACTCATTTAAATCCGAGAATAATGGTTGTTCTATTTATATGAGAGATATGTTTCATGGTCATGCCCCGCTAGTCAATGGTTTATTCTTAATGAATCTCGAACGTGATGTTACACATATTCATAGCGTGAATACCAAAAGATGTAAAGTTGATAATGATAGTCCCACATACTTGTGGCACTACCGCCTTGGTCACATTGGTGTCAAACGCATGAAGAAGCTCCATGCTGATGGACTTTTGGAGTCTCTTGATTAGGAATCATTTGACATGTGCGAACCATGCCTTATGGGCAAAATGACCAAGACTTCGTTCTCCGGAACAATGGAGCGAGCAACCAACTTATTGGAAATCATACATACTGATGTGTGCGGTCCAATGAGCGTGGAGGCTCGCGGAGATTATGTTCTCACTCTCACTGACGACTTAAGTAGATATGGGTATGTCTACTTGATGAAGCACAAGTCTGAGAACTTTGAAAAGTTCAAGGAATTTCAGAATGAGGTAGAGAATCAACGTGACCAAAAGATAAATTTCTTACGATCAGATCGTGGAGGAGAATATTTAAGTCACGAATTTGGTACGCACTTAAGGAAATGTGGAATCATTTCACAACTCACGCCGCCTGGAACACCTCAGCGTAACGGTGTGTCCGAACGTCGTAATCGCACTCTATTGGATATGGTGCGATCTATGATGTCACTCACCGATTTACCGCTATCATTTTGGGTATACGCTCTAGAGACAGCTACATTCACTTTAAATAGGGCACCGTCTAAATCCGTTGAGACAACACCGTATGAATTATGGTTTGGGAAGAAACCTAAGTTGTAGTTTCTAAAAGTTTGGGGATGCGATGCTTATGTCAAGAAACTTCAACCTGAAAAGCTCGAACCCAAGTCGGAGAAATGCGTCTTCATAGGATACCCTAAGGAAACCATTGGGTATACCTTCTACCTCAGATCCGAAGGCAAGATCTTTGTTGCCAAGAACGGGTCCTTTCTGGAGAAAGAGTTTCTCTCGAAAGAAGTAAGTGGGAGGAAAGTGGAACTTGATGAAGTACTACCTCTTGAACCGTAAGTAGCGCAGCTCAGGAAGATGTTCCTGTGGTGCCTGCACCGACTAGAGAGGAAATTAATGATGATGATCAAGGTACTTCGGATCAAGTTGCTACTGAACTTCGTAGGTCCACGAGGACACATTCCACACCAGAGTGGTATGGCAACCCTGTCCTGGAAATCATGTTGTTGGACAACGGTGAACCTTCGAACTATGAAGAAGTAATGGCGGGCCTAGATTCCAACAAATGGCTTGAAGCCATGCAATCCGAGATAGGATCCATGTATGAAAACAAAGTGTGGACTTTGACAGACTTGCGAGCGATAGAAAACAAATGGATCTTTAAGAAGAAGACGGACACAGATGGTAATGTTACCATCCATAAAGCTCGACTTGTCGCTAAGGGTTATCGACAAGTTCAAGAGCTTGACTACGATGAGACTTTCTCTCCCGTAGCAAAGCTGAAGTCCGTCCGAATCATGTTAGCAATTGCCGCATACTATGATTATGAGATATGGCAAATGGACGTCAAAACGGCATTCCTTAACGGGCATCTTAAGGAAGAACTGTATATGATGCAGCCGGAGGGTTTTGTCGATCCTAAGAATGCTAACAAGGTATGCAAGCTCCAGCGCTCCATCTATGGGCTGGTGCAAGCATCTCGGAGTTGGAACATTCGCTTTAATGAAATGATCAAAGCGTTTGGGTTTACGCAGACTTATGGAGAAGCCTGCGTTTACAAGAAAGTGAGTGGGAGCTTTGTAGCATTTCTCATATTATATGTGGATGACATACTTTTGATGGGAAATGATATAGAACTTTTGGACAGCATTAAGGCCTACTTGAATAAGTGTTTTTCAATGAAGGACCTTGGAGAAGCTGCTTACATATTAGGCATCAAGATCTATAGAGATAGATCGAGACGCCTCATAGGTCTTTCACAGAGTACATACCTTGATAAGATATTGAAGAAGTTCAATATGGATCAGTCCAAGAAGGGGTTCTTGCCAGTGTTGCAAGGTGTGAAATTGAGCTCGGCTCAATGTCCAACCATGGCAGAAGATAGAGAAAAGATGAGTGTCGTCCCCTATGCCTTAGCCATAGGGTCTATCATGTATTCCATGACCTGTACCAGACCTGATATAAACCTTGCCGTAAGTTTGGTAGGAAGGTACCAAAGTAATCCCGGCATGGAACACTGGATAGCGGTCAAGAACATCCTAAAGTACCTGAAAAGGACTAAGGATATGTTTCTCGTATATGGAGGTGACGAAGAGCTCGTCGTAAAGGGTTACGTCGATGCTAGCTTCGACACAGATCTGGATGACTCTAAGTCACAAACCGGATACGTGTATATTTTGAATGGTGGGGCAGTAAGCTGGTGCAGTCGCAAGCAGAGCGTCGTGGCGGGATCTACATGTGAAGCAGAGTACATGGCAGCCTCGGAGGCAACGCATGAAGCAATCTGGGTGAAGGAGTTCATCACCGACCTAGGAGTCATACCCAATGCGTCGGGGCCGATCACACTCTTCGGTGACAACATTGGAGCTATTGCACTTGCCAAGGAGCCCAGGTTTCACAAGAAGACCAGGAACATCAAGCGTCACTTCAACTCCATTCGTGAAAATGTTCAAGATGGAGACATAGGTATTTGTAAAGTACATACGGACCTGAATATAGCAGATCCATTGACTAAACCTCTCCCTAGAGCAAAACATGATCAACACCAGAATGCTATGGGTGTTCAATTCATCACAATGTAACTAGATTATTGACTCTAGTGCGAGTGGGAGACTGTTGGAAATATGCCCTAGAGGCAATAATAAAATGGTTATTATTATATTTCCTTGTTCATGATAATTGTCTATTGTTCATGTTATAATTGTGTTATCCGGAAATTGTAATACATGTGTGAATATATAGATCACAACACGTCCCTAGTGAGCCTCTAGTTGACTAGCTCGTTGATCAACAGATAGTCATGGTTTCCTAACTATGGACATTGGATGTCATTGATAACGTGATCACATCATTAGGAGAATGATGTGATGGACAAGACCCAATCCTAAGCATAGCACAAGATCGTGTAGTTCGTTTCGCTAGAGCTTTTTCAAATGTCAAGTATCATTTCCTTAGACCATGAGATTGTGCAACTCCCGGATACCGTAGGAGTGCTTTGGGTGTGCCAAATGTCACAACGTAACTAGGTGGCTATAAAGGTGCACTACAGGTATCTCCGAAAGTGTATGTTGGGTTGGCACGAATCGAGACTGGGATTTGTCACTCCGTATGATGGAGAGGTATCTCTGGGCCCACTCGGTAATGCATCATCATAATGAGCTCAATGTGACCATGTGTCTGGTCACGGGATCATGCATTACGGTACGAGTAAAGTGACTTGCCGGTAACGAGATTAAACGAGGTATTGGGATACCGACGATCGAATCTCGGGCAAGTAACGTACCGATTGACAAAGGGAATTGTATACGGGATTGATTGAATCCTCGACATTGTGGTTCATCTGATGAGATCATTGAGGAGCATGTGGGAGCCAACATGGGTATCCAGATCCCGCTGTTGGTTATTGACCAGAGAGGCATCTCGGTCATGTCTGCATGTCTCCCGAACCCGTAGGGTCTACACACTTAAGGTTTCGGTGACACTAGGGTTGTTGAGATATTAGTATGCAGTAACCCAAAAGTTGTTCGGAGTCCCGGATGAGATCCTGGACGTCACGAGGAGTTCCAGAATGGTCCGGATGTGAATATTTATATATAGGAAGGTCAGTTCCGGCCATCGGGAAAGTTTCGGGGGTCAACGGTATTGTACCGGGACCACCGGAATGGTCCACCTATCCCGGAGGGCCCCATGGGCTGAAGTGGGAGGGGAACCAGCCCCTGGTGGGCTGGTGCGCCCCCCTTGGGTCCCCCTGCGCCTAGGGTTGGAAATCCTAGGGGTGGGGGCGCCTCACTTGCCTTGGGGGGCAAGCCACCCCCTTGGCCGCCCCCCCCCTTGGAGATTGGATCTCCTAGGGCCGGCGCCCCCCTAGGGGCCCTATATAAAGAGGGGGGAGAGAGGGCAGCCGCACCCCAAGTATCTGGCGCCTCCCTCTCCACTGCAACACCTCTCCCTCTCGCAAGTGCTTGGCGAAGCCCTGCCGAGATCGTTGCTGCATCCACCACCACGCCGTCGTGCTGCTGGATCTTCATCAATCTCTCCTTCCCCCTTGCTGGATCAAGAATGAGGACACGTCTTCCCAACCGTACGTGTGTTGAACACGGAGGTGCCGTCCGTTTGGCGCTAGGATCTCTGGTGATTTGGATAACGACGAGTACGACTCCCTCAACCCCGTTCTCTTGAACGCTTCCGCGCGTGATCTACAAGGGTATGTAGATGCACTCCTCTCTCTCGTTGCTAGATGACTCCATAGATTGATCTTGGTGAACCGTAGCATTTTTTTATTTTCTGCAACGTTCCCCAACAAGCTGCCCCCAAGCCCAAGAATGCACCAAAGAGGAATACCAGGAGTATACCAGCTGCTGAGAAAAACAAGGCCCCAGTGCCTGAAGTTGCTGCTGAGGAAGATGATGAAGGACAAGTCCTGAGGAAGCTGAAGCAAAAGATTCTAGACCACAATGATGCTCATCCTGTGGCTGAGAACATGAAGTTAAGAAAGGATGCAGGACTCAGACTGTGGAGGTTGTCAAATCAATATGCTATCAGGAGAAGGACTGGTGTTGATTACAGGTTCCACACAAAGGAACAGCAGGATTTCTATGAGATAGTGCTGTTGGACAAGAAGCCTATAGTGTGTGATATGAGGTGGGTCGACTGGACCTACATGAAGGAGAATGAAGAACACTATCCTGGAGTGCAAGACAGTTTCATTGCTTGTGGAGTTGTAGACTTTGTTGGGCAGAAGCTCACAAAGTGGAATGATGAGCTCATTATGCAATTCTACTCCACAGCACATTTCTATCCAGATGGCAGGATAGTTTGGATGTCTGAAGGTACAAGGTACCAATCAACCATTGAGGAATGGGCAAATCTGATCAATGCCCCAAAGGAGAGTGAAGATGACTTGGATGTCTATGCCAAGAAGAAGATGGATCACAATACCATGGCTCATATGTACAAGGAAATCCCAGATGCTGCAGTTGAGACACATAAGTTTGGGTCAGTTCATTTTCTTCTGTCAGGGCTGCCAACGATCAACTGGATCCTAAGGCATACTCTATCGCCCAAGTCAGGTGACCACAACATGATCAGAGGCCATGCTATAAACTTGCTACACTTGTTTGATGTGCCACAGAAATTCAAGGTCATGAGCCTCATGATTGAGACTATCAAGAGGACAATAGCAGACCAAAAGAGAAGTTGTGGATATGACCCACAAATTCAGGAGTTGATTAACTCAAAGATGGGCACAGGCACATACTTGCTGGACAAGGAACATTTTGCTATCTATCCAGAATTTGAGGACAATCAAGTTGTGATGAATGAGAATGAACCATCATCAGTACAAGCTCAAGAGAAGAAGGAGAAAGCAAAGAAAGAGAAGGCTGCCAAGATGCCAACTCAAGAGGAGGCATCTGAGTACTTTTTGAAGAACAAGCAGGAGCAGCTTGGTTACTTGATAACATCAACTCTAAGGATTGAGAAGGGGTTGGCCACCCTAACTCAAAACCAGGAGAGCCTGGAAAGAATCATGGAACAAAAATTCTATGATCTAGATCTCAAAGTAACTGAGATTCAGTCAGTTGTGGAGCAGCTACAGGATGACATGCAGGAGAGGAAGGGCAAGACAACCACTGATGCATTTGCCAGAGTGCCTAGAGCTGAGAGATCAGCTGCAGTGCTTGTGACAGACACCAGAGCCACTTCATCTGCACCAGCTACAACTCCTATAGCTCCAGTGCAACCAGCTCCAGCACCAACTCCTCCATCTCCATCCACATCAACTGAAGCCTTCGTCCAAGGAGCCATCTCTACACCACCACCTGAAGACCAAGCCCGAGAGACGATATAGTACTATGCATTTTCTAGGAACTTTTTGGTAACTTGTTGCCAAAGGGGGAGAAAAATGTATAGATCATAGGCTTCGAGAGAGAGTGTTGCTTTTTGTTCTCTCTTGCTTTGGTGGTTAAACTTTGTTTGCTTTTGATTGCTTGAGATACTATGCTACTATCTGTGAGACATTGATGATCATGTGTTTGATCATAAGCTACACTTATGCATGTTAGATGATATTATCTTACCTATCCTTATATGATCATTCACTTTGCTTGGTGATGAGTGCATGTATTCAATCTTTATTATTTTGAGCGCTCCACCAAGATGTATGTGACATGGAAGAGTAACCCATGAGCCTAATTCCTTGTGCATTTGCAGTCCAAAGCAAATCTTAAACTATGCACAAATTTAGGGGGAGCTCTTGCTTATCACATACTTCTCAAAGCGACGATGTTTTTCAATCTTATTATCTTTTGTCGAAGCTTTGATCTATATGTTTTCATCAATTACCAAAAAGGGGGAGATTGAAAGTGCAACTATCCCTAGGTGGTTTTGGTAATTCATAACAACATATAGCTCATTGAGCTAATGCTATTCCAAGACTATTATTTCAGGAAAGCTCAATGAATGGCATGGCATGGATGATGAAAGTGGATCCCTCAAAATACTAAGGACAAAGGATTGGCTCAAGCTCAAAATCTCAAGACTCTTCATTTTACATTTTAGTGATCCAAGATCACATTGAGTCTATAGGAAAAGCCAATACTATCAAGGAGGGATGAGGTGTTGCTTAATGAGCCTCTTGCTTCAAGTGCTTAGTGATATGCTCCAAAAACCCTCAACTACTTTCTCACATCCACATATGACCTAAACCCAAAGTCAAACTCGGCCATACCGATTCTTTCTATCCGGCGCCACCGAGTTCAAATGTCATAGCCACTGCCACAAACCCTAGGCAAATTGGTCTCACCGATAGGGATCTCGGTCTCACCGAGATGGGATTGCAATCTCTCTGTTTCCCTTCGTAACGTTTCGGTCTAACCGAAGTGAGCGATCGGTCCCACCGAGATTGCAATGTAAACTCCCTGTTTCCCCTTCGTAACATTTCGGTCTAACCAAAGTGAGCGAATCGGTCCCACCGAGTTTACCTGACCAACTCTCTGGTTAGCTTATTACCAAAATCGGTCTCACCGAGTTTGTGTAATCGGTCTCACCAAGATTACGTTATGCCCTAACCCTAACCATATCGGTCCTACCGAGTTGCATGTCGGTCCCACCGAAAATCCTAATGGTCACTAGATTTGCTGAATCGGTCCGACCGAGTTTACCAATTCGGTCCCACCGAGTTTGGCAAGTTGTGTGTAACGGTTAGATTTTGTGTGGAGGCTATATATACCCCTCCACCTCCTCTTCATTCGTGGAGAGAGCCATCAGACTGAACCTACACTTCCAACTTACCATTTCTGAGAGAGAACTACCTACTCATGTGTTGAGGCCAAGATATTCCATTCCTACCATATGAATCTTGATCTCTAGCCTTCCCCAAGTTGCTTCCCACTCAAATCTTCTTTCCACCAGATCCAAATCCTATGAGAGAGAGTTGAGTGTTGGGGAGACGATCATTTGAAGCACAAGAGCAAGGAGTTCATCATCAACGCACCATTTGTTACTTCTTGGAGAGTGGTGTCTCCTAGATTGGCTAGGTGTCACTTGGGAGCCTCCGACAAGATTGTGGAGTTGAACCAAGGAGCTTGTAAGGGCAAGGAGATCGCCTACTTCGTGAAGATATACCGCTAGTGAGGCAAGTCCTTCGTGGGCGACGGCCATGGTGGGATAGACAAGGTTGCTTCTTCGTGGACCCTTCGTGGGTGGAGCCCTCCGTGGACTCACGCAACCGTTACCCTTCGTGGGTTGAAGTCTCCATCAACGTGGATGTACGATAGCACCACCTATCGGAACCACGACAAAAACATTCGTGTCTCCAATTGTGTTTGAATCCTCCAAACCCTTCCCTTTACATTCTTGCAAGTTGCATGCTTTAATTTCCGATGCTCATATACTCTTTGCATGCTTGCTTGAATTGTGTGAAGATTGCTTGACTTGTCCAAAGATAGCTAAAATCTGCCAAAGTCTAAAATTGGGAAAAGGTTAAGTTTTTAATTGGTCAAGTAGTCTAATCACCCCCCCTCTAGACATACTTCAAGGTCCTACAGATATACCTTGGGATCCAGGTGGATCCATTACTTGAGCACTAAATGCCTAGCTTAATGGCTTTAAAAAAGCGCTACCAGGGAGATAACCCGGAAGTTTTAGAGAGTCATTTATTTCTGTTGAGTGCTTTTATATAGTTTAAAAACAAAAAAAAATAAAGAAGGGAACCTACAACTTTTCAAAAAGGAAAGTGAAAGTGAGAGAGACAAGCATTGTTGAAGTGGGAGAGCTCCTTGAACTTTGTTCATGCTCACAGAAACTTTGTGAATCTTAATTACAGAAACTTTTCATCAAAAATAATTATCCCCTTGTACAATTCCATTGTATTATAAAAATAATGTGCCAAGGTTTGCCTTTAGGATGTTTACAATGCTTGTTGGTTTGTACGGTCCAGGACAAAAACTTTGGCTGTAGTGCACGATTTTACGTTTTTACCTGGAACGTCAATTGGTTCTGATTCCTTTTGAACTGTCTTGCTATACAACTTGTTTATTTTGGCGAATTTTGGTAGAATTTTTGGGGTACCATAAGTATGGTGGATGTTCAGATTGCTACAAACTGTTCTGTTTTTGACAGATTCTGTTTTTGATGCATAGTTTGCTTGTTTTGATGAATCTATCAATTTATATTAGTGGATTAAGCCATGGAAAAGATATATTGCAGTAGACAAAATGCAAAAACAAAATATGAATTGGTTTGAAACAGTACTTAGAGTGGTGATTTGCTTTATTATACTAACGGATCTTACCGAGTTTTCTGTTGAAGTTTTGTGTGGATGTAGTGTCTAATCGAGGATGTCTCGATATGAGGAAAAGGAATAGAGGCAAGAGCTCAAGCTTGGGTATACCCGAGGCACCCCAAGTAAATATTCAAGGAGACTCAAGCGTCTAAGCTTGGGGATGCCCTGGAAGGCATCCCCTCTTTCTTCAACAAGTATCGGTATCTTTTCGAATTCGTTTCGTTCATGCATTATGTGCAAGTCTTGGAGCGTCTTTTGCGTTTAGTTTTCACTTTTATTTTATGCACCATGCTGGTATGACACTACTAGAAATACCACTACTAATGGCGCACCTAATATGGCCATTAATGGCGCATCACTGGTGCGCCATTGATAGCACGCCATTAGTAATTTTTACTAATGGCGCACCAGCTGGTGCGCCATTAGTATCTGGTATACTAATGGCGCACCACCTGGTGCGCCATTAGTATATGCGAGGGTGCGCCATTAGTATGCCTCCCAGTTGGCATGTATACCCAGGTGCTTTGGCATACTAATGGCGCACCACCTCTGGATGCGCCATTAGTAACCGCAGCATACTAATGGCGCACTACCCGGTGATGCGCCATTAGTATGCACTGTCATACTAATGGCGCACTGTCGTGTGATGCGCCATTAGTATGAATATTAGGTTTTTTTTATTTTTTTATTTTCTGTTTTTTGCACAGGTTACAAAATGTATAATTTGACAAAATATAGACAACACACATCAACAATAGATTCATCAAATACAATAGAAGATTAGTCTTTGAATACAATTCATCATATTAGTCTCCGAATACAATTCATCATATTAGTCTCCGAATTAAAAAGACCGAACAAAGATAGAACATTATATTACAAGTCTCGAGACCGCGAGTAGCGAGTTTGTCTTCGCATTACAAGTCGATATCGATCATCTAAACTACCATCACATAGAAGAGAGCTGCGGTCATCACGATGAGCATCATCACGATGAAACTCGTCTTCATCCGGTTCCTCCAACGCTCCCTCCCCTCTCCCGCTAGATAGCGGGCGTATCTAGATTCGGCCTCGGCCCTAGTGGTGTACCCTTTGTAACTGTTACCGCTGAATCGGTGAACCTGTCTCCGACACTCCTCCCAGTCATCGTAGACTCCGGGAACCTTACCCTTGTACACGACATACGTCGGCATCACTATGCACTAGCCAAACGAAACGTTAGTACCAATTCACAGACAATACATAAGTAATATATAATTATGCAACAAAACGATCGGAAGAGAAAAGCAAGACATTAATAGCATCGATTACATCTAAGTTGAACGACTCTCGAAACCAAAGAGACATACTACAAGTTCATTAAAGTTTAATTACAACATGAGCCAATCAATGTTTCAGAACTAGACAACTCGACTCAAGGGACCGGAGCGTGGATGAAGCCGCCGTCTATCGTGGGAGTCATGAAAGAACGGGCGTTGTCATCCTGCATTTGTAGCATTGTGTCGATGTCACTGTTGGACGGTTGATTTCTGAGGTAGAACTGCCCCGAGGTACGAAGGACATCTTGATGGATGATTTCCGCAAACTCCGACTAGATGCGAAAGAATTCTTGTCAGAGGTCCGCGTCCTGGATTGCCGACACGCTCGCGGCCCAATCTTGGAGTTTACTCGGTAGCAGAAGTTGATGATGGTCCCGTACGATCGCCCGCATGTGATGGATGGCGTAGTAGGCACCCTTCTGACCGCCAGGCGGCTGCTTGACGCAGCAGAACATCGTATTGTGGGAGAACACGTGCTTGCCGTACTTACGAATAGGCCTGGTGAAGGTGCCTCCAGATTGGGCGTAGCCGGGGAGAACATCATCAAGAACCTTCTTGACATTTGTGTAGTCTACGTTCGACTGACGGTCCGGGTCGAAATACGTGGCCATGGAATATTTGGGGCTTAGGAGGATGAGCGTGCAACGTGTGTCACTGCAGAAAACACGGAATGTTAAAAGAAAAACGATCGAAAAGTAAGAATTCATATGTTACGGGCCGGTTGAGGGGAGGACTTACTCGGGAAAGTAAGGCACGAGGAAGTTATCCTTATCTTGGTTTGCCAGAATGACGCCTTCGAGGTAAGAACTCGCGACTTGCCGGTCCCCAGCGCTGCCCAAGATCTTGGCACGCATGTAGAAGGGGTCGACTATCACGATGTCCGGGGTCTTGTCGTGAATGATCCGCATCTCCATACTCAGCGAAAATAGCCGAACGAAGGTGTAGTGCAGCGGATGAAGGTTAAACATAGCAAAGCTGTCATCAAACCGCAGGACGGTCGTACCCCCGATGTCGCCATCCACAAAGCCCTTGCCCTCTGGCACCTTGGCCACGAAAACCGGGTATGCCACATCCTTCTCTCTGAGACGCCGCTTCTCCAAAGAAAGAACACTATCGTGCAGACTCCGCATAGCACCGGTTGCAGCATTGAGCATATTTGGTGGTAGCATCGCCCTACCCGCCACATGCACCCTCCTCGAGATATCCTGCGGTGAAGGTGGCCCGTCCTGAGCACGGATCGTACTCGGTGCCGGCTGGCTCGCACCCTTCTTAGTCTTTCTTTTGCGTGCCTTCTTCTTCTCCTGTAATGGGACCGAGTTCTGCTCACAGACCGCCTTCTTGAGTGTGTTGGGGCTGATAATATTTCGCACCTCGCCTATCTGAGGCTCGGTGAAGTCGGCAGCTGGAGGCGTCTCCTGAGAGCTGAACGCCAGACGGCGCCTGTTGCAACTTGGCTTCTCCGCGGTACGAGCTAGATCGCACACGTCTTTTGTTGGGTTTGGTTCTTGAGAAGGAGGCCCCATGAAGTCGCCATCGTACCCATGCTCGGCAAAGTACTGATCGACGTTGCCAAATGTATCATCGTCGTCGTCGTCGTCGTCGTCGTTCTGATCCTGTGCCATATGCATGTTTGGATCCAGTGGCATAGGGATGTCCGGCACCGTTACGGCGGTCTTGCCATGGGGCCGACTTGGCGCCGGCACGACTGGCGGTGTTGTCTTTGGGGTGGTGTCCCCCGCCCCCAAACGAATCTGGCTCTTCGGCCAAAGCAGGGGCCAGCTCAGGCAGGCGCTGAGGGTCATCACGTCATCATCGTCGGCCCCGATGGGTCGAATCGGAGGTAACAAGTCGTCGGAGCCTGGCAGCACCCGAACCAGTTGAACCCTAAACAAGTTGGGTGGCATCTGGGTACCGTGGAACAAGGGGTTGCCCGGTTGAACGATTTTGCCCTTGGCGACATCGACCAACTCGTTGTTCACGAAGTGGAGGAGAGTGCACGAAACGTCGGCGGCGCCCTGCGAAAACATGTAGGGCGTCAGGGATGCCCAGTCAAAGGCAAGGAGATGAAGTCCTCGGCCGAGAGAGGCTTAATTAGTTACCGTGATGATGGCGTCGAGCTCGGCTAATGTCGAGGCACCGCCAACGGCGGGCGTGCAGTTGACGGAGCGGCCGCTTGCTGAAGAGGTGCCGGCCGGCGTACACCCGGGTGCATTAAGCTCCCGTGCCGGCGTCGGAGACACCAATGCCGCCTCCGCCGGAGGCACCAATGGCCCCGCCATCGCATTATGCGAGTTGCTGGCCGTGAAGCTAGGAATCGGGGGCGGCCCCTGTTGGCCGCCCGCAATCCACGCACTCAACCCCGAGATCAAGGTAGGCACAAGGGCGGTGATCGTCGCTCCGAGTCGTTGTTCCACTTGCTCTTGGACAATCTCCAGAATCCGCGCCACATGTGCCTTGAGTTCTTGAACCTCTCGCGCCTGGCTTTCCGAGCTGGTCTTTTTCTCCTTCCGCACACCAGCGGTATAGTATGACCCCCATTTTGTCGACAAGCCTTTGCCGGCCACACGACCAGCTGACGTCGGCTTACTGAGCTTATCCTTGTTCTTCATTATATTCAACCCCCTATTTAGAGAGGTGTCCCAAGGGTTGCTCTGAGTCGACCCCGCGCTACTGCTTTCAGTCGCCTGCGGAAGGAATGTGAACCATTTAGAAATTCGGCTTCATTAATTAGAATGCAACCATATGGAGCTAATTACGCGGGGGTGTATTCCTTACCAGAACAAGCTCAAGCCGCCTGGTCTTCGGATCCGTGGTAAGCTCCTTTGTTTTTGGGTCCTTCTTGTACCGGGCCCTGACAAAGTTCCTGGTCTGCTTGTCACCGTATTTATCGAAGAGGGGCGGTAGGCCTTGCTCGGCACGGTCCGCCTCCTCCTTGTCCCATATAGGCTCCGCCACTCTGTAACCGCCGGGACCGAGTGTGTGTTCCCCTATGTTCAGCTCCCGCATTTGTTTCCCCCACTCACTTGATTGGGAGCTTGCGGTGCTCGAGCAATTGATCTTGAAGTCGTTGTAGTCATCTTGGTGATCGAAGGATTTTTCTCCTTGATCTTCTCATAACTCTCACCTTTCTCGATCATTCTCTTCACATTGCTTTTCCAAGTAGACAGGGCCTTGCTCATCTTCGTGAGGGCAGCATTGTTCACTTTATTCCCTTTGAGGCTTGTGTTTTCGAATTCAGCGGGGAACTTGTATCGTTCGTGCAGCTTCGTGAAGAGGAGGTGGCGCAAATTCCCCCGGTCAGGATGCCTCAGGTTCTCGGTGTTGATCGAGACGGTGCTCCGGACAATGCACCCGAGCTGAAGCGAGTACCCCTTGACTATTCGTTCGGGCGCCGTTGGATTCCCGTTGGAGTCCATTCAGTAACTTCCTCCTTGAGGGTGCGGAGCACGATCGGGCGCCGGTCCTTCCGTTGCCTCTTCGGCTGGCTGCTATCTGTGCGTGCGCCGCCATCATCAGTGGTGGCATCCTCGGCGGCACCATCAGTGGTGGCATCAGTGTGGTCATCCTCGGCGGCACCATCCGTGGTCTCAGGATCGGTGGGGAAGGCGGCGGCCTCATACAAGTGAGGTTGTTCCTCCATCTCCTGGGACAGCTCCCAGAATGCCTTGCCGCCCGAACCCCCGGCCTCATCGTTGTGGGCCATGTTTCTCTCTAAATAGAAACAAAGTTTGGTCAAAAAGTTGGTTATTGTCAAGGAACAAGATCATGGTCTCATCATTTAGGGTTTGTCGACACCGAGGCATCCTAAAATCTAAGCTTTTATCATTGAGGGTTTTTCGACGCCAAGGCACCCTAAAATCCTAACTTTTCATCATTTCAGTTTTTATCGACACCGAGGCACCCTAAAAGCCATGCATTAGTCACAAGTACGCCGGGGCACTTGATCCTACTTAATTAACTACTAAGATACCCCGGCCCATGCATTAGTCACAAGTACCCCATATGTCCTATTTTTAGCAAAGTCATGCTAAAATTCACGGAAAATTTCAGCATGACCTTTGCTGAAAATAGGACATATGGAGTACCCGAATTTGCCGGAACGGAAGTTAATCGACATTCCGGCAAACTCAAGGGCCTCTCGGGGTACCTGCAAAATCATCACGACACGATGGTCGGAGACAAAACCCAGCAAACTAGCAAAATCATCACAAATTGTTTTCTGTTAAAGATGATCATCATCTTTACAAGTCTTTCTCAATGTGATCACAAGTAATTCAGAGGCATCACAAGTAATTCAGAGCATCACAAGGCACTAGTAGTTCAGTACATGAACAAGTTTTACAAACCCATATAAGAACAAGTGAATTCTAGTCCCATTGACACTCCTGGTTTTCTACAAACACCAAGTACTAGGGCTAACTGGATGTTGGCTATCTTTTATAGTGTCTCTGTTACATGCCAGTTTGGTCATTGCTAACTCTTGATGTAACTGATATTTTGATTCCTGAACCCCCGATATGCTGTTGTGGTTAATCCTAAGAGAAGATTTTGAACAATGAGAAGTCCATGGATATGTTGTGTTTCTGACTTCCGTTGAGGATCATGGAAATTGGATATGTGAGTGGTCGGTGGACCAACTTTTCACTAAAAATAACAGAAGAGTCCTTTATTTTCCACTAAAATTATCAGTGTCATCTGGTTTCATGGCAATATTTATCTAGCATGTTCCGTATTGATTTCATTGTATTTTCTGTTCCATCATATTTCAGTTAGTACTAAGGTTCTTTTTTTAGGGAACTCAGTTAGTACTCAGTTTACAGAAACGGTTCGATGTCTATCATATACAACCATTTTCCCTGTTATAAAAGACATGAAAGATCACAACAATATTGATCTGAAAAGAACAGAAAAAAAAGAGAAATAGTATGTATGCAGTGGTGATTCTACCTTGCTTTCTCAGCCGTGGGTGATGAAGTGCCTCTGTTCTGTTGTGTCTGCAGTGGTATGGAGATGAATGAATTGGTATTAGGTTCAAATGTATAAACAAACTACTCGTTTAGTTTTCAAACACAAATGGTAAATATGTTGAGGCCCAAAAACTAAGTGTACCAACAACCTAAGCTAAACAAGATGAACACAAGATGTATAATAATAACACAAGTGATAAATAACCTAAAAGAAGATAAATAACTTGAAGCACTAACAAACAACTTCAGCGGCACGATTTTTGCAGAACCACAACTTCAGAGATTTATAACACAGAAGCACAACTTCAGAAGAAAGAGTAACACATAACCCAAGTTTCCAAGTTAGAGGAGTTCGACAACGGATCTGACAGAAATGGCCCTGCGATGTCAGTGATGATGTGGAGTCTCAATTTACTCAAAAGACAGTGTTGTAACGACAGTAGCTGAATCTGGTTGCAGAAATACAATTTTCTCCATAATGCGCAGTCAACAACTTAATGAGTTCAGCAGAAGGTTTTAACTAAATATTCTGGAGGTGTGAGCATCAACAATAAATCTTCTCCAATGCTTTACACTTCCCAATGACAAAACAAAGTTGTATCTCTAGCCAAGTTTCAACAGGAGCC